>NC_134908.1:9941120-10051120 GCF_041734735.1 Babylonia areolata
CTGTTGCTACAACTTTGATGTCTGTGAAGCTTTTTTGCAGTGTGGCTTGGGGGTGGGATTGGGGATTAAATACAGGGACAGTTAAATTGATAACTTTGTTTTATTATTAATTTCTAGTTGAAGCTTTTTTTTTTTTTTTTAATAAGAAATTATATAGAATGATTTGTACACATGTATAGACACAGACACAGACATACACACACACACACACACACACACACACACACACACACACACACACACTAACACACTAACACACACACACAACACACACTTGCACCTGATCACTTGCGTATGTGTGTGTGTGGTTTTATTTAGGTTTTGTTTGTATGTGTGTGTGTTTTATGAATGACAGAGACTTAGAGAGTACATATGTATACCTAAGACAAATAAAGTACAGGGAAAATTGCAGTTTTCAATAAATAAATAAATGAATAATGATGGTAATATGGATACTCAGGTCAACATATGTGCAGACATGCTGGTGCCTGAACTTGCTTCATGTGTCTACACGTGCAGATCAAATATGCATATTAAAGCTCTTGTAATCCATGTCATTGTTTGGTGGGTTGTGGAAACAAGAACATACCCAGCATGCACACCCCCAAAAACAGAGTATGGCTGCAACATGGCGGGGTAAATGAGGGAAGCGGTCATACATGTAAAATGTTACATGTACGTCTGTGTGAGCATGTGTGTGTGTGCGTGACTGAAAGTGAAACCTGATTGAATGAAACAGGAAACAAATGATGAGCGCCCAATGGCAGCTGTCAGTCAGCTCTACCCAGGTAGGCAGCCTGTTGTGCAAATGACTCTGTGTCTGTAAAGAGCTTAGAGCTTGGTCTCTGACCGAGGATGAGCACTTTATAAATATCCATATTGTATACATGTACATGTATGAGTGGTCTTACACATGCATGACAGATTTTACCGTATCATGTAGGCAGCCGTACTCTGTTTTCAGGGTTGTGCATACTAGGTATGCTCTTGTTTCCATCATCCCACCGAAAGCTGACATGGATTACAGGATCCTTAATGTGCACATTTAGTCCTCTGCATGTATGAACATGCAGAGTGGCTTCACACACTATGCACATCTACGCATCTGTTGGGGTTGGAAATCAGAAAATCTCCACCATAGCCCACCAGGCACAGTTGTGAATCAGGGTTCAAACTCAGGACACTCAGACTGGAAGTCCAAGGCTTAAGTTTAACCACTCAGCTGTTTTGCTCCATCAGAATTCCAGTCGGTCGGTTGATAATACTGAGTCATGAGATAGAGGTAGAGCTCAAAACTGGCGGGGTCTGTCGATTAGGGATGGAGATGGTAATGGAGGCAGGTAGGTAGACACTGCCTGATCTGACAGAGGGGAAAAGGGGGGTTGTGGGCTGAGCAGTGGGGGTAGGGAGTGGGGTAGGGGAAAGAATGATGGGGGTGCGTGGGGTTGGAGTTGTAGGGACAGGCTGGGAACCAGAAGGCAGGTATTGATTTCCCATTTATCACAGCCTGTCTACTGTGTGTGTGTGTGTGTGTGTGTGTGTGTGTGTGTGTGTGTTTTCCTCCCCACCCCGCCCCCACAAACCCCACCCCCCACCCTCACTCTCTCTCTTTCTCTCTGTCTGGTAGAGTGGGGGGGTGGGGTGGGAACCACAGCAGTGCGTGCAGTGTGTTGGATGCCTGCACCAGTGACCTGCCCTACCCTGGGTGTGGGCATTCTCTGAAAGCCAGGGTTTTCAATAGCGGTGGGCAGGTGAGTGATGCGGATACATGCCATTTGCAAAATTGGAGGCAGGGCGAACAAGGGGGAGTGACATCGTCTGATGGATGTGCTTCGTTGATCCTTTCATGAAATCAAAGGGTGTACGTTCGCTGTTGTACATACATATGTGTATGTATGTATACATGTATATATATATATATATGTTTGTATATGTGCATGTGTATATATATATATATATATATATATATATATATGTATGTATGTATGTATGTGTGTGTATATATATGGGGGGGGGGGGGGGGGAGATTGGGAGGATGGGGGGGGGGTTCCTATCAAGACGCTGTCCTAATGAAGGAAGCCCTATGGGTGAAAATTTGAGAGTAAAGAAAGAAAAAGGACAATTGTTTTCTTTGGGGTTTATTTACCATTTTCATATATATATATATGCATATAGATATATATCTTTTGTATTACTTTATTTTCACAACAGATATCTCTGTGTGAAATTTGAATTGTTCTCTCCATGGAGAGCACATCGCGATCGCGACATTGAAACCGCCACCATTTTTGTTTTTGTGTTTGCATGTGTGTTTTCCTATCAAAGTGGAATTTTCTACAGAATTTTGTGAGTGGCAACCCTTTTTTTTTTCTTTTGCTGTGGTTTCGTTTCTCATGCACTAAGTGCATGCTGCACACAGGACCTCGGTTTATCATCTCATCTGAAAGACTGGCGTTCAGACAACCACTCAAGGTCTAGTGGAGGGGAAGAAGATACTGGCAAGTGTTGGAATCGAACCAGTGAGCTCAGTTTCTCTCGTTTCCTAGGTGGACGGATTACCTCTAGATCAGCAGCCCACCGTAGTTTGACTATAAATGAAGCAGAAGGTGAGCAGATGGGTGGTGTGTTGTATTTCTAGTAATATCTACTATGTCTGTTATGCATGCATGTGAATGACTTGTGTGAAAGCGCTTTGATTTGTCTCTGCACAAGAATCAGAGCTATATAAATATAATAATTATTATTATTATTATTATTATTATTTCTAGTACTGTCAGAACCTAGATGAATAACTGCTTGTGTGCCCTGGCGTAGTAGGGGACACATGGTTTATCTCTCAGTGGCAAGGGAGAATCTGAATGTTCGTTCATGTTGACTGTAGCTGTGGATAAACTCGTGTACAGACTGCGCTATTTCCACACGCAAGAGAAGAAAGTTGGTTCGTGCTGATGTCACTGCTGGGAAAAAAAATAATGAGCACAGACCATGTTTATCTGTACACAGTGGAGAGAGGGAAGAGAGCTGGTTTATGTTGACTGTGGATGGACAAGCGCAGGCCACGGATATCTATGCACAAGAGAATAGAGCTGATTTAAAATATTGAATGCAGCTCTGGTATAAATGTGCACGGACTGGATCTCTGTATCCCTGTGGTAAGAGAGAACAGAGCTGATTTATATGACACGGAATGACGGGCGCAATAGCCAAGTGGTTAAAGCGTTGGACTGTCAATCTGAGGGTCCCGGGTTCGAATCACGGTGACGGCGCCTGGTGGGTAAAGGGTGGAGATTTTTCCGATCTCCCAGGTCAACATATGTGCAGACCTGCTAGTGCCTGAACCCCCCTTTGTGTGTATATGCAAGCAGAAGATCAAATACGCACGTTAAAGATCTTGTAATCCATGTCAGCGTTCGGTGGGTTATGGAAACAAGAATATACCCAGCATGCACACCCCCGAAAACAGAGTATGGCTGCCTACATGGCGGGGTAAAAATGGTCATACACGTAAAAGCCCACTCGTGTGCATACAAGTGAACGCAGAAGAAGAAGAAGAATATGACACGGAAAACCAGACAGTTCTTATTCCAAAATGTTTTCAGTATCGCTCAAATGTCATCAAAATATGAAAGGCCCCATAGCCTTCTACGGCTCAGCATTGGAAGTTTTATTTGTTTTTGCTATCGAAGTGGATTTTTCTACAGAATTTTGCCAGGAACAACCCTTTTGTTGCCGTGGGTTCTTTTACATGTGCTACATGCATGCTGCACACGGGACCTCGGTTTATCGTCTCATCCAAATGGCTAGCGTCCAGACCACCACCCAAGGTCTAGTGGAGGGGAAGAAAATATCGGTGGCTGAGCCGTGATTCGAACCAGCGCGCTCAGATTGTCTCGTTTCCTAGGCGGACGCGTTACCTCTAGGCCATCACTCCACGTTGGGTGGAGTGAGGAAAACGAGAGTGAAGTTCCTTTGCCAAGGACACAACGCCGTGCTGAAATGGGGCCTCGGAGTTGAACCTCAAAAACACGTGAACACTGGATCGGAAGCCCAATGCCTGACTGACATAGACCCTCCTGTTCCTAGGGAATGGAAGACAGGGGAGGGGAGGGAAACTGTGAGAGGGGTTGAGGAGAGATACTTGATGTCAGGATTGTTATTACCATTATTATATTTTTAAAAAATTAATTGTTATTGTTATTTCTATCTTTATTATCATTGTTATTATTAGTGGAGTGATGGCCTACAGGAAACGCGTCCGCTTAGAAAGCAAGAGAATCTGAGCGTGCTGGTTCAAATCACGACTCAGCCACCAATATTTTCTCCCCCTCCACTAGACCTTGAGTAGTGGTCTGGACGCTAGTCATTCTGATGAGATGATAAACTGAGGTCCTATGTGCAGCATGCACTTAGCGCACGTAAAAGAACCCACGGCAACAAAAGGGTTGTTCCTGGCAAAATTCTGTAGAAAAATCCACTTCGATAGGAAAATCAAATAAAACTGCAGGCAGGAAAAAATACAAAGAATTGGTGGCACTGTAGTGTAGTGATGCGCTCTCCCTAGGGAGAGCAGCCCGAATTTCACAGAGAGAAATCTGTTGTGATAAAAAGAAATACTTCTTCTTCTTCTGCGTTCATGGTCTGCAACTCCCACGTTCACTCGTACATACGCGAGTGGGCTTTTACCAGACCCCCACTCAAGGTCCAATGGAGGGGGAGAATATTCTGGCGAGGATTTGATCCCATATGCTCAGATTCTCTGGCTTCCTAGGTGGACGCGTAACCACTAGGCCACCACTCCACTTGTGTTGATTAAAGATAGAAAAAAAAGGGGGGAGGAAGGTAGCAGCGGTGATGTGTGCGTGCCGTCATTGGCGTCGTCCATGTCTGTCGACATCCATTTCTCCCAGCCGAGGTCTGTTGCGGGGGGTGGGTGGGGGGGGGGGATAATGCTGGGAGGGATGCGGAGGGAGGGTGTTTTTGGGGAGGGAGTAGACTCATCCCATAAAGAGAGGGAAAGGGGTAGTCGTGGCGGTGACACATGCTCGTTCCATCTGGCACTGAGGAATCAGTCAACAAGAGTTAAGGGACAGGCGGGGCAGAGGATTGGGGGGGGGGACTTTATTATCAGCTCATTAACTCATTCTACACCACAGCTACATGCCTGCTACAACTCCCCTGGACCCCGGCCCCGCACTACATCAGACCACTGCAGAAAAAACAGGGTTGTTCACCAAAACAGCGGAAATTGATGCAAAATTGTTGATTTAATTGTTCAAACAAAGTTTCATTTTCATGCTTCCATAATCAGGAAATGGTTCTGTTTGGAATCCCAAATGTACCAAGCAAAAAATGGACAAAATCAGAATAGTGTGTTGGTGTGAGAATACTCGTACTGTCCACAGGGGCAGCAATCATGGTACGAGTTATCTTGTACCTGGAGTCGAATGAGTTAAGCCCGCGGCCATGCATTGCTCCAGCTTCAGATTTCGTCTCATTTTTTCACTTTCCTGCGTATACATATGCCGTAAGTGAAGGGAATTCCCCCATAGGAATGCTGGGGGGTCTTCCAGTATAAATAGCATCCCCGCCTTCTGGAAATTCTGTGCAAGAAATTTTCCTCTTTTCTGTCACTCTCTTTGTTCCTGCCTTTTTTCTTTCTTCACTGTTGTTTCCTTTTTCTGTCTTCCCAGCCCATTCCCCTTTCTTTTTTCAAGCAAGCCTGGACACTTTTTTCTCTTTTCTGCATCCATGATGTGCTGTTTTGCTCTGGCGATTAGTTAGTGAGATGTAAACACTGGAATGGGCACTAGCTGCCCATTCTGCAGTATTATTTGCCTATATGGTCTTTTTTTCTGTATTTTTTGTTTGGCTTTGAATTATTGGGTTTTTTTTTCTCCTTTTTTACAATGTTTTGTAATCTGAGGATGATAAATTAAGCGGAAAGGCTGGCGTCCTCAGCATGGCCTAGTCTTATTTGCCATAAGGAGCTAAATGGTTGGGATACTGTGTCATGAACTGTGTTTTGTGGGTTTCTATTAGTGTTGTTGTTTTCTTGCAGATGTGACAGTTTTGTGTTGATGCAGTTCAGCATTTGTATTGTTTGACAGTCCTGATATGGCCTGGTGCGGTCAGCTGGACAATAAGCAACAAGAATAAGAATAACAAGAATAAGTGAAGGGAAGTAACTTCTAACAGTATTTCTGAATGTGTCAAGACTTAATTTGGAAGAAAAAACAATATTTTCTGCAATTTTTTCTGCATCAATGTGGCATGGAAGCCTGCCAAGGCTATGAACTCCCTGGGGTTGGATGGGTTAACCCTGCCCGTGTTACTGTGGCCCAGAAAAGACGCAGAGACATCAACCTAAAGTAGTTGGAATGCTTTTTGCTGCAGGAGTCGTAAGAGTCACATGCTTGAAATTCCAGGAACTCCTCACGTTCTTCACAGGCAATGTACAGAGTGGCTTCACAATGTTTGTCTTCCAAATCAACAAGTGCAGCGTCAAAAAGCTTACGTTAAACTTCCGCCATGCTTCGTCGGTCGGTTTCTGTACAAATGTACCCTTGTGCGGGTCTTTAATGACCCGTGATGCACCAGAAGGGGGTGGTGCCTGTGGGGAATGTATATATAGGTCTCCTTTAAAAGGTTAATGTTAAAGGTCCAACAGCCTTTTAATAGCTATTGGGTGGTGATTTCATATCCACTGTGTCTAGGGCTCGGCATAGGAAAGCCGTTTTAGCCTTCCCCATTCCCCAGTCAGGTACCCATTCACACCTGGAATGGGGGTGCACACACACATGTACACATATGTACATACACACACACACACACACATATATACATACACACATACATACATAGCGTATGACCGTTTTTACCCTGCCATATAGGCAGCCATATTCCATTTTCAGGGGTGTGCATGCTTGGCATGCACTTGTCTCAGTAGCCTGCTGAATTACATCTACAGGTCTTTATCATCTGTATTTGATCTTCTGCTTGTGTATACACATGCAGTGGGTTCAGGCAGTAGCAGGTCTGCACATATGTTGACTTGGGAGATAGGAAAAATCTCCACCTTGAATCCACCAGGTAGGCCAAATTTAGAGATCAAACTTGCGGTGACAATCCAGTGCTCTTAACCATTCGGTCACCATGCCCATCAGTCCACTAATCAGTGTCAACAGCCATTACCAGAGAGCAGAGGGGTGGACAGCAACCTCAGGTCGGAGAGACACAGAGAGAGGGTGGGTTAGGGTGGTGACGATGGGGGGATGGGGGGGGGGATATGTCTGCAATGATCTGCATTATTTTGTCTGTCATCTGCTGTAAAGGATAAGCAGGGGTTTGGAAGGGATGTCAGGATCCGGAGAGAATAGGGATGGGCATATTGGACAGGGGGCAGGAATGTTCAGGATGAGGAGAAAGGGAGGGGAACAGTGGGGGGGCGGAAGGCAGAAGTTGTTGTTCATGTCTGTCTTGATGGGAATCTGTCTCTCTGCTCGCAGCGCCAAATGAGGTTAGGAACAGGGAAAGAGAAGGAGGAGGCTGCAGTATGATGAGACGCTGTGGATGGCATTGCGACTCTTATCATTACAGCACACCACACTACACCACACTACACTACACTACACTACACAACTCAACACTACACCACACCACACCACACCACACCACACTACACTACACTACACTACACTACACACCACACCACACCACACCACACTACACTACACTACACTATTTATTAAGATGCCTTACTGTGGGGCAAATTCTTGAAGCTCTGTGTGCATTACACTACAGTTCCACACCACACCACACACTACACAACACAACACAACACAACACAACACAACTACAGTTCCACACCACACCACACACTACACAACACAACACACCATGCACAACACAACACCACATCACCCCAGGATGCGCCTCAGAAAACTGTCGAGTCTCACAGTTGTATCGCATTGTTCCTGTTGCAGAGTGGGCCGTGTGTGTGCATTGTTTGTGACATCGACCAAGAGACTCACCAGAAAACATGGGGCAGGCCAATTCACGGCAGGAGGCATTCTGGGATGCTTGCGGCTTTGGCCGAACTCACCTGGTGAAGAAGTTCATCGAGGAAGGCATTGACATCAACTGGGTCTCTTTTACGGTGAGGAGAGTGCATCTTTGTTTAAAGTACCTAAAAAAAAAATAAATGAATAAAATAAATTTTTTATAGAGTGCATCTTTGTTGAAAGTACCTAAAAAAGATAAATGAATAAAAAATTATTTTTTTTATAGAGTGCATCTTTGTTGAAAGTACCTAAAAAAAAATTTTTTTAAAATTTGAAAAAAGAAGTTTTTGTGTTTTTTGTTGTTGTTTTTTTTTTTACCCCTTTTCAAGAAGGTGACAACATCAACTAGGTGAGTTGAGTCTGTCTGTTTTCATTTAGGATACTGTAATTTTTTATACCCTTTAAAAAAAAAAAAAAGACATCAGCGTTAACTTGGTTTGTTTTTTGTTTTTTTTACAGTGAGTCGAGTCTTTTTTTTTCATTTTTCTTTTTTTTTTTTTTCTTTTTTCTTTTTTTAAAGAAGATACCATGATTTTCATACCCATTGAAGAAAGAAGGGAGGAATTCTGTTGAGTTTCCCGTGGCACATTCTGGCAGTTGAAAAAGACATCAGCATTAACTGGGTGTCTTTTACAGTGTGTTTAGAGTCCGTCTTTGAAGGGCGCAATAGCTGAATGGTTAAAGCGTTGGACTTTCAATCTGAGGGTCCCGGGTTCGAATCTCGGTGACGGCACCTGGTGGGTAAAGGGTGGAGATTTTTCCGATCTCCCAGGTCAGCATATGTGCAGACCTGTTAGTGCCTGAACCCCCTTCGTGTGTATACGCAAGCAAAAGATCAAATACGCACGTTAAAGATCCTGTAATCCGTGTCAGCGTTCGGTGGGTTATGGAAACAAGTACATACCCAGCATGCACACCCCCGAAAGCAGAGTATGGCTGCCTACATGGCGGGGTAAAAACGGTCATACACGTAAAAGCCCACTCATGTATATACGAGTGAACGTGGGAGTTGAAGCCCACGAACAAAGAAGACGACGAAGAAGTCCGTCTTTGCTGAAGGTGCAGTAATTTTCATGGTGACTTTGTGTGGGTGTCTTTTACAGTGTGTTTAGAGTCCATCTTTGCTGAAGGTGCTGTAGTTTTCATGGTGACTTTACAGTGTGTTTAGAGTCCGTCTTTGCTGAAGGTGCAGTAATTTTCATGGTGACTTTGTGTTTGCAGCATGACTGTTGCCCTATTCATGTGGCCTCCCAAGGTAAACCTGATGTTGTCAAGCTGTTGATTGAGGCCAAGTGCGACATCAATGTGCAGGACAGTGTAAGTACTGAAAGGCACTGTGATGTGTGTGTGTGTGTGTGTGTGTGTGTGTTTCCAGTTTGTTCATTTATTGTGTGTAAGCAAAGAGAGTCTAATGTGTATTCCTTGTTTCAGATGTGTCTGTGTGTGCGAGTGGGCTTGGTAAGCTTCAAACAATGTTCTTCATCCTCATCCCCATTCGTCATGAACAAGATCAAAGAAATTGTCCCACATTCTGTGGCCTGTCATGCCTCACTCTCATGTTGACCCTCAAATTTTATCCCCCTCCGCCTCCACGTTTGGGCAGATTCATGGTGGTTTCTGTTATTAAACTGGAGGGACATGGTGGCCGTCTCCTCTCCAGAGGGTATGCTCACTCAATCTGGCATGGCAACTCAAGAGCATTATTGTCATTACTGTGAGGGTGTTTGCAGGTGGTGTTCTTTATATGTTGCATCAGAACAGGTACTGTTGAACAGCAGCTGCAGCATTATTCCTGTACCTGTGCTGTAGTGTTATACTGTTAAGAGAGAGATACCTTTAAGAACCTATGGCAACGAGAGTGTTGTCCTCTGGCAAAATTCTGTAGAAGAAATCCACTCTGATAATACACAAGCATGCACTCAAGACCTGACTAAGCGCGTTGAGTTATGCTGCTGGTCAGGCACCTGCGTAACAGATGTGGTGTAGCATATATGGATTTGTCCGCACGCAGTGACACTTAATTGAGAAACTGAATCTATACCTTTACCTGTGCTATGTTTTTGCCTGTGCTGTGTGTTACCTGTGCAGTGTGTTACAAGTGCAGTAGTGTTACACGTTCCACCTGTACTGTGTTTTACCTGTGCTGTGTCTTACCTGTGCGCGGTGTGTTACCGATGCAATTACGTCACACCTTTACCTGCGCTGTAGTGTGTCACACTCCTGTGTTCACCTGTGCTCAGCGGGGCATGACGGCGCTGCACCACGCGGCCATGAAGGGGGAGGAGGAGATCGTGAGCATGCTGATCGATGCTGGCTGCGAGCTGAACACTCAGAACAAGGTGCCTCTCTCAGTCTCTGCTCCCTTGCCCTGTTGTGTTCCCCCACTTCGCTTTCGCCTTGTTCTGTTTTTTGGGGTTTTTTTTACTCTGTCTCTGTTCATCTCTGTCTCTCTCTCTGTCCATCTTTGTCTCTGTTTCTGTTTCTCTCTATCTCTGTCTCTGTTTATTCTTCTGTCTCTCTGTCTGTCCATCTTTGTCTGTCTCTGTTTCTTGTTACGTCTCTTTGTCTGTCCATCTCTGTCTCTCTGTCTATAGTTCCTGCTCTTTCTCTCTGCCGGTATCTGTGTCTCTGTTTCTTGCTCTGTCTCTGTCCGTTTCTGTCTGTCCATCTGTCTCTCTGTCTGTCCATCTCTTTCTCTCTGTCTATAGTTCCTGCTCTCTGTCTCTCTCTGTCTGTATCTGTGTCCTTGTTTTTTGCTCTGTCTCTTTGTCCATCTCTGTGTATCTGTCTGTCCATCTCTGTCTCTCTGTCTGTCTATCTCTTTCTCTCTGTCTATAGTTCCTGCTCTCTGTCTCTCTCTGTCTGTACCCGTGTCCTTGTTTTTTGCTCTGTCTCTGTCTGTCCATCTCTGTCTATAGTTCCTGCTCTTTCTCTATGCCGGTATCTGTGTCTCTGTTTCTTGCTCTGTGTCCATTTCCGTCTGTCCATCTCTGTCTGTCTGTCTGTCCATCTCTTTCTGTCTCTGTCTATAGTTCCTGCTCTCTATCTCTCTCTGTATCTGCATCCTTGTTTTTTGCTCTGTCTCTCTGTCTGTCCATCTCTGTGTCTCTGCCCACGTCTTTCTCTCTGTCTGTGTTTACTGCTCTGTCTCTGTCTTGTATCTGTGTCTCGTGAGCATGCTGATGGACGCTGGCTGTGAGCTGAACGCTCAGAACAAGGTGCCTCTCTCAGTCTCAGCTCTCTTGCCCTGTTGTGTTTCCCCACTTCGCTTTCGCCTTGTTCTGTTGTTGTTGTTTTTTACTCTGTCTCTGTTCATCTCTGTCTCTCTCTCTGTCCATCTTTGTCTCTGTCTCTGTTTCTGTTTCTCTCCATCTCTGTCTCTGTTTATTCTTCTGTCTCTCTGTCTGTCCATCTTTGTCTGTCTCTGTTTCTTGTTACGTCTCTTTGTCTGTCCATCTCTGTCTCTCTGTCTATAGTTCCTGCTCTTTCTCTCTGCCGGTATCTGTGTCTCTGTTTCTTGCTCTGTCTCTGTCCGTTTCTGTCTGTCCATCTGTCTCTCTGTCTGTCCATCTCTTTCTCTCTGTCTATAGTTCCTGCTCTCTCTGTCTGTATCTGCGTCCTTGTTTTTTTGCTCTGTCTCTTTCTGTCCATCTCTGTGTCTCTGTCCACGTCTTTCTCTCTGTCTGTGTTTACTGCTCTGTCTCTGTCTTGTATCTGTGTCTCGTGAGCATGCTGATGGACGCTGGCTGTGAGCTGAACACTCAGAACAAGGTGCCTCTCTCAGTCTCTGCTCCCTTGCCCTGTTGTGTTCCCCCACTTCGCTTTCGTCTTGTTTCTCTTTTTTACTCTGTCTCTGTCCATCTCTGTCTCTCTCTCTGTTTGCCCATCTTTGTCTCTGTTTCTGTGTCTGTGCATCTCTGGCTGTCTCTGCGTCTGTGTCTGTCCATCTGAGTCTGTCTCTGTGTCTGTGTCTGTCCATCTGAGTCTGCCTCTGTGTCTGTGTCTGTCCATCTCTGTCTGTCTCTGCGTCTGTGTCTGTCCATCTCTCTCTGTCTCTGTTTCTGTGTCTGTGCGTCTCAGTCTGTCTCTGCGTCTGTGTCTGTCCATCTCTGTCTGTCTCTTTTTCTGTGTCTGTCCATCTCTGTCTCTGTTTCTTGTTATGTCTTTGTTTCTGTGTCTGTGCATCTCTGTCTGTCTCTGTTTCTTGTTCTGTCTCTCTGTCATCCATCTCTGTCACTCTGTCCACCTTTGTCTCTGTGTTTCTTGTTCTGTCTGTTGACTTCACATCAGTTGACATGACTTGACGCAACGTGACATGACTTCATATCGGGTGACATGACTTCACATCAGATGACATGACTTAACATGAATTCACATCATATGACATGACTTTGCATGACTTGACATGACTTTGCATCAGGTGACATGACTTCACATTACATTACTTGACATGACTTTGCATCAGGTGACATGACTTCACATTACATGACTTGACACGACTTCCCATCAGGTGACATGACTTGATGTGACATGACTTAACATGACTTCACATCAGGTGACATGACATGACATGACTTAACATGACTTCACATCAGGTGACATGACTTGACGTGACATGACTTCACATCAGGTGACATGACTTGACGTGACATGACTTAGCATGACTTCACATCAGGTGAGATGGCTTGACATGACATGACTTCACATCAGGTGAGATGACTTGACGTGACATGACTTCACATCAGGTGAGATGGCTTGATGTGACATGACTTCACATCAGGTGAGATGGCTTGACGTGACATGACTTCACATCAGGTGAGATGGCTTGATGTGACATGACTTCACATCAGGTGAGATGGCTTGACGTGACATGACTTCACATCAAGTGAGATGGCTTGATGTGACATGACTTCACATCAGGTGACATGACTTGACGTGTGATGACTTCACATCAGGTGAGATGACTTGACGTGACATGGCAGTGTTGCTGTGTGTGCAGGACGGATGGACGGCTCTGCACAACGCTGCCTACTGGGCCCACGTCGGAGTGGTGGAGAAGCTGATCTCCGCCGGAGCCAGTGTCGCCATGGCCAACAAGGTAGGAGCTCTCTGATTGGCTGGGAGATTCGATGAGATGGTCAAGCTTGCTGGGAATATGTTTCCCACACGTGAATATGTGTATGTTTATAAGCATTTTTAAATTTATGTATTTAAATATCCATTTTAATGAAATGAATTTTGACGTGAGAACAATGCTTAGGTGCAGGGCTCAATGAGTTAATGTACGTCACACGTTGACGCAATACATATTATGTGACTGATGACTAGGTCTACAGTTTAAATGGTTGTCGATTGTACAGTCATCTTTTATTCACTCTGAATTGGTTCAAGAGACACAAAGCATTGACTGCTTTAGGGAAGAAACTAATGGTGAAATCTGGTTCTAAATATTTCAGTACAAATGACTCAGGGGAAGCATCTCAAAATATTCTGAAAGCTGAGTGTCTTTCATCATGTTTATCAGGACAAATGATTAGAGGACAACCTTGTCAAGCAGTCCCAAACCAAAATAGACCTCTATTACAGCATCTTTTATCAGCCCCATCATCATTCATCATCATCGTAATAAAGAAAACGAAATGTCCCGAAAAATTGTGGGCCACAAAAAAAAAAAGTGGGGTGCAGGGGGAGGGCATGTGTGTGCATTCAGAGGTGTAAGGAGGGAGGGTTGTGTTATGTGTGTGGAGATGGAATGGGGTGTGTTTGTGTGTGTGTGTGGAGGGGAGAGGGTGTGTTGTGTGTGTGGAGGGGCAGGGGGGAGAGTGGTGTGTGTGTGGGAGGGGTGATGAGGGGAGGGGCTAGTGTGGAAATGGGAGGGGGGTGAGTGAGTGAGGAGGGGTGTGCTGTGGGGGGGGGGGGGGGGGTGAGTGGGGGTGGAGATTAGAGTGTTGTGTGTGTGTGGAGGGGGGTGAGTTAGGAGGGGTGTGCTGTGTGAGGGGGCAATGGGAGGGGGGGGGGGGGGGGAGAGTGTGTGTGTGTGTGTCGTATAAAATATTATGTATCATCGTAACAAAGAAAAGAAAATGTCCCCCCCCAAAAAATTACAGGGCACAGAAAAAAGGAGAAGAAAAAAAAACGCTAAAAAACACGTGTGTGTTCAGCATCAGCGACTGGCACTACACGAAGTGGCGCGTTCCCAGAGCACGGAGGAGACACAGCTGGGACGCATCGCACAGCTTCTCGTCGCCGCGGGTTCCGATGTTGACGCCACCAGCAGCGACTTTGGAGAGGTGAGCAGTGGATTTTTTTTTCCATCTTGAAAGTTGGCCCAGTGGCTGCCGCAGCTCTCTACTTTTCTCAAGGGCACACAAATAGAAATGTTCAGTGGCTACTTTTCATGAGAAATGTATTAACTAGCACTGGATTAGATCATGTTTGGAAAAATCAGTTCACTTTTAGTGTTAAAAGATTAAAGTATGCTATATCCAAGGAGCTTGAAAATGAATATGTAAAATTTTGGAAACAGAAACATAACAGTTCATCTGAATTAGAATTTTACAAGAACACTGTGACAGATTATAAAATTGAACCGTATTTAAAGAATACAGCAAATACACAACACATGAAAGCATTGACCATGCTACAAATCAGCACCCATGACTTACAAATCGAACAGGGAAGATATAAAAATACACCAAAAGAACAAAGACTGTGTGATACTTGTAACAGTTTAGATGATGAGATTCACCTTTTAGACAATTGTGTAAAGTACAGTGCTTACAGACACAGATTCCTAATTGATATATGTCTTCCAAATGCAAAGCCTAGCAAATTGATCCTTCTAACAGAATTAAAGCCAAGGCTGGCGAAATTTGTTCACGAATGTTTCTCTTTTTAACTCTCTCCGGACGAAGGAATGCTCACGCATTCCTACACAAAACGTATTCGGATTCGGACAAAGGAATGGAATAGCATTCTCCGAAAGTAAAATTCCATCATGCACTGTACATGTGATTTTGTGATTAGCCAAGCAGAGTGCGCTATTCTGGGTCACTCCACAATCGAACAGTATGATTGGTCAGCCTGGGATGTGTGGCCTGTCTCGCACACACGCTGACAAAGTCACTGACCGGTCATCTGCTCGCGTGCCAGCCTGTTAGCAAAGCGGGCTCTTCTCAGAATGTTGTGAAGAGAACAAGGCAGTGACGGCAACGTTTTAGGGTTGCCGAAGTACTTGAAATGCTACAAACTGAAGGGTTGGACATTAAAGAGGTGGATGATGATGAAGAAGAAAGCGAATTTAATTCTTTCCGGACGAAGGAATGCTCACGCATTCCTACACAAAACGTATTCGGTTTCGGACGAAGGAATGGAATAGCATTCTCCGAAAGTAAAATTCCATCATGCACTGTACACGTGATTTTGTGATTAGCCAAGCAGAGTGCGCTATTCTGGGTCACTCCACAATCGAATGGTATGATTGGTCAGCCTGGGATGTGTGGCCCGTCTTGCACACACGCTGACAAAGTCACTGACCGGTCGTCTGCTCACGTGCCAGCCTGTTAGCAAAGCGGGCTCTTCTCAGAATGTTGTGAAGCGAACAAGGCAGTGACGGCA
Source organism: Babylonia areolata (assembly GCF_041734735.1). Classification (NCBI taxonomy): domain Eukaryota; kingdom Metazoa; phylum Mollusca; class Gastropoda; order Neogastropoda; family Buccinidae; genus Babylonia; species Babylonia areolata. Next base: position 9,956,798 of record NC_134908.1, read on the forward strand.
ACGTTTTAGGGTTGCCGAAGTACTTGAAATGCTACAAACTGAAGGGTCGGACATTGAAGAGGTGGATGATGACGAAGAAGAAAGCGAATTTAATGCAGAAAGCGAGCATGGGTATGGTGATTCGGGGTGAAAAATTGGCAGTATTTTCTACATATGGCAAAACTGTAAAAATAAGATGAGAAGTTTGATTTTTTTTTTTATATGTAATAGCTCAACACGTAATAAACCAGTTCTGAAAGTTTCATTTTCTTACACAGTATTTAGTATTTTTTGTAATTTTTTTCCAAACCCTTACAAATGGGCCGTCTGTGGGGAAAAGCAAGGGAGAAAACTTGCCGTCCCGAGTGATTTAATATGCTCATGTTAATGTTTCATTGTGTCTTATAAACTTTAAGGTTTTATGACAATAAAAAGTATTCTGTTCTGTTCTATTCTATTCTGTTCTATTCTATTCTATTCTATTCTATTCTATTCTAGTGACAAAACCATGCTGATACAGGGCCTCGAAGCCTGATCACTGGTGAACGCTGGATCAGAAGTCCCTCAGCATGTCTCTGCCGCTCTGTATAACAGTCCTTACTTTGTTCTAACAGGTTTTTATTTATTTCTTATATGTATTATTTGTTTATTTTTTGAACTCTTATGGTTACTGTTGTCCTTACAATGTGATTAACTACAAGATTTCTTTTCCAATAATGCAGAAGTGGTATACTCATGCTCATTATTATTATGATATTATAATGCCACCACTCGCTTTCGCCTTACCCTAGATACCATTACTGTAATAGTTGACACAATTGATGCTGTTGCTATGTTACAACTGGTCCAGGCTATTTATTATTAATGTCATTTTAAATCATCAATATTACTACAATCATTAATGTGTAAACATTGATTGATTGAATGATTGGACAAATCTTCCTTTTTGTTGTTGTTGTTGTTGATGTTGTTGTTCTTGTTACAGATTTGTTTTGCCTTGTTTAGTCTGTTTTGTTTTGTTTTGTTTTATCTCTCTCTCTGTAGTGGAAGATGCTACTGTTCGTTTTATATTGTTTGTTCATACTATTCTCTGTATTGTATACATGTTTTTTGGAAAAAAATTTTAAAAAGTTTAAAAAAACACACAAAAAAACATGTCTCTGCCGCCATGTGGAGAGAGACAGGAAAAAGTCCAGCAAAAACAGACATCACTAAATTTCACTTGTCAAAAATATATATATTATTTAGCAAACAATGTTATATTATCAAGGAAACTAGTTTCAAAATATACTCAGCTTCAGTGTAGACTGTTTACCAGGAAGGGATGTTGTTTTGACGGCAGCCAGAGCAAACCAAAGAGATGATGATGGTGATACTTCTGTGTTAGTCGGCTGCAACTCCCATGTTCACTCATACATACATGAGTGGGCTTTTATGTGTTAGACTGTTTTTACCCCGCCATGTAGGCAGCCATACTCCACCTTCAGGGGTGTGCATGCTGGGATTGTTCTTAATAACCCACCGAATGCTGACATGGATTACAGGATCTTTAACGTGCGTATTTGATCTTCTGCTTGCGTATACACATGAAGGGGGTTCAGGCACTGGCAGGTCTGCACATATGTTGACCTGGAAGATCAGAAAAACATCTCCACCCTTTAAAGACCCACCAGGCGCCGTCACCAAGATTCGAACCCTGGACCCTCAGATTGAAAGTCCAACGCCTTAACCACTCACTATTGCGCTCGTCTGATGGTGATACGGATACTTAGATTGTGCCTGTCCTCAGTCAGAGACTAAACTCTTTACACTCTACATTATCGTTATTATCATTATTATTATAATTTATGCTTATATAGCTCCTATCCTTAGTCAGAGACCAAGCTCTAAGTGCTTTACAAACACGGTGTCACTTGCACCACAGGCTGCCTACCTGGGTAAAGCCAACTGACAGCTGCCATCAGGCGATCATCATTCATTTCCTTTGTCATTCAATCAGGTTTCAGTCATGCATACAGGCACACACACAGACACACACACACACACACACACACACGTACATGTAACATTTTACTTGAATGACCATTTTGTTTATTTAATCCACCATGTAGGCAGAAGATCAAATATTCACTTTAAAGATCCTGTAATCCATGTCAGTGTTCAGTGGGTTATAGGAACATAAACATAACCCAGTATGCACAACCCCCGAAAATAGAGTATGGCTGCCTGCATGGTGGGGTAAATAAACAAAACGGTCATACATGTAAAATGTTACCTGTTTGTGTGAGTGTGTATGTGTGTGTGTGACTGAAGCCTCACTGAATGATGCAGGAAACAAACATGAGCACCCCAGTGACAGCCGTCAGTCAGCTCTACCCAGGTTGACAGCCTGTTGTGTAAATGACCCTGTGGTTGTAAAGCGCCCAGAACTTGGTCTCCGACTGAGGATAGGCACTATACAAGTATCCTTATCATAGCCGTCAGTCAGCTCTACCCAGGTTGACAGCCTGTTGTGTAAATGACTGTATTTGTAAAGCACTCAGAGCGAGGTCTCTGACCGAGAACAGGTGCTATATAAGTATCCATATGACGGACACAATAGCTAATTGGTTAAAGCATTGGACTTTCAATCTGAGGGTCCCGGGTTCAAATCTCGGTGACAGCGCCTGGTGGGTAAAGGTTGGAGATTTTTCCGATCTCCCAGGTCAACATATGTGCAGACCTGCCAGTGCCTGAACCCCCTTCATGTGTATACGCAGTACGGAGATCAAATACGCACGTTAAAGATCCTGTAATCCATGTCAGCATTCGGTGTGTTATGGAAACAAGAACATACCCAGCATACATACCCCCGAAGGCGGAGTATGGCTGCCTACATGACGGGGTAAAAACGTTCATACACATAAAAGCCCACCCATGTACATACGAGTGAACGTGGGAGTTGCAGCCCACAAACACAGAAGAAGAAGAAGTATCCATATTATCATGTATGATTCTTTCAGGCGGACTTCACCAGTCTGATGTTCGCAGCGTATCACGGTCACACTGAGGTTGTCAACGCCCTGGTGGATGCTGACTGCGACATCAATGCTAATGGCTCCATTGTAAGTGTGTGTGTGGTGGGTGGGATGTGGGGGAGGGGATGGTGTGTGTGTCGAGGGGCAGAGGGAATGGGGGACGGGAGTGTTGTGTGTGTTGGGAGGTAGGGTGTGTTGTGTGTGTGTTGTGAGGTAGGGTGTGTTGTGTGTGTGTTGGGAGGTAGGGTGTGTTGTGTGTGGAGGGAGGTAGGGTGTGTTGTGTGTGTGTTGGGAGGTAGGGTGTGTTGTGTGTGTGTTGGGAGGTAGGGTGTGTTGTGTGTGTTGGGAGGTAGGGTGTGTTGTGTGTGTTGGGAGGTAGTGTGTGTTGTGTGTGGAGGGAGGTAGGGTGTGTTGTGTGTGTTGGGAGGTAGGGTGTGTTGTGTGTGTGTTGAGAGGTAGGGTGTGTTGTGTGTGTGTTGGGAGGTAGTGTGTGTTGTGTGTGGAGGGAGGTAGGGTGTGTTGTGTGTGTTGGGAGGTAGGGTGTGTTGTGTGTGGAGGGAGGTAGGGTGTGTTGTGTGTGTTGGGAGGTAGGGGTGTGTTGTGTGTGGAAGGAGGTAGGGTGTGTTGTGTGTGTGGAGGGAGGTAGGGTGTGTTGTGTGTGTGTGTTGGAAGGTAGGGGTGTGTTGTGTGTGGAGGGAGGTAGGGTGTGTTGTGTGTGTGGAGGGAGGTAGGGGTGTGTTGTGTGTGTGTTGGGAGGTAGGGTGTGTTGTGTGTGTGGAGGGAGGTAGGGTGTGTTGTGTGTGTAGGGAGGTAGGGGTGTGTTGTGTGTGGAGGGAGGTAGGGTGTGTTGTGTGTGTTGGGAGGTAGGGTGTGTTGTGTGTGTGGAGGGAGGTAGGGTGTGTTGTGTGTGTTGGGAGGTAGGGTGGAGGTAGGGTGTGTTGTGTGTGTGTTGGGAGGTAGGGTGTGTTGTGTGTGTGGGAGGTAGGGTGTGTTGTGTGTGGAGGGAGGTAGGGTGTGTTGTGTGGTGGAGGAGGTAGGGTGTGTTGTGTGTGTGTGGGAGGTAGGGTGTGTTGTGTGTGTTGAGGAGGTAGGGTGTTTGTGTTGAGGGAGGTAGGGTGTGTTGTGTGTGTGGAGGGAGGTAGGGGTTGTGTTGTGGGAGGTAGGGTTGTGGTGAGGAGGTAGGGTGTGTTGTGTGGAGGGAGGAGGGGTGTTGTGTGTTGGGTGGGAGTAGGTTGTCTGTTTGTGTTGGGTAGGGTGTTAGTTGTCTGGAGGAGGTAGGTGAGTGATGTTGATGGAGTAGGGTTGTTGTGTGTGTGGAGGGGTGGGGAAAGGGGGATGTGTGTATGGGGGGGGGAGCAGTGGGTGTGAGTGAGGGGGGTGCTGTGTGTGTGGAGGGGCAGAGGGAGAAGGGGGTGTTGTGTGTCTAGGAGGTTGGAAGAGGGGTTCTGCTCTATTCTGTTCTGTTCTATAATCCTATGGACACCCCTTTCTCTGTGAAGATGACGTTGATCTGACTGACCACCTGGGCAGCATGCACTTAGCGCATGTAAAAGAACCCACGACAACAAAAGGGTTATTCCTAGCAAAATTCTGTCAAAAAATCCACTTCAGTAGGAAAAACAAATAAAACTGCACGCAGGAAAAATTTTTTTTTTAAATGGGTGGCGCTGTAGTGTCGTGACGCGCTCTCCCTGAGGAGAGTAGCCCGAATTTCACACAGAGAAATCTCTTGTGATAAAAAGAAATACAAATACAAATAACACTGCTGCTCACTCTGTTGGGCTTGCTGACTGGCTTGTTTTGACAGACGGTGCAACATATTGTGTTGTTATTAGATCTGTTGTATGGTAAAAGCTCTTTGGAGGAAAAATTTACTCTGTTAGGTGCAATATGATAATTTTGATTATTACGCAAGCAGAAGATCAAATGCGCACGTTAAAGATCATGTAATCCATGTCAGCCTTCGGTGGATTATGGAAACAAGAACATTCCCAGCATGCACGCCCTTGAAAACGTAGTATGGCTGCCAACATGGCGGGGTAAAAACGGTCATGCACATAAAAGCTCACTCATGTATATATGAGTGAACGTGGGAGATGCAGCCCATGAACGAAGAAGAAGAAGATGGTTATTATTATTATTATTATTATTATTATTATTACTGTTGTTGTTACTGTTATTAAATATTGTTATTAACAATAATGATAATAACGATGATAATTGTAATCTTCTTCTTCTTCTTAACACACTTCGTATTACCAATTAGTATGAGTAAGAAATGACATCACCAAAAAACAAATGTTAGAATTCATGAACTGAAAACTTCCAAACAGATCAGTAACACAAAGAATTAGTTGGGGACAAAGTGTAAAACTTTCTCCCATCTTATGGTATCATCCAGTGAGAAGATGAAATAATCCGTATTTTTGGTTTGAAATTTGCACACACTGATGACTTCTTCTTCTTCCTCTTCTGCGTTCATGGGCTGCAACTCCCACGTTCACTCGTATGTACACGAGTAGGCTTTTACGTGTATGACCGTTTTTACTCCGCCATGTAGGCAGCCATACTCCGTTTTCGGGAGAGTGCATGCTGGGTATGTTCTTGTTTCCATAACCCACCGAACGCTGACATGGATTACAGCATCTTTAACGTGCGTATTTGTGTGATCTTCTGCTTGCGTATACACACGAAGAGGGGTCAGGCACTAGTAGGTCTGCACATAGTTGACCTGGGAGATCAGAAAAATCTCCACCCTTTACCCACCAGGCGCCATTACTGAGATTCGAACCCAGGACCCTCAGATTGAAAGTCCAACGCTTTAACCACTCGGCTATTGCGTCCGTCAACTGATGACTAATTGTAAACGAATCCAAGAAAGCACACAGAGTTTGAAAGAGACCAAATTCAGAACGTTATATAGCTTGAACAGGGTCCCTTCGTCTAATTCTGATGTCTGCCTTGTGACTGAGAAGAAACTACGTCAAACACCATTGTTGAAACGCACTGTTCACGTGAACCAGTCACCTAGAAAATAACTCATTCTCGCGAGCACAGCAACACCCTCTGCATTCATTGACTGGAAAGGTCAGTTAAGATATTCTTAGCTTATAATGTGATGATGCATATTAGGTGCCACTCCAAAAATTCAAAACTTTCTAAAGTCCCGATCGGGCTTCTTCGTCTGAAACAGTTGAAAACAGAAGGGCTTCGATCAGGGCCCATCATCTGGAGTGAGTTAGTCACTAGTAGTAGTAATAATAATAATAATAATAATTTATTTTTATATAGCGCTGTAATACAAGCATAAGCAAGCTATAAGTGCTTTACAATCCAGTACCTAAAGCGAAACAAGAAAGCATATAAGAAGTAGTAGTAACATAAAACAGAATCATTAATATTATAAAAACACAATGCATAAAACTCACAAAGTAACATACCATCAATACTACAACCGTTACACTCTAACACTCACACTAACACACACACACATAGACACACACATGATTAAACGGCTGAGATGACAGCAATTTTCACTTAAAATATTAACAAGAGTAGTAGTAGTAGAAGTAGTAGTAGCGTCATCATCATTATTGTCATCATCACTATTATCGCTGCTATCGTTATTTCCCGGTGTTGCCCAGAACAAGTGGACGGCTCTGCACTGGGCGGCGGATCGAGGTCATGACGACATAGTTCGGCTGCTGGTGGAGTCTGGCGCTGACGCTGGCAAGAAAAACATGGTGAGTCAGGCCGCCTGTGGTGACCAGGTCGTCTTCTCTCTCTCTGTGTCTCCGTCTCTCTCTCTTTCTCTGTGTCTTTGTCTGTCTGTCTCTCTGTCTGTCTCTGTGTCTTTCGCTTTCTCTCTGTCTCTCTTTCTGTGTGTGTGTGTGTGTGTGTCGCTGTCTGTCTGTCTCTCTCTCTCTCTGTGTCTCTCTCTCTGTCTCTCTCTCTGTCTTTCTTTGTCTGTCTCTCACGCATGCACACTCATGCATGCACGCATATGCACACTACACACACACACACACACACACACACACACACACACACACACACACACTGTCTCTCTCTCTCTCTGTCTCCCTCTGTGTCTCATACACACACACACACACACACACACACACACACACACACACACACACACACACAATTACAAATATGATACAGTACAATGCAATGCAGTACTATACAACACAAGAGAGTAGCCTAAATTTCACAATGAGAAATCTTGTGAGAAATAAGTCATGCAATGCAATGCAGTACAGTTCATTACAATACAGTGCAATGCAATGCAATGCAATGCAATACAAGAAAGCAGCTTTAATTTCACACAGAGAAATCTTTTGTGAGAAAGAGTAATACAATACAGAGCAATGCTATGCAATACGGAGAAATACAGTACAGAACTAGATGATACAATGTCACACATCATAAGAGAGCAGCCTGATTTTCACACACAGAAATCTGTTGTGAGAAAGAGTGATCCATAGCGATGCAGTGTCAGGCAGTACAGTGCAATACAACACAATGCAACACACCACAGCACAATGCAACAAAGACGATCATAACACAATGCTTCACAATGTAACGCAACTCAACACGACACAACACAGCACAGCACAATGTAACATAACACGACATAACAGCACATCAGTAAAACGCAACAATAGAATACAACGCAACACAGTGCAGTGCAACACAGCACAACACAACAATATAACACAATGCAACACGTAGCACACCACACCACAACACAACACGACACAATGCACCGCAACACAACACATCACATCACAACATACCAGAACACAACACAACACAACATACCAGAACACAACACAACACGCCACAAACACCAAACACAGTTTGATTTGACACAACGCACAGAGAGGCGAGACCGCAGCGGACCGAGCACACCACAACGCAACGCAACGCAACACAACACAACACAACACAACACAACAACACTTCTTCTTCTTCTTCTGCGTTCGTGGGCTGCAACTCCCACGTTCACTCGTATGCACACGAGTGGGCTTTTACGTGTATGACCGTTTTTACCCCCGCCATGTAGGCAGCCATACTCCGTTTTCGGGGGTGTGCATGCTGGGTATGTTCTTGTTTCCATAACCCACCGAACGCTGACATGGATTACAGGATCTTTAACGTGCGTATTTGATCTTCTGCTTGCATATACACACGAAGGGGGTTCAGGCACTAGCTGGTCTGCACATATGTTGACCTGGGAGATCATAAAAATCTCCACCCTTTACCCACCAGGCGCCATCACCGTGATTCGAACCCGGGACCCTCAGATTGACAGTCCAACGCTTTAACCACTCGACTGTTGCGCCCGTCCACAACAACACAACACAACACAACACAACACAACACATACACACACACACACACACACACACACACACACACACACACACACACACACAGACACACACACATCAGGGTTCGTCACTAACGGGAGCGCTGAGCGGAACGCTCTGAAAAAACAAATTGCGCTCTGGAAAATTCCTTGACTCAGAGCGCTTGCGCTCTTGATTTTGAAAAGACATAAGCATACACTACTGTATCTAAATTGTTATTCCATTGTCCATCACATACAAGAGTCAAAAGCGCGATCGTTTTGCATTTACCGAAGTTTGAAAGCCGTCTGTTTACGTTTTGTTAGTTCAACCGGAAGTAGGCATAGTGAATCAGGGGAGGCTATGCAAAAGAGCGCTCTTCAGACTTGAAGAGTAGAAAAGTGGAGCGCACGATCGATTTCGCGGCCGTGCAAAATCAAAATGCTGAAATATTTGATCCCAAAAAGGAAGGCTGACGGTTTTTAGTGTGCGCTCTTAGTTTTCAGTTTGCGCTCATCAAAATTCTGAAACTAGAGCGCAGGCGCTCATGTGAAAAAATGTTAATGACGAACCCTGCACATACACACACACACACACACACACACATACACACACACACACACACACACACACACACACACACACACACACTACAACCACAACCACAAACACCACACACACATACTTTAATCCAACACGACGCACAGAGAGGGGAGACGGCTGCGGACCGGGCCAAGGCGGACGGGACGAGGGAGTACCTGCTGAACTGCATCAACGACCAGGCCGGGCTGGCTGCTGAACGCTCCTCCATCTCCTCCTCCCAGTCCTTCAACGCGCAGACCGCGCTGGACACGGCCCTGGCCATTGAGGTAATGGAGCTGGTGGTGGGAAGGGGATGGGGCAGGAGGGGAGGGGCGGGGGGGGTGGCATGGGAGGGGAAGCGTTGGTGGAGGGGGAGTGGTGGGGGTGGGGGGAAGCGTTGGTGGAGGGGGAGTGGTGGGGGTGGGGGGAAGGGTTGGTGGAGGGGGAGTGGTGTGGGTGGGTGGGGGTGGGGGGAAGGGTTGGTGGAGGGGGGAGTGGTGGAGGGGGAGTGGTGGGGGTGGGGGGAAGGGTTGGTGGAGGGGGAGTGGTGGGGGTGGGGGGAAGGGTTGGTGGAGGGGGAGTGGTGGAGGTGGGTGGGTGGGGGTGGGGGGAAGGGTTGGTGGAGGAGGAGTGGTGGACGTGGGTGGGTGGGGGTGGGGGGAAGGGTTGGTGGAGGGGGAGTGGTGGGGGTGGGGGAAGGGTTGGTGGAGGGGGAGTGGTGGAGGGGGAGTGGTGGGGGTGGGGGGAAGGGTTGGTGGAGGGGGAGTGGTGGGGGTGGGGGGAAGCATCGGTGGAGGGGGAGTGGTGGGGGTGGGTGGGGGGAAGGGTTGGTGGAGGGGGAGTGGTGTAGGGGGTGGGTGGGGGTGGGGGGAATGGTTGGTGGAGGGGGAGTGGTGTGTGTGGGGGGGGGTGGGGGTGGGGGGAAGGGTTGGTGGAGGGGGAGTGGTGGAGGTGGGTGGGTGGGGGTGGGGGGAAGGGTTGGTGAAGGGGGAGTGGTGGAGGTGGATGGGTGGGGGTGGGGGGAAGGGTTGGTGGAGGGTGAGTGGTGTGGGTGGGTGGGGGTGGGGGGAAGGGTTGGTGGAGGGGGAGTGGTGTGGGTGGGTGGGGGTGGGGGGAAGGGTTGGTGGAGGGGGAGTGGTGTGGGTGGGTGGGGGTGGGGGGAAGGGTTGGTGGAGGGGGTGGGTGGGGATGGGGGGAAGGGTTGGTGAATGAGGGTGTGGTGGTGGTGGACTGTGATGCCTCTATCCATGAGAATTAGTGGCAAACAAATAAATGGTGGACAGCAGAGGGAGGGGCTGGGTGTTGGTCCTTCAGTGGAGAGTCTGAGTATGAATCCCGCTCTTGACCTTTCTCCCAAGATTGACTGGAAAATCAGACTGAGTGACTAGCCATTCAGATGAGACCATAAGCCACGGTACTGAATGCAGCAAGCGCATTGCACACTGAAAAAGAACCCACGGCAATAAAATTGTTGTCCTCTGGCAAAGTCTGTAGTAGAATTCCCCTCTGATTAGTACACAGATATAATATGCATGCAATCAAGGCCTGACACAGCATGTTGAGTTATGCTGCTGGTCAGGCATCTGCCTAACAGGTGTGGTGTAGAGTATATGGATTCATCCGAACGCAGTGACACCTTGAGAAACTGAAACTGGAGTGGTATCCTTGAGGTAAGGTGTCCTCCAAGGGAGAGAATCTGAGCACATGGGTTCGGATCTCACTCTCTGCAGTGTTGCCTCCCTTCCCACTAGACCTTTAGTGGTGGTCTGGACGCCAGTAGTTATTTGAATGAGACGATGAAGCAAGGTCCTATGTGTAGCATGCACTTAGCGTACGTAAAATAACCCATGGCAACAGAACGGTTGCCACTGGGGAAATTCTGTAGACAAAGCTGCATTGATAGGAAAACAGACTTTCAGACCACTCTTTCCATGGTGAGAAGTCCAAATTTCCCACAGAGAGATCTGCTGTGACAGAGAGTAATACAATACAACAAGATACAACATGATACGACTCTACAGTCAGCTCAACACAGTACAACACAACACAGCATAGCGCAGCTCAGCTCAACTCAACAGCATCAACATCGCACAGCACAGCTTAACTCAGCACAGCACAGCACATAACAACAAAACTCAGCTCAACTCAATTCAACTCAGCTCAGCTCAACTCAACTCAACACAGCACAGCACAGAACAACACAACACAACACAACACAGTACTGTTCAGTTTAGTTAGTTCAGTCACTCAAGGATGCATCACTGCGTTCGGACAAATCCATAAATGCTACACCACATCTGCTAAGCAGGTGCCTGACCTGCAGAGTAACCCAGCGCGCTTAGTCAGGCCTTCAGGGAAGAAAAAAAACACGACAAAACCCATAAACAAATAAATGAATACATTGTTAAATTAATGAATAAATGATTAAACAGATATGTGAATAAAAGTTAGCAGAACACAAGACAACACAACACAAGGCAACAGAACACAAGACAACACAACACAAGACAACACAACACAAGGCAAGACAACACAACACAAGACAACACAACACAACACAACACAACACAACACAAAACGAGACAACAGAACACAAGGCAACAGAACACAAGACAACACAACACAACACAACACAACACAAGGCAAAACACAAGACAACACAACACAAGGCAACACAACACAACACAACACAACACAAGGCAACACAACACAACACAACACAACACAATATCGGTGTATGTGTCTCATGTCTCTCTCTGCGTTCTCTGTCAGAAAATCACGGCCCAGACCAAGAGCAGTGCCTCGGCCAGTGCGTTCGTCCCCAGCACCATGCCCCCCCTCGCCATAGCAACCTCCGAGGAGCGCAAGCGCAACATCCGACTGGGCGTCAAGCAGAGGACGAGCGCTGGCTCCGCCTCCGGCCCCACCTCCCCAGGTTGGTCCCCCGGTGAGTGACAGCTGTCGCCCACTGCCCTCGCTGCAGGTGTCGTGACTTGTGTTCTTTCTTTGTCTGTCTTTCTTTCGTTTTCTTCTTCTGCTGCTGTTTCTTCTTCTACTCCTTGTTGTTCTTCTTCTTTGTCTTTCTCTGTCTCCTTCTTCTACTCCGTCTACTTTTTCTTTTTCGTCTTCATTTGTCTGCCCCTTTTCCTCCTTCTCCTGCTCCTTTTCTTCATTCTTCTACTCCTTGTACTGTCTTCGTCTTCTTCTTCTTCTGCTTCTTCTTCTCCTCCTCCTCCTCCTTCTCCTCCTCTTTCTTCTTCCCTTTCTCCTCCTAATCCCCCTTCTCCTCTTCCTCCTCCTTCTCCTCCTCCTCTTCCTCCCTTCTCCTCCCTCTTCCTCCTCCTCCCTCCCCCTCCTCCTCTCCTCCTCCTTCTTCCTCCTCCTCCCACCCCCCTCATTCCTCCTCCACCTCCTACTCCTTCTCCTCCTTGTTCTCCTTCTCCTCCACCTTCTCCTCCTTCTCCACCTCCCCCTCCTTCCCTTCTTCTTCTCCCCCTCCTCCTTCCTCCTTCCTCCTCCTCCTCCTCCTTCTGACGTAAACTAAGCCTGTGTTGTACTCCTCCTTCATGACATGAACTAACCCTGTGTTGTTGCTGCCATGCCCAGGTTCAGCCCCCCACGTAGAGCTGGCCAGTGACAGCCTGGGGGCCGACACCAATGACCCCAACATCCAGCTGCTGCGAGCCTTCCAGGACCGCCTGAACCGCCGCATCGACGAAGCCTCCAGGACCCTGCAGGGGGGACTACTGCGCCCGGAAGGGGCCCCCGACCTCCCTGCCGCCGAATCCTCCTACTCCTCCTCCTCGGGAGAATCGTCCGCCCTTGAGCAGACGTCTTCCACCACTTCCGCAGCAGCTGCCACCTCCTCCCGGGAGGCCACTCTGAGCTCAAGGGAAGCAACCCAGGGGAGCGAATCCACAGGCGCCTCTTCCGTCGACGACGCAGGGGAGGGTGAACAGGGTGAGCCTTGTGGGGAGGGGAGTGACTCGAACGGCGTGTCGGTGAGCGAGAGCAGTCTTCATGGTGTGTCAGTTGACGGTGTGTCCGCCACCATCGAGGCCCTCTCCGTTTCCCAGAACACCCCCAAAGCGGGGGAAGGCGACCTCTGTGCTTCGGCGGAGTCTGCCGTTGTCGAGGAAGAGGAGAAGAGCTGCGTCGCACAGACAAAAGTGGTCAACGGAAACGTCAGTGCCGATCCAGGGAAAGTGGAAACCAATCTATGATGGTCGTCATCGACTGATGAATTTGTCAGTGCTGCAGTAAGAACAGCGATGAATGTTGATGACTGATCCATACGATGTTTTTTGTTGTTGTTTTTTTTAAGTTGATGTGAAATGAACTGTGGGAAGGAAAGTGAAACACATTGGCGATCATTTCAAAGAAGGAAAAGAAAATTTAGCTATATATATGGTCCTTGCCGGACGAAGAGAGAACAAAGAAAGTAAGGGAAACCGAGTGAAGCTGTGGTTGCTAAGTCTGTCAAACTTTGACGATAAAGTGTACATGCAAAGGGCAGGGAACTTAAAAGTGTCAAACATTTTGGGAGGGTAATATGCCATCAGTAAAACATAACTTCACTCAGATGACGGCATTCACAGGAAAATAATTTCTCATGCAAGTTTCCTGCAAATGCCCAATGGAGATGTTCACTGCATTACAGTGTTCGGAAAATGCCACACACAAAAAAAAGATATAAAAAAAGTTGTCTGTCTACACCACCCATTATCATTATGAGAAAAAAAGTTGTATAAAAAAAAGATATAATAAGAGAGGCAAATACCCTCACAAAGTCCAGTTTTCAGTCTTTCCAGTGATATCACCACCACTGTAGCCGAATGGGTCAGGTTATGGATTTCTGATCCAGTGTTCACCAGTTATTTGGGTTCGAATACCCGTTTTTGCATGGTGTTGTATCCTTGGGAAAGGCACCTTTCTGCAATTTAATATGACTACTACTACTACAGATAACAATGATACTACTACTACTACTATGAATAATAATAGCAATGATAATGATAAAGATGATAGCATTATACATTAGTGTAGCGCCCTTTCTCTTTAACTCTTTCACCACCATCGGCGACTTTAGTTGACATCAAAGGGTCATATTGATAAGACCATTTTTCACACTGTAACAAAGCTTGACAGCTGCAGCCAGTTTCCCGCCAATAGAACAATGACTTACCCTTAACCCCCTGACCGATTTCAAAGTCCATTGTGTTGTTTCGTCATAAACCGAAAGTTGCAACTGAGAGCATCGTATCTTCAAAGATTTGGCGCTGGGGAGCTTTTTTTCACACAGAAACTTGGCGGTGAACAAGTTAAAGAGTTCAGGGCGCTTTACACAGAAAAAAAAGTCACAAATTACATAAACCACTCATGACCACTTTCTCTTTCTCCCCCCAACTCCTTCTCCCCCCCCCCCCCCCCCCACCCCCCACACCCCCTCTCCCCCTCTCTCACAAAGTGAGTTGTATTTCCTCACTCCACCCAGGTGCAAACAGGTACCTGATTTCGGTTGGGGAAGGTTAACTCACTCCGGATGATGGAACGCTATAGCGTTCCTGACGTAAAGTAGCGTTCCGGACGATGGAATGCTATAGCGGTTTCGACAATTAAAAAATTTTCCACATTTTTCTCATGGGGTAGCATAACAATCGCAGCTACGCTGGGCATTGCGAACGTGTCAGGGGTCAAATGGAAAGTTTCTTCATGAGATTTTGTAACAACACCCTCCACAGCGAGCCAGCAAGTTCAGGACCCCACACGACAAGCTAATCTGCATACATATCGGGCATCACACGAGATGAGGAGAGGGGTCAGTGGGTCAAGTATAGTGAGTTTCATTCAGTTACTTTGTGTTTTGTATTTTTTGCGATTTTTTCCCTAACCCTAACAAATGGGTTGTCTGTCGGGAAAAGCAAGGGAGAGAACTATTCATCCGGAGTGAGTTAAAAACGGTTAAAGAAGAGGATTGGGCCCCACCTTCCTATGGCGAGCCCTGGACACAGCGGATGTGAATTCACTGCCGCAGTGGTCGTACAAGGCTGTGGGACCTATAACCGTTCGATGATTTCATAGACAAGTTCTCGCGCACTTGGTTCGTTTTGTGTGAGTATAAGAAAAAGACTAGCACATAGTCTTTCAAGGCTGGCTTTGTGTCTTTGTGACAGACTGGTCTGCGAGGTTGGTGGTTATGCATCAGTATGGTAAAAGATTGGTTTTCAAACTGATGCTGGTTTTTATGACATGCAACAGACTGGTTAGTTAGGTCTGGTTTTGTGCCAGTGCACAGGAATGTGTAGATATGGGAACAATTCTCTGTCTTTCTGTCTGTCTGACTGTCTCTGTGTGTCTGTCTCCGTCTATCTGTCTGTCTGTCTCTCTCTTCATTTTCCATTCTTCGTCTTTAATGTTTTGGGTTTTTTGCATTTGAAATTTCTTTTCTTGGTTCACATCTCATCTTCCTTCTTCTGATTTTTTTTTTTTTTTTTCTTTTCTTTTGGGGGGATTTGTTTTTGATTGCTGGACGAGAAAAAAAAAGCATGTATGCTAAATCTGTTCCGCCCAGAAAATCAAAGGTAGTCATTCATTCATTTATTCAACGTATGCTTTTAATCTGCCAGACTAGAGGCTTATCGTTTGTCAGAGACCAGCATTTCAGTGCCGGGGTACACCCCGCTTTCTCCTGAGTTTGAGTTTTGGCTTGATACTGTGAGGAAGTGACTCCTATGTATTGCGGCATGCTGGTGTCCACTTTGTTGTATTGTATTTATATTCTATTGTCTGTTGTATTACTCTTTATCATGATTGATTTTCTCTGAGTGAAATTTGGGCTGCTCTCAACAGGGAAAACACATCGCGATAGTGCAGCACCACCCCTTTTTTTTTCTGTTCTTTTTTCTTTTGTGTATTTGCCTATCAGAATGAAATGAATTTTTCTACACAATTTTGCCAGGGATGACCCTTTCGTTGCTGTGGGTTCTTTCAGGTTCACTAAATTCATGCTACAAACAGGACCTTGGTTTATCGTCTGATTCAAATAGCTGGCATCCAGACCACCACTCAAGGTCTAGTGAAAGGGGAGAAGATGCTAACGAGTGTGGGATTCGATCCCATGCACTCAGGTTCTCTCCCTTCCTAGGCAAACGTGTGACCACTTGGCCACCACTCCACTTGAACGAACAGTGCTCCCACATGAGGGGAAGATCCGGGAAGCAGCAATCATTGTGAAAGAAGCTCAAGTCGTCAAAGTGGAAGGAAACATTTGAGAAGTTAATCCTGTTTTGATCATTTCTAAGCTAAAAGCTCTCGTCATCAAAGCTGAAGGAAATAGTTAATAAATCAATCCTGTTTTGATCAATTCTAAGCTGAAAGCTCCAGTCGTCAAAGCGGAAGGAAACAGTTAATAAATCAATCCTGTTTTGATAAATTCCAAGCTAAAAGCTCTAGTTGTCAAAGCAGAAGGAAACAGTTAATAAATCAATCCTGTTTTGATCAATTCTAAGCTGAAAGCTCCAGTCGTCAAAGCGGAAGGAAACAGTTAATAAATCAATCCTGTTTTGATAAATTCCAAGCTAAAAGCTCTAGTTGTCAAAGCGGAAGGAAACAGTTAATAAATCAATCCTGTTTTGATCAATTCTAAGCTAAAAGCTCTAGTTGTCAAAGCAGAGGGAAACACTTTAAAAAAATCTGTCCTGCTTTGATAAATTCTAAGCTAAAAGCTCGAGTCGTCAAAGCGGAAGGAAACAGTTAATAAATCGATCCTGTTTTGATCAATTCTAAGCTAAAAGCTCAAGTCATCAAAGCGGAGGGAAACACTTATGAAATCTGACCTTTTTGCTCAATTCTTAGCACTGTTTTTTTTTCTTTCTGTTTTTCTTTAATAGCGACTTGTAATACATTAGCAGTGGAACGGAGGAAGAATGTGTAACACAGATTGTTGCACAGGTTGGAGATGGCAGTGATTTCCCTTTGTTTTGGGCGCAGGTGTTGCACTTGATTCTTCATGACAGGTGTGGTGAAAATGGTTGTGGTTTGCCTGGCAGATGTCCTTTTTTTTGTTTTGTTTTGTTTGTTTATTCGCTTTTCGTTAAGTACAACCATTCATGAAGGTTTGTGATTGTTTTTTTTTACTATCAGTTTGTGTGTAGATAAATGATGTTTGTTTAATCATCATTTATGGAATGGAAAGCTCTTGTTCTTTTTGTGTGTTTTTTTATGATGGTCTTTTATGACTTGCGTAAAATGTTTGGTGATGATTTTGGAGCTTGAAAATCAGCTTCTTCATTTTTTATTTTTCCTTTTTTTTTCTTTTTTTTTGTGTGTGTGTGTGTGATTACAAATAGTAACCCTAGAACTGGTGCTTTAATCTGAGTGATTTTTTTTGTCTGGTTGTGTTTGCCATGGACTGGCTGATAAAAATGATGAAATGTTTTCACAGCAGCGGAGGAGTACAAGTGTGTATGCTAATCAGATTTTAGAATGACATGCTTAGATGCTGCTCCATCAGCCCCCCTCTCTCTCCTCCAACCCCTCCACACCCCCACACCCACCCCCACCCCCCATTTGTCTTCCTTACCCCCCTTGCTACCACCCCATCATGGAACACCAGGTGCTTTTTCAGTGTGAAAATTGTCCCACACCTGGGAATTCTGTGCTAGAAATTTCCCCTTTTCTATCGCTGTCTTTGTTTCTGGCCTTTTCCTCTCTCTCCCTCTCTCTCTCTCTTTCTCCTTATCTGTCTGTCTCTGTCTTTCTGTGTGTGTGTGTGTGTGTGTGTCTCTCTCTCTCTTTCTGTCTTTGTTTCTCTCTTTTTGTCTCTTTCTCTTTCTCTCTCCCATCTCTCTCTTTCTCCCTCTCTCTTTCCCTCTGTCTCTCTCTCTTCTTTTCATACTTATTTTCTGCCTTGCCAGCCTGTTCACCTATATTTCTGTTGTTTTTTAACCAGAAAAGCTTGATATATATATATATATATATATATATATATATATATTTGTGTATGTATGTGTGTTTTGTTTGTTTGTTTTTTTGTTTTCTTTTGTTTTTGGACCTGAGAATCAGGCATTTTTACTGTGTTGCATTCTTTTTTCCACCTGGTATAAGTGAGTTGTCAGCATTTTTTTATGGTTTGGTAAACCTGTTACTGTGTATCTCTCTCTCTCTCTCTCTGTGTGTGTGTGTGTGTGTGTCTCTCTCTCTCTCTTATATAAATGTATATTTATGTATATATGATTCTCTTCATTATGTATGATTATCTTTATGTTTAGGTTGTTGATTTTAATCCGAAAAGCTGACAGAATTGTTAACGTCTGATGTGTATCCTTCATTCATGTCCATGAATGTGATTGTACATGTGCCTGGATTGTTGTTGTTGTTGTGTTTGTTTTTTATCAGGTTGTATGGGAACAATATTGACAGTGTTTTTCGACAGTTTTGTTTGTGATGTTGTTTTTGTTTATCAGGTTCTACGGGATCAACATTGATGGTGTATTCAGCAGCTGTTTTTCTAATATCTTTTTCAGTTTCTTTGGGATCAATTTTGACAGTGTTCTCAGCCCTGATATTGCCAAGTGTGTATGTCTGAACTGTAAGCAACAAAGATAAATAAATGAGTAAATAAATTCCAGGAAAGTGGGAGAAAGTGAGAGAAATGGACAGTCTATCTGACACTGCACTGACACCAATTGAATGGCAGTACATTAAGATGGATGACAGAATTGCCAATTTTTATGTTGGGTGTCAGTGATTGAGTGGCAAAAATACCAGTTTTTATGTTGGGTGTCGGTGGTTCGAGTATTTCGACTCACAAGACTGTGGAAGCTAGCTTGGTGGTCTTCTGGCTCAGCTGACCAGGGCCCGAAGAATGGGTTCAGCTCATTGTCAGTCTTAAAGTTGTTGAGACTGTTTGTTGTTTCTGTTGTTGTTGTTTTTTAACTCACTCCGGACGATGGAACGCTATAGCGTTCCTGATGTAAGGTAGCGTTCCTGATGTAAGGTAGCGTTCCAGACAACGGAACGCTATAGCAGTTTCGACAACTAAAAATTTTCCCACATTTTCCTCATGGGGTAGCATAAAAATCGCAGCTACACCGGGCATTGTGAACGTGTCAAATGGAAAGTTTCTTTGTGATGTTCTGTAACTATACACTCGCTGGCCAGATGTTGACCTTGGATACCCTACATGACAAGCTAATCTTCATATCTATCAAAAATGGCGTCGCAGGCGATACAAGTGGACATTTTTGGAGCAAACTAGATCATGACAGCGGCTTTTTACTGCTGCTGAAGTGATTGAAATGCTTCAAACGGAAGTTTTCAACATCGATGAGGATGATGAAGATGTTGAATAAAGTATCTGCAGTGAAGAAAGCTACCAGCAAGAAGGTACTGACAGTGACTCAGCTTCTGAGGGCTGTGAAAAGAGGGAGGGGGGTGGGCGTACACACGACGTTAAAAGAGGGGTCAGTGGGTCAAGTACAGGGAGTTTCAGTCAGTTGCTTTGTGTTTTGTATTTTTTTGTGATTTTTTCCCTAATGCTAACAAATGGGTCGTCTGCAGGAGGAAGCAAGGGAGAAAACTATTCACCTTGAGTGAGTTAAACTGAGCTTGACACATAGTGCTTGCAGTACATTGCTGTGATGTGCCATGACTGATCCATTTAAACAGGAAAGTTTTGTTGTCAGGAGAAGCATTGTTAGTGCTGTTACTTGGGGACCAACTTTTTTTTCTTTTCTTTTTTTTTCAACTCTTTCACCGCCATATGCGACTTAAGTCGACATGGAGGAGTCATGTTAAAAGGACCATTTTTCACATTGTAACAGTGCTTGACAGCTGCAGCCAGTTTCCCACCAATAAAACAATCTCTGACCGTTGCTCCCTGACCCAGTTTGAAGTGACAAAGTCCACTGTGTTGGTTTGCCATGAACCAAAGCCTGTGACTGAGAGCTTTGTATCTTGAAGTATTTGGCACGTGGCGGGAGCGTTTTTCACACTGAAACTTGGCAGTGAAAGAGTTAAGATGTTCGTGTTGATTACTGACGATATCCCATGACGGAAGGGAAGATGATAAAATCTCATTGTGTGGATCACTGTTTTATTCAATGATAAAAATGGACCTCTGACGCTTGTGCAGCTGATATTCCGCTTCTGTTTACCCAGCTTTTACATTTCCACTCTTCTTTCCTTTGGCGCTTTTTTTTTTCTCACACACAGAGAGACAGAGAGAGAGAGAGAATGAATGTTAATTGCATACAGTCCATCGGCATCATTGCACTGGGATACTGTGTGTATCTGTGTGTGTGAGTGAGCGAGAGAGGGGGGTGGGAGGTAGAGAAAGAAGGCTGAAAAAAATCCACACTTTTTGTGATTTTCTGCCTGGCTTTTCACACTATTGATGTGAATTGAAATGCTTGTTGTTGTTGGAATTATATGCTAATACTGTGTGTGCCTGTGTCTGTGTCTCTTTGTGTGTGTGTGTGTGTGTATGTGTGTGTGTACAGGTTGTCTGGGGGTTTTTTCTTCTTTTGGGGGGGTTGGTCTTCATATGTTGTTTTTGTTTTTCAGACATCTGCAGTGAAGCTCCTCTTTATATGTGGTTGTTGTTTGGTTTTTTGTTGTTTTTTTTGGGGGGTGGGGTGGGGTTAAAATAAATCATGTTCATGTGAGTCAAGCTGCTTTGAATATAATTTTTGTGCATTAGGTATGATTATGTATTTCATGTTCTGGTTGCCTTTTTTTAAATTTCATTTTTTTCTCTGGCGAAAAAATGACAATGTTCAATGCCAGAGACTCACTTATATTGTGTGTGCCTGCAGTCTTGCATTTTGTTTATTTTGGTTCAGCAATCAGTTTGGGTCTGGGTTGTGCAAGCAGTCTTTGCAATGCTAAGTTTGCTTAGCAATCAGAATTTTCCTGTGGAATTAGCAAAGACTTTGGGGAATTTTCAGTGCTAAATAAACTCATGCATGCCAGCCCTGGGCCCTCAGCTGTAGAACTATTGTATTGTTTTGTATTACATTGTATCATATTTGTATTGTGCTATGCTGTATTTTTTGTTGTTGTTGTTTTTTTCTTAAGGCCTGAATAAGCGAGTTGGGTTACGCTGCTGGTCAGGCATCTGCTTGGCAGATGTGGTGTAGGGTATATGGATTTGACCGAACGCAGTGACACCTCCTTGAGCTACTGATACTGATACTGTACTGTACTATACTGTACTGTACTGTATAATTTTGCCACGACAGACTTCTCTGCGTGAAATTCAGGCTGCTCTCCACAGTGAGAGCGTATCGCCACAGACCAGTGCCACCCTTTTGTTCAGCTGGGGAAGGTTGAAACAGCAGACAGCAAGGACTGGGCTCCAGTTTCCTACGCCATGCCCTAGACACAGTGGATATTGAATCACTGCCTCGATGGTCCAGAAAAGGCTATGGAACCTTAAACCTTTTCTAACTTAACTATATAGGCAGCCGTACTCCGTTTCAGGGGTGGGCATGCTGATGATAATTGTATTTCCGTAAAGCATTGAACGCTGACATGGATCTTAAATGTGCAAGTTTGATCTTCTGCATGTGTATGCACAGGCAGGGGGTTGAAGCATTAACAGGCCTGCACATCTGTTGGCCTTGGAGACTGGAAAACCTCCACCGTAAGTCCACAAGGATGCCAGGATCGAACACACTTCCAGATTGAAAGTTCTGGTGCTTTGACCACTTCGCTATTGTGCCCTTCTTCTGCCTTCTTCCAAAGGTGGTAGTTTTGTAGACAAGGTTGCTTCTATGAATAGAATCGCATTTCAATTATGATTGTTATTTTTACATTATCACTTGTCCATGATTATAATTGTTTGTAAAATGTATAAGGTATTGTTGTTGTTGTTTTTACGTTTACATATGTCTATGATACTTATTGTTTGTAAAATGTAAATGTATTATTGCTATTTTTACGTAAACTCATGTTCATGATAATTGTTGTTTGTAAAATGTGTGAGGTATTCTTGTGTGAAAGATGCATTCTGATATTGACATCCTTTTTTTCTTTCTTGTTCTTTTTCTCTGTAATGATGTTGCTGCAAAATGTGATTGATAGGAAAGAGGACAGTAGATAGAAAACTCTGTAGCAGCTCTGCACTGATTCAGGGTATCGATCTGTTGGCGTCCCGACAAACGAACCTTCAGTTTGACCAAACATATGACCACTGAACGTCGTCATTGATTCGTACACAGGTTCTGTCTTTGTATTGATGTGTGTCACTGTTGATTTGTACACAGGTACTGTCTTCATTGATTAGCGTCATTGTTCAATGTCAGTATTGATTTGTACACACGCACTGTCTTCATTGATGTATGTCATTGCTGATTTGTGCACATGTGCTGTCTGTATTTATGTAGGTCATTGCTGATGTGTACACATCTGTTGTCTTCACTGATGTATGTCTTTGATGATTTTTACACATGTGCTGTCTGTATTTATGTAGGTCATTGCTCATGTGTACACACCTATTGTCTTCATTGATGTATATCGTTGCTGATTTTTACACATGTGCTGTCTGTATTTATGTAGGTCATTGCTCATGTGTACACACCTATTGTCTTCATTGATATGTATCGTTGCTGATTTTTACACATGTGCTGTCATTATTTACGTAGGTCATTGCTCATGTGTACACACCTATTGTCTTCATTGATATGTATCGTTGCTGATTTTTACA
Organism: Babylonia areolata; assembly: GCF_041734735.1. Taxonomy (NCBI): domain Eukaryota; kingdom Metazoa; phylum Mollusca; class Gastropoda; order Neogastropoda; family Buccinidae; genus Babylonia; species Babylonia areolata. The sequence continues at coordinate 9,979,441 of NC_134908.1, forward strand.
CATGTGCTGTCTGTATTTATGTAGGTCATTGCTGATGTGTACACAGCTTTTGTCTTTTGATGAATGTCATCATTGTTTTGAACACACATGCTGTGTTTGTTTATGAATATTCATTGCTGATTAGCGCACTTCTTCTTCTATTTCTTTGTCTTTTGAATTGTTTGGCTGCAACTTCAATGCTCAGTTGTATGTATGAGCGAGGATTTCGTGTATGACTGTTTTTACCCCACCATCTTGTATTTGTATTTGTATTTCTTTTTATCACAACAGATTTCTCTCTGTGAAATTCGGGCTGCTCTCCCCAGGGAGAGCGCGTCGCTACACTACAGCGCCACCCATTTTTTTGTGTTTTTTCTTGCGTGCAGTTTTATTTGTTTTTCCTATCGAAGTGGATTTTTCTACAGAATTTCTACAGGGAACAACCCTTCTGTTGCCGTGGGTTCTTTTACGTGCGCTAAGTGCATGCTGCACACGGGACCTCGGTTTATTGTCTCATCTGAATGACTAGCGTCCAGGCCACCACTCAAGGTCTAGTGGAGGGGGAGAAAATATTGGTGGCTGAGCTGTGATTCGAACCAGCACGCTCAGATTCTCTCGCTTCCTAGACGGACGCGTTAGCTCTAAGCCATCACTCCACTCTTGACAGCTGTACTCTGTTTTTGGGGATGTGCATGCTGAGTATGGTCATGTTTCCATAGCCCACCAAACGCTGGCATGGATTACAGGATCTTTACAGGTCTTCATGTATGTTGTCCTGGGAGAGTGGGAAAAAAATCTCCACCTATTTTATCCACCAGGCAATGTGGCCAGGATTCAAACCTTAGACCCACAAAATGAAAGTCCAATGTTTTAACCACTCAGCGATTGCGCCAGTCATTTGTTCACAGTTGATTAGTGTATATCGTGATTGATAATGTGAAGTGCAAAGCATGTGCAGATTTTTTTTTTACAGCACATTTTGGACACAAGATTTTCAGGTGTCTTGATATTTTTATTCAGTCTCGAGTGTGATTCATGACAACAGATTTTGAGTCTGTGTACAATCATTTTGAGTCTGTGTACAGTCATTTTGAGTCTGTGTACAAGACAAGCTGTAGAATGAAAAAAAACCCTGTCAGTTTGTTACATTCTGCTTCTTTTACACTGAAAGTAGTAAAAATCATAGTGATTGATTTGATGGCTGGCATTTGGGTTTTTTTTTGTTTGTTTTTTTTTTTTTGTTTGTTTGTTGTTGTTGTTTTTTTGGGGGGTGCCTGTATTGTTTAGTATTCAAGTTTCTGTGTGTGCGTGTGTTTTTTTATATGTGTGCGAGTGTGTGTTTGTGTGTGTGTGTTTGTGAATAAGCATGGGTGTGTGTGTATGTGTGTGCAATTTCCTTATGCATGTTGAAAATGGATGTTTGTTGTATTGCATTGCATTGTACTGCATTGTATTGTGTTTTTTGTCACTACAGATTTCTCTTTGTGAAATCCGGGCTGTTCCCGAGGAGAGCATATCACTACAGTGCAGTGCCAATGGTACCTTGTTTGTTTTTTTTTTTTTGTTCTGTATGAAGACATACTCACCATGTACTTCTGATTGTTCACAGAGTATAGATCTTCTTCGTTCGTGGGTGGCAATTCCCACGTTCACTCATATGTATACGAGTGACCGTTTTTACCCTGCCATGTAGGCAGCCATACTCCGTTTTTGGGGGGCGTGCATGCAGGGTATGTTCTTGCTTCCATAACCCACTGAATGCTGGCATGGATTACAGGATCTTTAACGTGCGTAATTTTTATCTTCTGCTTGCATATACACATGAAGGGGGTTTCAGGCACAAGCAGGTCTGCACATATGTTGACCTGGGACATTGGAAAAATCTCCACCCTTTTACCCACCAGGCGCGGTTACCGAGATTCAAACCTGGAACCCTCAGATTGAAAGTCCAACACTTTAACCACTCAGCTATAGCGCCAGTCAACTGCATACAAGTTTAATTTTTGGAATACTATTTTCGTTAACTCATTTAACAAACTTCAACACAACAAAATTAAAACATTCGATATGTGAATGTATCAGTTTTATCAACAAAACATTAAAAAGATAAATTTTGAAAAATGGCACAAGCGCTTCATTTAAGATAATCCTGTACCGTGTTTTTTGCCAATATCTTCGTTCTTGTTCCGTATGAAGACGTTATCATCACGTACTTGTGATTCTTCACAGGGTGCAGATCAGGTTTCCACCCATGTGTCAGAACATACTCCATCCTTCAGGAGGTAAGGTGGCAGAACGGTTAAGACACGTATCTGCCAGTAAAGTGTTCATGAAGGTCTGGGTTCAAATCCCGGTCTCGCTCTTCCTCCCAAGTTTGACTGGGAAATCAAACTGAGAGCGTCTGATCATTAGGATGAGACAATGAACCGAGGTCCCGTGTGCAGCACGCGTTTGGCGCACTGAAAAATATCCCATGGCAACATAAGTGTTGTCCTCTTGCAAAATTCTTTTTGAAGAAATCCACTCTGATAGGTTCGCAAATATATATGCACGCACTCAAGGCCCGACGGGTCATGTTTGGTTATGCTGTTGGTCAGATTCTGTATAGTAGTTGTGGTGTAGCATATATGGATTTGTTCGAATGCAGTGGCGCCTCATTGAGAAACTGAAACTCCAGTCTTCTGTTGAAGGCGTGTGGGAAGTCTCCACTGGAGTGGTGGCTTAGTGGTTACTCGTCTGCCTAGTGAGCAAGAGAATCTGAGCATACAGGATCGAATCCGACATTTGCTAGAATTTTCTCCCCTTGATACTTAAGTCATTCAGATGAGATGATGAACTGAGGTCCCATGAGCAGAATATACTCAGCGCACACAAAAGAACCCATGGCAGCGAGAGAAGTTGTCCCTGGTAAAATATGTAGTAAAGTCCACATTAAAATACGTGTGTGTGTGTGCATATGCGAGGTTAAAAACCTGGCTAGTTGAAAATAAAAAATAAAAATAAAAAAATACAACAAAAAACAACAACAAAAAGACATTGAATACATAAGGGACAGCAAAACATATTTAAAACCGAAAGAGGGAGAGGGAAAAATTCTTGCACATTAACAAACCTCCATCCCTCAAGAACTGGTGCAGACAACTTGTCAGTCACCCTTTGAGGAAGAGAAGGAGGAGGGGGTACGGGGGTAACCTTACTCTGACCATCCTTCAGTCTTGCAGACAGTTCAAATCATCGATCAATATACGTGATATTTCATATGCACAATTAATTTTGGGCAACCTTACTCGGACCATTCTTCAGTCTTGCAGATAGTTCAAATCATCGATCAATATACGTGATATTTCATATGCACAATTAATTTTGGGTAACCTTACTCAGATCATCCTTCAGTCTTGCAGACAGTTCAAATCATCGATCAATATACGTGATATTTCATATGCACAATTAATTTTGGGTAACCTTACTCTAACCATTCTTCAGTCTTGCAGACAGTTCAAATCATCGATCAATATACATATTTCATATGCACAATTAATTTTGGGTAACCTTACTGTAACCATTCTTCAGTCTTGCAGATAGTTTAAATCATCGATCAATATACATGATAATTATTTCATATGCACAATTAATTTTGGGTAACCTTACTCTAACCATTCTTCAGTCTTGCAGATAGTTCAAATCATCGATCAATATACGTGACATTTCATATGCACAATTAATTTTGGGCAACCTTACTCGGACCATTCTTCAGTTTTGCAGATAGTTCAAATCATCGATCGATATACGTGATATTTCATATGCACAATTAATTTTGGGCAACCTTACTCTAACCATTCTTCAGTCTTGCAGATAGTTCAAATCATCGATCAATATACGTGATATTTCATATGCACAATTAATTTTGGGTAACCTTACTCTAACCATTCTTCAGTCTTGCAGATAGTTCAAATCATCGATCAATATACATGATAATTATTTCATATGCACAATTAATTTTGGGTAACCTTACTCTAACCATTCTTCAGTCTTGCAGGTAGTTCAAATCATCGATCAATATACGTGATATTTCATATGCACAATTAATTTTGGGTAACCTTACTCTAACCATTCTTCAGTCTTGCAGATAGTTCAAATCATCGATCAATATACATGATAATTATTTCATATGCACAATTAATTTTGGGTAACCTTACTCTAACCATTCTTCAGTCTTGCAGATAGTTCAAATCATCGATCAATATACGTGATATTTTATATGCACAATTAATTTTGGGCAACCTTACTCGGACCATTCTTCAGTCTTGCAGATAGTTCAAATCATCGATCAATATACGTGATATTTCATATGCACAATTAATGTTGGGTAACCTTACTCGGACCATTCTTCAGTCTTGCAGATCATTTAAGTCATTGGTCAGTACACATGATATTTCATAGACATGTATATTCGGGACAAAAGCTCGGAAAAAGAAAGTGCAGAAGGAAAAAAAAGAATATTTATCAAAAAAAACAATTTTTAAGAATACACACACACACACACACACACGCGCGCGCGCGCGCGCACGCACGCACGCAGAGAGAACGCATGCACACACCGGCGCACGCGCGTACACACACACACACGTGCACACACACACACACACACACACACACACACACGCACGCACGCACACACACACACACATTCACTGGCACACAACGCGCGCTCACATAATGCAGTCACACCAGAGGCACTAAACTTAGCGAGATGAATCACTCAGCGCTTCGCGTGAAGCCGCCGCGCGAGCAGCTCTCGCCCGGAAATAGTATGCGCCCTCAAGCGGCCAGACAGTTACGGCAGCAGAGGAAATGGCTTGGTGTTCTGCTGTAAACTGCAAAAACTCGCGCAAAAAAGGATGGACATTGTTCCGATTTCCCAAAGATGAAGACAGGTAAGCGTTTCATGATTTTGTTTAATGAAGTATCGTGTTGATATGGACATTTATGTCGTTATTACATTCGTTAGTCAGAGCTTTGTTTAGCCGAGTGTGCAAAGTGAAAGTAGTTTTTAGCAAAACCGAAAGTAGAGCTGTGAAAGGTATCCGTGACGTTTTGTGATTGTGACTTTGGGTCTGGGACAGACAACATTAGAGCGGCATCAAAACTGAACCCAAAATGAGGCACTGTTTTAGTGATTAGAACCATAGTGATGCATTGATATAATTATGCAACACTGAATGTGTTGCTATGGTTGTAGTGTAGTGGTTATGGTAGACTGCTCAGCTAGCAGTCATAGTAATAGTAATCACTACTTGCAGTAGACGCCAGTCAAATCTTTCTAGTAATCAGTAATCACTCAGTTTAGCAGGAATGGCAGTAATAGTAGAAGCAGTTGCAGGAGCAGCAGCAACAGCAGCAGTAGTAGCAGCACCAGCTTTGTCATCATCATCATCATCTTCATCATCATCAGTAGTAGTTGTTGTTGTCGTGGTAGTAGTAATAGTACTGAGAAGGATGAAGAGAACAACTGAGGATGAAATGATACCAGTTTCTATAAATTGAAAACTGAATGAAAATAAATATTGAAATGCTATATTGCTTTTTTTGTACAGATGCAAAAAGTGGGTTCAGAACACCAGGCGAGCTGATCTACAGGGAAAAACCAGCGAGTACCTGTACACTAACTGCAAACTTTGCTCTGAACATTTTGAGCCAAATCAGTTTATGAATCCCAGTGCGGAAAAATTGAGTCTTGTGTGGAATGCTGTCCCCACATTATTCAACATTCCAAATCCACCACCTAAAGTCACAACAAAAAGAAAAATGCCCTGTCGACAGGATCACCCTGCAAGTTCCAAAAAAGCCAGAACCAGCCATGAATCACAGGAAAAAGCAGGTAATTTAATTTACTGTATATATTTGTATGTTTTTAAATTGCTGTAGCTTTTATATGTACAAGTATTTTGATATAATTATGTCAGACTTGTTATCTCTGCGATAATATTATTTAGAACTGTGTATATCACATTGTGTGGGGTGTGGATGAGGAGAGTGAAAAGGTAAAACATAAATGAACATATATGTCATTATTTCTGTCGCCTTGTCAGTGTTTCTCTCTCTCTCTCTCTCTCTCTCTCTCTCTCTCTCTCTCTCTCTCTCTCTCAGCTATTGTTTATTTGTATCTCTCACACATTTTCTGGAATGGTGTGTGTGTGTGTGTGTGTGTGTGTGTGTGTGTGTGTAATAGTCATAAACTAATTTTCATTTCCAGTGCCTGATCCTGTTCCTGGCCCCTCGGTTGACTGGCAGCCAACACCAGAAAGACAATAACAGAAAGTTTGCGTCTTCAAGTGGCAGGCAAAACAGAAAACTGCTCAAGCTGTGTCATATCTGAATTTTCCTTAGGCATTGACTTGCAAAATTACTACTGACTTTTACAAATATACTGCCTTAACATTATAAAATTTTAGTAAGTGATCTCAGAAAGGTTGAAATCAGGTATCTGAAGCAAAGTTCCTGTGGTAGTTGGTGCTATTTGTCGTGTCGGCTGTTGGTTCAAGGAGAAAGGCGAAAGTTTACGGCTGGATATGACACCTTTGTTTTCGTCTGTGTGGATCCCGACACCAACTGGGTGGGTAATTTCGATAATTTAATAGTAAGTCTCTCTCTCTCTCTCTCTCTCTCTCTCTTTGCTGTATCTCTTTTAAAACCTATGGAGAATCTGCAAAATTATGTCGATAACCCACGTATTTATTTTGGGGGACATGCCGCAGACAGTCAACATACGCACATGCTTTTTCTGTGTTGCTTCTCCTTTGCGCCTGGCTGCTATCTACTGTCTGGGGGAAGGGAGAGGGTGGTGAGGGACGCGGCGCGCCGCGAGCGAGCGAGGCTTCAGTTTTGCACATAGGGGAAAGAAGGGAGTGTGCCCTCTCCCTCATTCTACACTCTCTGGTCACACCAACACTGGCACACGAAAAATTACACAAGCCCAAAATAACCCCCACCCCAAATACACTCCCCTGACCCCGGCCACCTACAAACCCCAAAACATTCCTGTCAAGAAATAAGATACATGCAGTTTTCTTATTTGTTCAGTTGAACTAGGTGGAATATACGGTGGCAATGAATTCATATTCCTCGCAGCTAATTATCCTTATCTTTGGAGTTATGATTGATCTGTCGTGGGATTGATCGGAGGTGGGAGGGACCAATCTAATACTACATCTGCATAATATGCACATACTTCTTACGTCACTGTTACGTAGACAATTTCTAATTTGGGCTGCTGGGAAATCCCGCTTTCATAAAGTTGAAGGTTTGGCAAAATTCCCCGACTGGGTTCGAGGTTCCAGTGGTGGAACGCATTATTTTGATTTGAAGAAAATTGCCGTACATATTCTTCAAAAACAAAAGGTGGGTGCGTGTACGTGAATTTGTTTGAATCTGTGATTCTTGCTTCCACTTAACGACTCTGAAAAAGAATTGTGAGCAGACGACACTTTCGACACTTGCATGTCGCTCTTGTTCAATGGAATTTTCACAGCACAGAACATGGCAGGTTGGATACAAGAGCTGCGACCTTTCTTCTTTTCATTTTAAATTTTTAATAACTCCGTCGTGTCCTTAATGACGAAAACATTGCTTTGAAATTTATCCACAAATCTAAGTAGGATAAACCCTGTTCAACTTGTGCTTCAGCTGTTGATTTATCATGTACCGTAAGTTTCTTGTTGTAGTACCATTTATTTATTTTGGTTTTTTTCAAACTCACTTCGAAGCACTTTGACAGCAGAAATGAAAATCAACGTTCTTTGGAGCATCCTGCGTGTGGTTAGCAGGGAAAGGCCTGTAATATAATTAACTGGCTTGTCAGTCGAGGCGTTATTTTCAGTGGATGGTTATGAACTGCGGAAAACAGGTCAGTGACTTGCAAACATGGCGACGGCCTTGTTCGAAGTTCGCAGAAGTTTCAGCTTTCATTTAAGATTTTCTCGGTATTGGGCTGCACTGATCCGCGTGGTGTGTGTGTGTGTGTGTGTGTGTGTGTGGATTGGTACATCGCAGGAGGCTGTTTTCGCGACGGACATGTGTGTGTGTGTGTGCATTGTATAAAGGCAAAGGTGATACACTTGACTGTGATAATTATAGGGGGATAACTTTGCTCAGCTGTGTTGGAAAACTATTCACTACAGTGTTAAATGCTAGACTGACTGATTATATCAATACAAACAATATACTTTCAGGAGCCCAAGCAGGATTTAGACAGTCCCATTCTACATTAGATCAAATGTTTGTTTTGAAATCACTTATTGATATTTTCTCCATGAAAAAGAAGAAACTTTACTGTGCTTTTGTTGATATTAAAAAAAGCCTTTGATTCAGTTTGGAGAAGTGGGTTATGGCAAAAACTTGTTCATGAAGCCGTGAATGGTAAAATTTTGCGTGTCATAATGAACATGTATGATAGAATTAAGTCATGTGTGTTTTTAAATGGTGAAAAATCTGATTTCTTTAGCATTTGTAAGGGTGTGAGACAAGGAGAAAATCTCTCGCCTTTGCTTTTTTCTCTGTATCTCAGTGATTTAGAGTTGTATTTGACTGAGCATAAGAGTCCATCTGTTGATCTTTTATTGAATGTTAACATTTCAGAGTTAGATAATTACATGCGACTATTTGTACTGTTGTATGCAGATGACACAATTTTACTTTCAGAGACAAAAGAAGGATTACAGCAGTCCCTCAATGTTTTTCACAAATATTGTTTAGAATGGAAACTAGTGGTCAATGTAAAGAAAACTAAAGTGATGATATTTAATTCTACAAACAAGCTAAAGCCTGTTTTTAAGTTTGGTGATGCATGTTTGGATGTTGTCGATTCTTTTAAATATCTTGGCATCGAATTTAGTAGAAACGGAACTTTTTATAAAGCTAAAAAAATGATTTATGAACAGGGCCAAAAAGCTATGTTTTCGTTACTTCAGTCAGCCAGAAATCAAGATTTACCTTTACATGTCATTCTGAACATGTACCAGTCTATGATTGTACCTATTTTGTTGTATGGTGCAGAAATATGGGGTTATGAAAATGTAGATATACTTGAAAAATTAGAATTGAAATTTTTGAAACGCTTGTTCAAACTGAACAGAAATACTATGACCCAAATTGTTTATGGAGAAACTGGTATTTATCCAATTAGTGTGTTAGTGAAAATGAGATTAGTTCGATTTTGGACCAGCTTAGTAATATCAAACACAGAAAAATATTCTGGGAAAATATATTTGATATTACTTGACTTATATCGAAATGGTATTTATTCTTCAAAATGGATGAGTTGTATCAGACAAATTTTAATAGAAGCAGGGTATGACTGTGTTTGGGATGGTCAATTCTTCTTGGAGAGGGAATCTTTCTGCAAGAATGTCAACATTGCTTTGAGAGATAGTTTTCAAAATCTATGGAGACATGCTCTAGAGGCCAGTAGTAAATGTTTGTTTTATCGAAATTTCAAAAGTGGATTTGGTAGAGAAAAATATATAAGTCAAATGCCTGATAATTATGTTATCAGCTTCTTCAGATTTCGAAGTAGTAATCATAAGCTGGAAATAGAAACAGGGAGACACAAAGGCATACCACGAGAGTTACGATTTTGTAAGGTTTGTAACATGTCTGTGATTGGTGATGAGTTTCATTTTGTAATGGAATGTCCCAATTATGATCAGTTACGAAATAGATATGTTCCTAAAAAATATTTGTCTCCAAAATCGGTTTTTAATTTTTGTAATATGCTCAAAGGAGGCAAAAAAGTCATTTTAGCTGTAAGTAAGATGATTAGATTTGCAAATGTTGCCTAGTTATACTTTTGGAGTTAAAAGACATTTGTGTTTTCTCAACTTTATGTGACATTGTTGTGTATTTGGAAATGTTTGTTATGGGCACGAAAATGAGTATTTTGCAGTAATCCTCCATACTCCAATAGGAGTGAAAGGATAATTAAAACTTGAAACTTGTGTGCGCGCGCGTGCGTGTGTGTGTGTGTGTGTACTAAGCGCGTGCGCACGCGTATGGGCACAAAGCATATGCTTGCGCTGCGCACAGTAATGTTTATCAAGCACAAGTACTTATTTCTGTGAGTTGATTGCCTGACTTGTGGCGTTTCATACAGCAGTGCAGGATATCTCGATCCTCTGTCCCCGCAGAACAGTTGGTTTGAATCTCTACTTCATTATGGTCGTCACCACCAGTGTCACATAAGTGTAAAGTCCAAGTTTGGCATCCTAAATTATTGCACCTATTTTTCCGGCAATTTGTGTATGAAACAATATTACCATTAGTAGATGTTGTAACCCATTTTAGTTGGGTTTCAAATTCTAATTTTGTGCGTTATTTTACCCAATTTTGATGCGGATTCAATAATTAAACTAACGTGCCACCATCTTGCTTTTTTTGCGTTTGTGGTCCCACAAACCATGGAAATGTAACCAATAGGTGCAATAATTTAGGATGCTGAAATTGGACATTACCCACATGTGCATTTTTCACGGACCCGGCCACGGCTGACACACATCACGAGACAGTAAACCACCAAAACAGAACCTCACCATACTGCAAGAAACCCTGCTGAAACTGTGAAGGTGGTGCGAGGGAGAGGAGGAGGGGAGGGGGCTAGGGGAAGCCTGGAAAATAAGTTTGCTTACAACTACACTCAGTAGGATTGACCCCCGCCTTCCTAAGCCAAGCCCTAGGCACAGTGGATACAAATTCACTGCCCCAAGGGCCGTAAAAGCCTATACATGGTATCTTCTTTAACCATCCTGGACAGTCATAACAGCACCATAATTATTTTATTGATATATCCCGATATCTGAGGAGTGGATTATTTTTGCCACATCTCTCACCTGGAAACTGAAACTCTCACCTGGTGATTCATATGCCCTTTATGAGCGAAAAGACAAGAAATTTGCAGAAAGTAAGAGGAAAAAAAGGAAAGAAAGCAGAAAGAAGAAGCTTCAGAAAAGAGGAATTTTCTAGCGCAGAATTTCCAGAGGGGGATCGAGGTACTACTTGTAAGAGCTCTTATTTGGCACCTCCAGAAGGAGGCTAAGTATCTTGGACTGAGAGTTATCTTGCTGTTGTTTGTTTTCTTTTTGAAATGGGAAAGAAATTAAGACTGAAAGATATATTTTGTATATATGTATATATAATCACACACACACACACACACACACCTCAGTGTGGGTCCGTACAGCCATTTATACTGGAGCATCATTCATGGATATGTTGAAGATGTTGGACCATTTTTACCCATTACCAACTGCACTTCAGTGCAGCAGATAGAATTTATAATGGCAAATCGTTTTTATTTCATGAAGACTTTCATGCAGCTCACTGTTCATTCACACAGTTCACACACTAACATTGTACACACCTACAGTCGCACACACGCGCTAGAAAACACACACAGACAACACTACACACACACACACACACACACACACACACACACACACAGAGACAACACCACACACACACACACACACACACACACACACACAGAGACAACACCACACACACACACAAACACACACACACACACAAAGAGAGAGACAACACCACACACACACACACACACACACACACACACACACACACACACATTCATTGTAATTGCTGTGTTGTGTGTACAGCCCCATTTTCATGGCCGATGTCTACAGCTGACGATACGAACGCGGCAGGAATGGCTGAAGCCCGTGGATCGAAAAGTGAGCCGTAATTTTGTGTTTGAATGATAAATGATTACTTACTTTCTTTCTGACTGACTGACTTACAATGGAGTGCTGGCATTGAGGTAAGGCGCCCGCGTAGGAAGCGAGAGAATCTGAGCGCACTGGTCAGGTTCTATTCACACCGGCAGTCGCCAGTATCTTCTCCCCCTCCATTACACTTTGAGTGGTGGTCTGGACGCTAGTTATTCGGATGAGACGATAAACTGAGTTCCCGTGTGCAGTATGCATTTGGCGCACGTAAAAGAACCTACGGCAAGAAAAGGGTTGTCCCCTGGCAAAATTTTGTAGAAAAATCCACTTCCATAGGAAAACAAATAAAATTGCAGGCAGACAACGGCAAGAAAAGGGTTGTCCCCTGGCAAAATTTTGTAGAAAAATCCACTTCCATAGGAAAACAAATAAAATTGCAGGCAGACAACAACAAAAAAAAAAAGAAAAGAAAGAAAGTGAGTGGCGCTGTTAGTGTAGCGACGCGCTCTCCGTGGGGAGAGCAGCCCGAATTTCTCACAGAGGCTCATGCGACGTATGCATCCAGATCCAGATCCAGAAATCTGTTGTGACAAAAAGAGTAATACAAATACTTACTTACTTGCTTACTGCCCTTTATGGCCAATGGCATGTCAGTCAGCAACGAAGAACCGCCACTCTTGTATGTATTGGGCCAGTCTGTGAATAACTCCAGGTGTGCTTCATGGTCTTGAGTTCTCCTTCGACTGTTCTTTGCCATATGTTCTTTGGCCTTTCTCTTTTGCGATAACGATTACCATGTTTTATTCAAGAAAGGCCATGGCTCTTTGTGAAGGGGTAAACACCAAGTGGTGAAGAATCGAAAGGAGGAGTCTGTGCTGTACAGACTGCGCAATGGGCACACTTTTCTTCAGTACTCATTCTTATTTGTTGAAGGGGGAGGAGACCCCTCGATGTATTCCCTGTGATGAGCCTATCACCGTGAAACACGTGTTCCTTGACTGCTGGTGTGAAAGAAATGAGCATTTTTTTTATCGGATTTGAATGTATTAGAATTCAAACTCTGGAACTTCTTTAAACTTTGAGTGGAAAGCTTGAAACGGTGACTAGTTTTTATTGACTCACTTGTGTAAACAAAGTGAGTCTATGTTTTAACCCGGTGTTCGATTGTCTGTGTGTGTGTGTGTGTGTGTGTGTGTGTGTCTGTCTGTCTGTCTGTGTGTCCGTGGTAAACTTTAACATTGCCATTTTCTCTGCAAATACTTTGTAAGTTGACACCAAATTAGGCATAAAAATAGGAAAAAATCAGTTCTTTCCAGTCATCTTGTTTAAAACAATATTGCACTTCTGGAATGGGCACAAATTTTTTTTTTTAAAGCCAAATTATATGCAAACTGCATTTACTGTTATATATGTTTGTTGTTTTTTTATTGTCCAAAATTGGCACTTTGATCTGACATTCTGACACAACAACAAGAGCAGTCATTTTTATCATATTTTCTTCAAAAAGGAACTTCTTTTGCTAAGCATGGAAGTTATATTTATTTTGCATGTCTTTGGTGCAGATAGTAAAAATGGGAAATTAATCTGTCACACCCCATTCCATCCTATCTACATGTGGCCTGTTTCGTTTACGATCGTGTTCACCCCGCCATAATGAAGGCAGCCGTACTCCATTTTCTGGGGTGTGTATGCTGGATATGTTTGTATTTTTTTAAACCCACCAGACTTTTAACTTTTTTTTTTCTTTTTTCTTTTTTTGTCTCTTAACGTACATGTGTAATCTTTTTCGTGTGTGCGTACACATGTGAGGGGTGAAGCACTAGCAAGTCTGAACATATCTTGACCTGGAAGGTTGGAAAAATCTCCACCCTTAATCCGCAAGGCGCTGGTACCAGGATCGAACCTAGGACCCACAGAATGAAAGTCTAATTCGACCATTTTGCCACGCCTGATCTTACTAACGATACTTCTTCTTCTTCGATCGTGGGCTGCAACTCCCACGTTCACTCGCATGTGCACGAGTGGGCCCTTTCGCGTATGACCGTTTTTACCTCGCCATGTATGCAGCCATACTCCGTTTTCGGGGGTGTATATGCTGGGTATGTTCTTGTTTCCAGAACCCACCGAACGGTGACATGGATTACAGGATCTTTAACGTGCGTATTTGATCTTCGTATTGCGTATACACACGAAGGGGGTTCAGGCACAAGCGGGTCTGCACATTCGTTGACCTGGGAGGTTGGAAAAAACTCCACCCTTAACCCCCATCAGGCGCTTAACCGAGATTCGAACCCGGGACCCTCAGATTGAAAGTCCAATGCTTCGACCATATTGCCAGCCCCGGTTTTACTAGCGATGGTTGTTGATGTGACTGTGTGACAGGTGACAGCCCACCTGGAGTGGCGATCTACAAACCCAAGAACGTGATCCTGACCACACAGAATGTCACGGTGACCAGCCGCCTGCCCTTTGATGGCGGTAAGGAGGAGACGTTCTGGTGCACGCGTGTACCTGTGTATGTGTGTGTGTATGTGTGTGTGTGTGTGAGAGAGAGAGAGAGAGAGAGAGAGCATGCATATATGTATTCTCTGTATGTAAATAACGTTTATTCGGTAATCAGTATGAACTGCATCTTGTACATTATCGCTCTCTGCGTGTTTTCTACAGTGAACCGTAAATGCATTAAGCATTTCGGGTTAAATGCAGGAAGTGCATGTGATAAGGGTAACCACTGTTCTGTCTTCAATTCAAATGGAAGGGGGGATCCATCAGTGCAACAGTCCTCCACGTTCAGTGAATACAGATGCATCCATTCTGATCACTTGAATTGATAGCTGAGCCCCCATCGCCCTCCCAAACCCCCACCCCGATCCTCCCCCACCACCCCCATTACCCAGTCAAAGTGTCGAATGTTGGTTAGACGTTTAATGTCAGACTATAGCATGAGCGTTTCACAGCTCTAATGCTGTGTCATCAAGTAGAGGGGTACCTTGAAAAGTACCCCTTAGGGAAAGGAAAGCTGTAGCTTGACAGGAGCTGTCATGTTCCTCTTCAGGTGCGGCAGAACAAAGCGGCATTCAGGACCTCTGTCCAGAAAGCTTGGTCGTGGCTCTTCTGAAGGAGATTCTGTACCACTGCCCAGGGCGCAAAGAAGCACTGTTCACCTTAGAAGAGAAGCTGTGCTCCAAGTTGCATCAAGTCAAAGGAAAACGCGTTGTGTCTTTTGGAGAGCATTTCCACATTACTTTCAGAGAGTTTCTCGACAACCATTCACAGCACTTTAGAGTGGTATTTGATGGTAATGATTTCATTGTGTCTCGAGTGGTACACAGCCCTGGAGAGGGAGCCAGTTCGGTGACTGACAGAAAATCACCTGATGACTCCTGGAACAGAAGCCATCAGTACCAAGAACAAGATGAGTCAAGCATAAACACGACACTGCAAGGAGCATGGAGGAGGAAGATGGGCTCCACCTCACCATCCAAACATCAGTCTGAAGCCGAAGAGACTTCCCTGGAACGGAGCTCTTTGACTTCGGAACCAAAACGAAATATGAATCCACAGCAGGATTCCCTCAAGTCGGCTTTGGATCCTGAAAGACAGACTGCAACACAAGAGGTGCTCCCTGGAAAGGCAAGCTCCTTCCATGAGTCTTGTATTGCCGATGAGAGCCGTGGAGGTTTGTCCAAATCCGCTGGGCTTGTGTTTCAAGCCAGCAGAGAGCCGTCTGGTAACTCTACACTTACAACTCTTCTTTGGACGAAGCCCAGTGACACAGTGGTATTCAAAGTATCTGATGAAGGTTACACAGGGAACCCTTTGAAGTTTACCATTGATGTGGTCAGTCTCTGGAACAGCCCTGACAGAGACCTTGCCTTCATCGTTCTTGGTGTCAAGCCTCTCGTCAACCCTCCACACCAAGTTGTGGGACTGAAATCTGCCAGGAAACAAGGTTTTTATGACGAGATCTTTCTGTGGAAGATGTTCGACTTTCCACCCAAGTTTAAGTACACAGAAACAGAGTTTGAAAGCAAAAGGGTTGGCATTGTTCAAATAGAGAAAAGTGCTAGTTGCATTCAGCCAAGCACTGTGAAAAGCGATGAGAAGAAACCTCACCTGACAAAGAACCAGTTGTGGTTCAGAAAGGAAGGGAAGAATACAGCTGCTGCTGGATCTGATATGAGCGATGAACATGTGAGAAGAATCTGTTCCTGGTTCATGCAATCACGTGTACGGCACTTTACAGACCCTTCAGAAGAGTGTGAGTCACAGGATTGGATGTTAAACACAGGCAGTAAACCCACGGAGAGAATCACTGCATGCTATGACCAGATCTCAGAGCATGGATCTGACAGTTCAAGCATGCCCCCCTCTCCTAACTCAGCAGAGGAGCCATGCACGTCACCATCATGCCATCCGCATACCGCTCCCACCGACACTGACAGAGGAGGCGGCAGTCAAACCAGAACCAGGCCTCCTTCAGAGCTGATGAAGGCTGTGCAGCACTTCGGGAAAGGACATTTCATTTTGATGTGCGGAACTCTGTCCCGCACAGCTCCCAACTTGGACGCCCTGTCCAGTGTGCCGTGGATCGCCGTGTACGACTTTGACGTGTGTGGCCGGGAGACAGGCCTGCTGGCCTACATGGAGCATGGCCTGAAGCAGAAACGGAGCACCGGAGTCTTCAGCTGGATGGACCCTCACGCCGCCGTCACAGAGAGGGGCACGCAGTGGTGGAGTCTCCGTGGCCGCTTGGAGATTCCTGACAGCAACCTGTCAGAACTGACCCCCATGCAGTGGCTCCGGAAGGTGTGCGACAAACTGGAGAAACTGTGCGCAGAGCTTGCTCGGCTGAGCCAGGACTACACGGTCCTCTCCATTCTCGTCTTGTGGCCAGACTCCAAGGAGGAGATGAAATGCATGCAGAAATTCCTCCACGAAGTGCAGAAACGGATTAACGTTCATCCGTCAGTTTTCCTTTGTTTCACTGAGAATGGAGCTGCTGACAGAAATTCGTTTGAAGTTCAGAGCATCATGGAGGAATCAGAAGGCAGCGTCAGGAAAGTGGAGGTGAACCTTGAAGACTTCTGCACAGAAGTTGACATAATGTTCAGCAGCATTGACAGCGGAGTCTTTAAGTTTCAGCTTCCTGGGGAGACAGCATCGGTTGATGTCAGAGTGGAGGACGCTGCTTGGCTGACTCAGGATTTTGAAGTACTCTACTTGCAGAATCCATACACCCACAAAGAAATGACAGCAGAAGACTTACAAGAAGAAGGGAATAATTTTTTCCGGGGTGGTTCCCTCAGCTGGTTGGCGAGATACGACATGGGATCAACGTGCTTTGACATTGAGCGCTGCCACTCCAGCGAGATCACCAAGCACATCATCAAGCAGTATGTGGAAAGATTCAGAGGGGGTGTCATCCACATTCTGCACGCCCCTGGGTCCGGAGGCTCCACAATGGCTCAGCGGATTCTGTTTAACTTGCACGAAACTACGCCCTGCGTTCATGTTAAGCAGAGGTCAGGATCCACTGTTGAAGACGTCGCTGAAAGACTGCGGTTCCTGGCCAACTCGACGCATATGCCTGTCGTTGCTCTCTTTGATGGAGAAGAGGAACAGAAGCTACAGTTTTTACGTATTCAGGTCGGACATTGCATGGTTGTTTTTATTCAGGTGAAGAGATATCCGTATGAAATTGACCCAAAACGAATGGTAGTGGAGCACAAAAACAAGTTCTATGTTCAAGGGTTGGTCACCAGAAAGGAGTCGCGAAATCTTGTCATTCAGTTTAAGAATCATTGCGACAACGAGGGAAAGAAACGAGCTCTGCACATGCTTGACACTGATGTTCAAGAAAACCGTCAGGGTCACCAGATGTTTGAATACGGCTTGACCGTTTTTGACTACGAGTTCCGAGGCATGCAAGCCTACGTGAGAGGGTATCTGGGGAGTTGTTCAAGCCATTGGCAAAAATGCCTTTGTTACCTGGCTCTCGTCTATTACTATGCTCAGGTTTCCTTGCCTTGTTGTTTCATCGGCAACATCGGAGAGTCCACGGGTGCCTTCGTTGACATTCATGATCTCCCCTTCCCCGTGCAGATGCTTGTTGTCCGTGACGTGAATGAAGGCAAACGCAATTACATCCGCGTCATGCACTACACCGTCGCCCTCGAGATGTTAGAACAAATGCTGAACGCTGGTGGACAAAGAAGTGGAACAGAGAACCTCAGCCAAGCTGCGAAGCAAAACCTGAAGAGCATTTGTCTTGACTTTTTGGATAAGGTGGCCGGCACTACTGGCAGTGCTTCGTTTGCTCTACAGTCTGTGCTCACAAAGACATTCATTATGCGCGACGTCACAGAAATGGTCGATGAAGAAACAGAGACCAAGAAGAAATCACAGTTTTCCGCCATCTTGATGGACCTTGATTCAGAAGCTCCTTACCATGGGCGTCTTCAGGTTCTTCAGAAGCTGAGTGAGATTTGTCCAGAGGACGCCAACTGCAGAGCTCACCTGGGTCGTTTCTATTCCCTCTGCAGACCGGATGAGGAAGAGGAAGCGGAAAAGAACTTCACAGACGCAGTACGTATGGCTTCACAAGTTGAGCAGCACAGCGGGAATGATTTGGCCTTCATATATCACATGTACGGCTGCTTCTTCCAAAGAAAGATTATGAGAAAATTATCAAGCTTCTCTGGTGCCAGTTTCAGTGACGTTATCGAAGACGCTGAACAAGCCTGCAAGAAGTTTTTATTCTGCCGATACTATGCCCTTCCTGCCATGAGGGAACCTCTGCCTTACTTCAGTGAAATTGACGTGCGGCTTCGGGTGTGCCTCTTCATTGGGCGGATCGTCCCGGGAGGATTGTCAGCGGTGCTGCAATCCCAGCAGCAGACCAGTGCTGGCACGGAGTACCATTTCATCAAAACCAGCATTGTAGAGATACAGGACCTGTTCACGGAGTGCTTCAACACCACCCTGCTGGATGAAGGCACCTGGGGTGAGCTGCAGAGCAGGATGAAACAGTTCAACTCAACCTTCAGGGGGTTGGTCCGAGAGATACAGACGCTGGCCGAGGACGACCCAGTGACCCGTCTGAGGCTGAAGGTCACGGCCAAAAAGCTGCAGTATGCCTGTGAGGACGGTGTGGTGTTTGTGGAGAACCACAGCATGCCCACTGATGTGATAACCTACGTGGTGGACACTCTGGAGGACATCTTAAAGATTGAGGGCGGTAACCACATCCTCAAGGACAAGTTGGAGCTGGACTACCGAGACTGGATCTTGGCAATCCGCAATCCCAGCTTCCCAAAGGTGAGAGAAAGAATGGGTTTGAGGATGGTTTGGGGCTGTGGGTTGTGTTGTGTCTTCTCTGTGTGGAGGTGGGTGTTTGCGTGCGTGTGTTCATATGTCAGTGTGAATGGATGTGCTTGTCTGCTAGTCATGATTTTATTCTCCACTTTGAAAAAGCGGAGGGAGGGTGTGATTTATGTTACTCTATGTAAACACGAATACACATTATCATATGTATGTGTGAACGCATGTGTGTGTATGTGCGTGTATGAACCGTGTATTAAATCGTTCGCCTGTTTCATTATAACGGGAGACGTCCAGTTTGATTATAAATTTGAGTTGAAAGACATGTCAGAATATTGAGCCAAGTGTTTATGATTGTAGCTTCCCCCCTCCCCTCTCGCCCCCCCCCCACCCCCACCCCCACCCCCTCTCTCTCTCTCTCTCTCCTCATCTCTCCCGTTATCTCTTCCCCTCTCGTTTTTTCTTTTTTCCACTTCTCTCTTTCTCTCTTCCCTTCACTCTCCCTCTCTCTCTCTCTCTCTCTCTCTCTCTCTCTTTGATTCTCTTTCTAGATCTTTTTATCTGTAATGCTGTGCTGTATATGTTAATTTATTATTCATGTGTTCGTGATGTATTATGTACATGGCTTTTTTTTTGTTTGTTTGTTTGTTGTTTTTTTACTTTGTTTTCCCTGGTTGGGCAAAAAAACACGGTTTTGCTTAATCTATTAGTATTACCCTCAGAAAATTCATTCAGTTCAGTTCAACTCAGTTCTCTCTAACGTGCACAACAACAACCCCAGACATGTTAGACACTGACGGAACCAAGCTTAAGACAAATGAAGAAAAAGGATCTGCCTTGCTCAAACGTTTCATACAACAGAGTGATCAAAGAAACTTAGATGAGAAAAAGAAATATGTTGAGGAGTTAAACCAAACCCTTATGCAGACTGGACCTGATGATGATTTGACAATGGATGATCTAAACGAGGCAATAGCTAAATGCAAGAAAGAATCGGCTCCTGGCCCAGACAAAGTTCGTTACTCAGACATCAAGGAGCTATCGGAAGAAGACAGAAGCAAACTTTTCAATCTATATCAAAACAGTTTCCACAATGGACAGGTGCCGGAGGACTGGACACACAGCTTCTTAAAACCCATACCAAAACCAGGAAAGGACCATCGTCAGGTAAGCGGCTACTGGATCCTAACCATGCAAAACATTGTTGGAAAGCTCATGGAATGCATGATAGCCAGGAAACTTGCAAGGGATCTTGAACACAGGCACATTCTCCCTTCAAATCAAGGTGGTTACAGAACAGGCAAGTCCACATGGGAAAATGCAGCTGCTTTTGCATATGAGGTGTATGAAGGATTTCAAAGAAAAGAAGAAACACTAGCAGTAGCAATTGACCTTGAAGATGCCTACAATAAAGTCCAGTTTGCGCACCTCATGGAGCTGCTACTAAGGTATGGAGTAAGTTTGACACTGACAAGATGGATAGCAGCAGCGCTTCAGGAAAGAACCGTCGTCCTACGCCTCGGAGATTGGATGTCTGCACCTTCTAAACTATCCATGGGACTGCCACAAGGGTCTCCACTCTCTCCTGTCCTCTACAATGTCTACACGAAGGGCCTTGCAGACTTAAACAACAATGGAATTGCTCGGGTGCTTACCCTTGCGGATGACGGCCTGGTCTTCAAAACTTCGAAAAATGCTCAGGAAAGAACTGAAGCCGTCCAGAAACAACCAAACAATATTGCTCAATGGTGCAAAGACACAGGATCTTCCATCAATCCAGCGAAAGCCCAAACGTTGCTGTGCACCCTCAACAACAAAACCGCGAGCAAATCACCACCTTCTGTGTCATTCGATGGGATTCAAATTGAGAAAACTGAATGCCTACGCTACCTAGGAATATACTTCGACAGGATGCTGACCTTCAGAAAACATACGGAAAACACTGTTCTCAAATGCAAAAAGGGCCTTTCAGTCTTAAAAGCAATGGCAACCAAAGGAATTGAACAACGCCACCTCTTCCTGCTATACCAATCACTCGTCCTCAGTGTGATCGACTACGGACTTGGGCTAACAACACCGTCTCAAAGCAACCTCCTAAAATTAGAAAGAGTCCAAAATGAAGCTATGAGGCTGATCCTTGGAACAACAAAAGACACGCCCACAGAAACCATGCGATACCTGCTTGACCTTCCTTCAGTGCAGGCCAGAAACAAGTTAGAACAGGTCAAGACCTACTTCAAAGCATTAGAAAACCCTCAAAACCCACTGCATGACGCAGTCAAAGAACCAGAAGGCAGCCGTCTAGGACGAGGAAGATCATGGATGGGGCAAGCAGAAGACACAATCCAGCTAGTATGCCGACTTCAAGACCTGAAAGAAACAAAAGAATGGGAGAAAAACCCCGAAAACCTCAACCATCTATTCAACACAGTCATTTCACCCACTCTAGGAAGACATTGTCGGGAATGGCCAGAGGGCAAAACTGATGCGGAAGTGAAGCTGCTTATAGAAGAAAACAGTAAAGAAGAGGACATCATCATATACACAGATGGCTCAGTCACCAAAGACCAGTCTGGCTGGGGATTCACTGCGAAACAAAATGGAAAAACAATTTGGGAAGAGAATGCTGCCTACAAAGTCACAACCTCCAGCCTAACGATGGAAGTTGAAGCTGTGACACATGCCCTCCAGTGGCTATCGTCCTTCCATACGCCCGGAAACCAACATGCCATGATTCTAACCGACTCAATGAACCTCATACAGAAAATTGAAAACGGAATGGGAAGCCCAGAGTGGCATAACGCAATGCGCAACTTTCAGATTAAAAAACTCACATGGTCATACTGCCCGGGACATGCAGGTGTTAAGGGAAATGAGCGAGCTGACAGACTTGCTGGTAACGCAACACCAACGAGCGGCCTACATCTAAGAAAATCGGAAATCCTCAGAAAAGTCAAAGAATACCAAAAAGAACAGGTACAAGGCCATCACACCATCGATCGCCTCAAAGAAATAGAAGCAGAGAGAGGGAGCGGCCGCAAATCTAACATGAAAGGTAGAGCACGATGCTTTGCAAATCAAACAAATATCGGCATCATTTCCAAACCAACATTGCGCAAATTTCTTCAAAACGGAACAGAGTCTCTGTGGGCCTTTCCAAATACAATAGACCGAGCAACACACTAGACGCCACGTTCTTGGCATCACAGATCTTTTCCCATCCCTCTTGCGGCCAGTCAGTGGCGGCTGTGTGTGTTTGTGCGTATGTGTGTGTGCTTGTACAAGTAAGTGCGTTTGTGAATGCGCGAGAGTGAAATTGTACACAAGTGTCAGGAGAGATATGTGTACGTGTGTGTGTGTGTGTGTGTGTGTGAGGGGAGGTGGGAGTGCGGGGGGAGGTGGGGTAGAGGATGAGGTATGTGAGTGTATGCATGCCTACACTGTGGGAGCAACAGGATATTGGAACGTGTATATATATATATATATATATATATATATATATATATATATATATATATATATATCTTTGTATGTACGTGTGTGGGGTTGGGGGTGGGAGATATGGGCGTATGTGTGTGTGCTTGTACAAGTAAGTGTTCATCTCTGTGAGTGTGTGTTTGTGTGTGTGTGTGTGTGTGTGTGCCGTGGAAGCTGCGATACGTAGACTAGAAATGAGTGTGTGGAGGAGGGGGTAGAGGAGGTGCAAGGTAATGTGTGTGTGTGTGTTGGAGCTCATGTACGTTTATATGTATTTGACTGTGCTTTTATATGTGCTTGTACAAGTAAGTGTTCATCTCTGTGAGTGTGTGTTTGTGTGTGTGTGTGTGTGTGCCGTGGAAGCTGCGATACTTAGACTAGAAATGAGTGTGTGGAGGAGGGGGGTAGAGGAGGTGCACGGTAATGCGTGTGTGTGTGTGTGTGTTGGAGCTCATGTACGTTTATATGTATTTGACTGTGCTTTCATATATGTGAAACTGCATGTCTGGTGCATTTCTGTTATGCATGTGTGGGTGTATGTGTGAATGTGTGTCTTCATATTTTACATTTATTTGCTTATTTATCACCATTGTTGTCTTATTAATTTATTTATTTATGTTTTATTATTATCATTTTATTAGTATTACTAATATTATTACTACTACCTTTTTCTATATTATAATTATTATTTATTTATTTATTTATGCAAGCTTATCTATTATTTATTCCCCCGGGGTTTTTTTGTTGTTTTTGGGGGGTTTTTTTGTTTTTTGTTTTTTCAAGGCCTAAGCGCGTTGGGTTACGCTGCTGGTCAGGCATCTGCTTGGCAGATGTGGTGTAGCGTATATGGTTTTGTCCGAACGCAGTGACGCCTCCTTGAGCTACTGAAACTCTCTCTCTCTCTCTCTCTCTCTCTCTCTCTCTCTCTCTCTCTCTCTCTCTCTCAGACGAAGTGCATTTTGTTTTGAGCTGCTCAGCTCTTAAAGGGTTAAGAGAAAGATATATTCCAGCTAGATATTTCCGACAACCTTGTACATTCAAGTTGTGCTTACTGATGTCGTCCAAGAGGCAAAATGATATATGGAATTTGTCTATTTTCCTGCACAAAGCGTTTAAGTTTAGAGAAATTGCGACCTCGTAGTATGTTTTGCAAATGTATCTGTGTTTATGTGATTTTGGTTTTCTCGTGTTTATTCAAAGAAATGCGACGTAACAAATGTTGTTTGTGTACTCCTTCACAGGGGCTGTGGCCTGATGAATAAATCTGTATCCGTATCTCTCTCTCTCTCTCTCTCTCTCTCTCTCTCTCTCTCTCTCTCTCTCTCTCTCTCTCTCTTGGGGCAGATATACTCAGTGGAGAGTGTGCTGGAGGATGTCCGTCGCTGGCATCGGTTGATGGAGAGGACACCGTCTGTGGCCATCTTCTACCACTTTGTGCTGCTCTCCCTTCTGGGCCTGGGGACTTCCACTTCGCCAGGTAAGAACCTGCGCTCTCCATCCAAGTAAGGTTTTGCGCTCTCCAGGTGAGGCACGGTACTCCAGGTAAGGCATGGTACTCAAGGTAAGGTTTGGTGCTCTCCAGGTAAGGTCCTGCGCTCTCCAGGCAGGTGAGGGCCTATGCTCTCCAGGTATGATTTGGTGCTCTCCATTTAAGGTATGGCGGTCTCCAGGTAAAGTTTGGCGCTCTCCAAGTAAGGCCCTGCGCTCTCCAAGTAAGGCCCTGCGCTCATTAGGTAAGACCCTGCTCACATCAGGTAGTGTTTGGTGCTCTCCAGGTAAGGTATGGTGCTCTTCAGGTAAGATATTGCGCTCTCTAGGTAAGGATTAGCGCTTTCCAGGTAAGGTATGGCACTCTCCAGGTAAGGTTTGGTGCTCTCCAGGTAGGGATCGGCGCTCTTCAGGTAAGGTTTGGTGCTCTGCAGGTAAGACATGGTGCTCTGCAGGTAAGGCATGGTGCTCTCCAGGTAAGGTTTGGTGCACTGCAGATAAAGTATGGCACTCTCCAGGTAAGGTCCTGCGCTCTCCAGGTAAGGTACAGTGCTCTCCAGGTAAGGTCCTGCGCTCTCCAGGTAAGGTACAGTGCTCTCCAAGTAAGGTACAGTGCTCTCCAGGTAAGGTTTGGTGCTCTCCAGGTAAGATATGGCGCTCACCAGGTAAAATAATGCAATACGAAATAATCCAAAACAGCGCAAAACAACACAACACAGCACAGCACAGCACAGAATAATACAAGACAGTACAATGCAGCACAACAGAGCATAGCGCAACACAATACTGCACTACACAATACAGTACAACACAACACAACACAACACAGCCCAGCACACTACAACACACTACCCCTTCACACAGGTAACGAGGAGTGTCTGGCGGATGCCCTGGAGCTGAAGGCCGGCGTGTACAAGCAGAGCAGGGCTGACCCCAAGGCCCGTCACCCCCGCGAGTGGCTGGGCAAAGACGAGGGCTCTGGCATCAGACGACTGCTCTCTCGGGGTTACGTCCCTTTGGACAACCACCGGCTGACTGGTGAGAAGTGGATGATGTGGTTCGTGGTCTGTCGGATTTTCGGTGTGTGTGTGTGCGCGTGCGCGCGCGCGTGCCCGCGTGTGTGTGTATGTGTGTATGTGGGTGCGTTAATTGTCACCCGGGTTTTCAATGTGTGTGTGGTCGTGTGTGTGTGTGTGTGTGTGTGTGCGCGTGCGCGTGTGTGTGCGTGACAATTGTCTCCCAGGTTTTCAGTGTGTGTGTGTGATGATTGTCACCCGGGTTTCCAATGTGTGTGTGTGTGTGTGTGTGTGACAATTGTCACCCTGGTTTTCAGTGTGTGTGTGTGATGATTGTCACCCGGGTTTCCAATGTGTGTGTGTGTGTGTGTGTGTGTATGACAATTGTCACCCTGGTTTTCAGTGTGTGTGTGTGATAATTGTCACTAGGGTTTTCAGTGTGTGTGTGTGTGTGTGTGTGACTGTGATAATTGTGTGACTGTGATAATTGTCACCCGGGTTTCCAATGTGTGTGTGTGTGTGTCTGTGTGTGATAAATGTCACCCGGGTTTTCACTGTGTATGTGTGTGTGTGTGTGACTGTGATAATTGTGTGACTGTGATAATTGTCACCCGGGTTTTCAGTGTGTGTGCGTGTGTGTGTTATCGTGATAATTGTCACCCGGATTTTCAGTGTGTGTGTGTGTGTGTGTCTGTGTGTGTTTATATCTATTTGTGTCTATGCGCACGTCTGTGTGTGTGTGTGTGTGTGTACGCGCATATGTGTATATGGTTTATGCAAAATTCAAAATAGTGACAGCTTACATTGTGAACTCCGCACTGTCCTGTTCTGTCTTGCTCTGTCTGTCCACAAGGGATAGGGGACTGGACTGGTGATGGAGGCAAGAAATGATCAAGCTGCATCTCTGCTTTTCACTCCACTGGACCGGTAGCTAATCTTTCTCTCGTCATCAGCGCTAACGCTCCCTCTAAGAACTCTCCGTTCTTCCTCTGACTGTTACCTTCCGAAAGTTCCTCCTGCCAATACAAGAACCTGTGACGTTCTTTCCTCAGTGCAGCACCACGCTTTTTTTCCTGTATGCAAGTGTTGATTTTTTTTCTATCAAAGTGGGCTTTTCTACAGAATTTTTGCCAGGACAACTCTTTTGTTGCCATGGGGTTTTTTACGTGTGCAAAGTGCATGCTACACACGGGACCTCGATTTATCGTCTCATTCGAATGACCAGCGTCCAGACCACCATTCAAGGTTTAGTGGAGGGGAGGGAAATACCGACGTGTGTGGATTTCGATCCCATGCACTTGCATTCTCTGGCGTCCAAGGCGGACGGGTTACCACTAAGCCACCATCCGCTGTGGATCGAATGTGGATCAGTGTCTCATGAAGAGAAACGACTGCACAGCGGTTACCTGTGGCTGAAGATGCAACGATACAACAATCATTAATTCAGACTCATTGACTGCCTGAGGACGGAGCACTTACGTCCATAGTAACGTCACTGATGACATTGAAGCAGCACACGGACGCCGGACAACGTTTAAAACATTTAATAACAAAACTAAAACATTCTCAAATCAACTTCGCGAAAACAGTCGTTGAACAACGTGGTCATAGCAACGCTTCCGGTATCAAATACAATTGACTAAAAACCCAAATCGCATGCGACGTTATGTCATTAGGTAAGTCGTATTAGGTAAGTGCTACAGGGCTCCCCCCAGAACGGCGCACTGCGTTGAATTCAAACGTACCAAAATAAAACAAGTAATATAATGGATAGACTCGCTAACAACTGTCCAATATCATTTGGAAAGTATAAGCTTGGTTGAGTCTTTCAGGTATCATTAATAAGGGGAACAAGAAAATGTCTGTTCGACCTGTTCTATGTTGTAATGTTCAGACTCGGCTGAGTCGGTAAAATGTTCGATATTTCTTTGGCTTCTGCACCAGTCTTCCTGTGCGAGTTGTAACTTGTGGTGCCGGAGCATCTGACAAAGGATACTGGGTAGGTGCTGGAATGTTGCCTTGTGCATCATCAGATCTGGTAGCGCGATCAGATCCGGCAGCATCACCCGTTTTGGCAGTGCGATCTTCCTGAGGAGCATGAGGGTCCTGTGGTTCAGACACACAGGAATCCTGATTGGTTTTGGGAAAAGTTTGTGGGGAATAAGCAGGCTTGAGTCGATCCAGTGACACGCGAACAGCCTTTCCATCTTTGAAAATGTCAAAGTGTTTTTCAGCACGGGTCAATACAGGGAAAGGTCCATCGTAAGGTCTCACTAATGGGCCCTTGTGTGCGTCATGTCGAAGGTACACCTGATCCGCTGACTGCAAGTTTTGGGGAATGTACGACGCTGATGATCCATGGTGGGAAGGGGGGGGAGGGGAAAGTTTTCTAAGTTTTTCTTGCAGTTCTTGGACGAAAGTACTGGAAGGGAACACTTTGTCTGCACATGGGGGTGGAAGGAAATCGCCAGGCACTCGGAGGTTTGTGCCATAAGTGAAGAGAACAGGAGCAGCATCAAGATCTTCTTTCCACGTTGTCCGGATGCCAAGCATCACGATCGGTAGTTCATCCATCCAGCGTGGTCCATTGAGGCGAGCTTTGAGAGCAGCTTTGAGGCTGCGATGAAACCTTTCCACCATGCCGTTGGCCTGGGGGTGGTATGCTGTGATAGTTTGGGGTTTAATTCCGAGCACCATATTCAGCTCTCGCCACAGCGCACTGGTGAACTGACGGCCTTGGTCTGAAGTAATTGTGTTTGGGAGTATACAAGTGGTCGTAGCTGGTATTAGCTGGTCACTGTTAGATTCTACTCACGTCGGGGTCACCAATGAAGCAGCACACGGACGCCGGACAACGTTTAAAACATTTAATAACAAAACTAAAACATTCTCAAATCAACTTCGCTAAAACAGTCGTTGAACAACGTGGTCATAGCAACGCTTCCGGTATCAAATACAATTGACTAAAAACCCAAATCGCATGCGACGTTATGTCATTAGGTAAGTCGTATTAGGTAAGTGCTACAACATCATCAAAAGAAGGGCAATAACTGTGGAAGGCTGAAAATTCACTCGTTTGATCCAGGGTAGAATATCTCGTTACCACTTTCTCAGTTTTTTGGCTGATTGTTCTGGATATTGATTGACGGCTTGAAATACGATGTTGGTGTCTTTTCCCTGGCAGTCAAGGCGTTTTAACTAGATGTCCTCATAAAACTCAATCACGGATCAACAGTCTCTTTCTTTTTACTGAATAGCCTATGCAGACAAGCCCTTGCCCCCCTTTTTCTTTCTTTAGACCTCACCCAGCCCCTGTCGCAAGGTGGCTCACAGACAGAGACGAGGCACGCGGCCTGTCAAGCCTCGAAACTTTAGTCGGGTTCCAAATGTTAGAATTTAGCAAACACATCCTACCGTAGCCATGCTGATTCGGTGCTTTCATTACTTGCAACCACAGCCAGATCCCAGCTGGCAGTGTGTAGGGAAAACCCACCAGATCTTGTAGCCTCATCGTCGGCTTCAAATGTTAGAATTTGGCAAGCGCATGCTACTGTACCCATGCTGATTCGGTGCTTCCATGGTTTGCAGCCACAGCCAGATCCCAGCTGGCAGTGTGTAAAGGAACGGTGAAGGGAAAACCCACCAGAGCTCGAGGCCTCATCGTCATGGACTTTCCCAGCCCCAAAGACAAGAAGAACAGGCGATCCATCGAGGTGTTCTTCGTGCCAGCACGCACTGAGACCACACGGCCCTTCTTGAAGGGCTCTCGGGTTGAGTTTTACCTGGCCTTTACCCAAGAACACGGGTATGAAGCCTATGAGGTGAGTGTCGTCGTAGTTGGCTAGATTTTCAGTGTAGAGGGGTTTCAGTTGCTTTACGGAGCAGCTTCCTATTAAACCTACGTGGTTTTAGGCATTCGGACAATAGGTTTTCATGGAATTTTTTAGGTATGAATACTCTCCAAATTAGTTAATCAGCTAATGACCCACTGCGCCACTCTGGATCCATGCCACTAAACTCAAGAGGAGGTCTACAGTCTGATGTCAGTTTCTCACGCACTGAGATGAGTTCTCTAGTTTTACTGTGCAGTTGACACCTCTGGTTTTATGATGTAGGTGACATACCTAGTTTTATAATGTAGGTGACATTAAGAATTTTAATGATACAGGTGACACCTCTAGTTCTTTTATGTAGGTGACACCTCTGGTTTTATTATTTGGGTGACACATCTAGTCTTATAATCAAGTGACACCTCTGGTTTTATTATGTAGGTGACACCTTTAGTTTTATAATTTGGGTGACACGTCTGGTTTTATGATTTGGATGACACATCTAGTTTTCAGAAGCAGGTGACACCATTGGTTTTATGATGTAGATGACACATCTAGTTATATGGTTTTGGGGACACATCTAATGTTATTATTTAGGTGACACATCTGGTTTTATGATGTAGGTGACACCTTCAGTTTTATGGTATGGTGACATATTTAGTTTTATGGTCTGGGTGACACATCTAGTTTTATCATTGATGTGGGTGACACATCTGCTTTTATGGCGTAGGTGACACCTCTAGTTTTATGGTGCAGGTGACACCTCTTGTTTTATGGTATAGGTGACACTTTTAGGTTTATGATGTAGGCGACACATCTGGTTTTATGATGCAGGTGACACCTGTAGTTTTATTATGTAGGTGACACCTCTGGTTTTATGATGTAGGTGACATACCTAGTTTTATGATGTAGGTGACGTTAAGAATTTTAATGATACAGGTGACACCTCTAGTTCTTTTATGTAGGTGACACCTCTGGTTTTATTATTTGGGTGACACATCTAGTCTTATAATCAAGTGACACCTCTGGTTTTATTATGTAGGTGACACGTCTAGTTTTATGATTTGGGTGACACATCTAGTTTTATTATTTGGATGACACATCTAGTTTTCTGATACAGGTGACTCCTCTGGTTTTATGATGCAGATGACACATCTAGTTATATGGTTTGGGGGACACATCTAATGTTATTATTTAGGTGACACATCTGGTTTTATGATGTAGGTTACACCTTCAGTTTTATGGTATGGTGACATATTTAGTTTTATGGTCTGGGTGACACATCTAGTTTTATCATTGATATGGGTGACACATCTGCTTTTATGGCGTAGGTGATACCTCTAGTTTTATGATGCAGCTGACACCTCTTGTTTTATGGTATAGGTGATACTTTCAGGTTCATGATGTAGGCGACACATCTGGTTTTATGATGCAGGTGACACCTCTAGTTTATGATGTAGGCAGCACCTCTAGTTTTATGGTATGGGTGACATACCTAGTTTTATGATATTGGTGACATCTCGAGTTTTAATGATACAGGTGACACTCTCTAGTTTTATTATACAGGTGACACCTTTGGTTTTATGATGCAGGTGACACCTCTTGTTTTATGGTGCAGAGAACACCTTTAGTTTTATTATGCAGATAACACCTCTAGTTTTATTGTGCAGGTGACATCTCGAGTTTTGATGATACAGGTGACACTCTCTAGTTTTAATGACACAGGTGACACCTCTGGAACGCAGCCAGTGCCGGAGCTGCGGGCTTTGGGTGGAGATCACCAGTGACAGTAGAAGCCAGCGCTGCCATGGGACCACCAGCAAAGGGAGACCCTGCACTGCCACGGTTTGCAGGCGGGACCTGGGTGGGTTGCATGGGCAAATGTAGCAGCGGTCCCTGAATTCAACGTTAGCTCAACATATCTGGGAACATTCTTAACTCAAGCAAACAGCGCTGCAAAGGTCACTCGTGCATTCCTGCCCAGGGCTATCTTCGCTCATCTTCGTGTCACTTCATGGCTGCTTCTCCTTCTCCTCCTTCACCCCCAGTTCTGTGAAGAGTCATTGGGGGGCGCGCCACACAGATGAACTGTTCACCGAATTCTTCCAGGTCTGTCGACTGCGTGTCCAAGCCTGGGTCTGTACAAATGGTTTTCCTGTCCATTCTGCGAATGCAATGTTTCATGGCTTAATCCTTTACGATACTGGAAAGTTTCAGCTCTGCAGCAACATTTTTTTTAATGACTTGAAAAAAAACCCCAACTAACTAAAATGGCAGTTTGTGTGCATCATCGACAGACAAGTGCAAAAGCCGAGTGGTTGAATGATTAGGACTCTCAGTGTTAGGGTCCTGAATTTGAACCCCAGCTGTAGCGCCTGGTAGGTTAATGGTGGAGATTTTTTTTTTTTTTTTTTTTTTTTTTTTGAGCTCCCATGTCAACAAATGTGCAGACCTGCAAGTAGCTGAAGTGTCCCCTTTCCTTTGTGTGTATCTATCGAACACAGTTTTGGCAGCTATGTGGAGTGATGGCCAGAGGTAACGCCTCCGCCCAGGAAGTGAGAGAATCTTGAGTGCACTGGTTTGAATCACGGTACAGTCACCAATATTTTCTCCCCCTCCACTAGACCTTGAGTGGTGGTCTGGACGCTAGTCATTCGGATGAGACAATAAACCGAGGTCCCATGTGCAGCATGCACTTAGCGCATGTAAAAGATCCCACGGCAACAAAAGGGTTGTCCCTGGCAAAATTCTGTAGAAAAATCCAGTACGATAGGAAAAAAACAACAACTGCACACAGGGAAAAAAAAAGGGGGTGGCGCTCTCAGTGTAGCGACACGCTCTCTCTAGGGAGAGCAGCCCGAATTTCACTTAGAGAAATCTGTTGTGACAAAAAAGAGAAATACAGTACAATACAAT
The DNA here is from genome assembly GCF_041734735.1 of Babylonia areolata. NCBI lineage: Eukaryota > Metazoa > Mollusca > Gastropoda > Neogastropoda > Buccinidae > Babylonia > Babylonia areolata. The sequence goes on from NC_134908.1 coordinate 10,011,208, forward strand.
AAGCGTCTTAACCATTCCGCCACCTTTCTCCTGTCTTGTTTTGAACTGCCCAGTACTTGTTGGTCGTGGCATTTCCTGACAAGCATTTTCATCCTACAGGGTTTTATTGTACTGACAATGTTTTCAGCCTGATTTGGCGGTCGGCTGGGCAGTAAGTTGCAATGATAAAAAACAACAATATTACAATAATAACAATAGTAACAATAGTGCAATAATAATAATGATAATAACAGTAATATCATTACACTCTGAAGTGGAATTTGCAACGGTCAAGTGCATTCTGCGATGCTGTTATGCTCATGTAGAAAATGGTATGGTCAGATTTTTTTTTTTTCAATCCCAGTTTTACTTTTCAAAATTTCGGCCAGCCATAACTTGTAACTTCTCATTCAACACATGTTGAATGGAAGTTATATCACCATTTTTGGAATCGGCAGTGCACTGCAGCAACACCATGCATTGTTAATGTTGTTTTTATCACTTGCATAAATATTTCACGAAAAGAACTAGATACAATACATGCTGGATGGGCGCAATAGCCGAGTGGTTAAAGTGTCCCGAGTTTGAATCTCGGTAACGGCGCCTGGTGGGTAAAGAGTGGAGATTTTTCCAATTTCCCAGGTCAACAGATGTGCAGACCTGCTTGTGCCTGAACCCCCTTCATGTGTATATGGCAAGCAGAAGATCAAATACGAACGTTAAAGATCCTGTGGTCCATGTCAGCGTTCGGTGGGTTATGGAAACAAGAACATACCCAGAATGCACAGCCCCGAAAACGGAGTATGGCTGCCTACATAGCGGGGTAAAAACAGTCATACCATTAAAAGCCCACTCATGTACATGCGAGTGAATGTGGGAGTTGCAGCCCACGAACGCAGAAGAAGAGTCCGTGCTGAAATATGGTTTGCATTGTTCCTCGTGAAGTTGAATGGAGCACCATATACCACCCAGTGTGGCAGACCATTCTGTAAAGTTGTTTTGGCAAAATGTTTCCAACGACGACAATGGTGATGATGATAATTTTTTTTTTAAAACCTTATATATGGATACTTACATGGCGCCTATCCACGGTCAGAGACCAGGTTCTAAGCGCTTTACTTACACTGAGTCATTTGTACAACAGGCTGCTGACAGCTGTCTTGGGGGCGTTCATCATTAGTTTCCTGTATCATTCAGTCATGTTTCAGCCACACACACACACACACACACACACACACATACACAACACACACACACACATGAAACATTTTTACTTTGGTGTATGACAGTTTATTTTCTTTATTTACCCTGCCATGTAGGCAGCCATACTCTGTCAACACCACCAGGTGATACAGCTGTGCGAGAACAACACCGATAGTGAAATGTTTGACGCAAGAGTGGGATCAAAGCAGGGCATATGATAACGGGTGTGGTGGTCAAATACTTAGAGAGCTGGATTCTGGCCCGAGTGTCTTGAGTTCAATACGAGTCACACCTGATGGGTAAAAGGTGGAGATTTTTCCGGTCTCCCAGGTCAACATATGTGCAGACATGCTAGTGCCTGAACCCTCTTCATGTGTATACGCACGCAGAAGATCAAACACGCACGTTAAGATCAAACACGCATGTTATCCATGTCAGCACTGGGTGGGTTATGGAAATAAGAACATACCCAGCATGCACACCTCTGAAAACGGAGTATGGCTGCTTACATGGCGAGGTAAATAAATGTCACACACGTAAAATGTGTGTGTATGTGTACCTGATTGAATGATACAGGAAACGAATGATGCGCGCCCAGTAGTAGCTGTCAGTCAGCTCTACCCACATAGGCAGCCTGTTGTGCAAATGACTCCATGTATGTAAAGTGCTTAGAGCTTGGTCTCTGACAAAAGATAAGCGCCATATATGTATCAGTATCACAAAGCCAGTCTTTCATTATCAACACATGTCTGTGTTTTAAACTGCTGACAAATGGCATTTGCTACTTACATTTAACTTATACAAACACGCTACTGACGAGTTATTCTTGGGGTTGGCAGGTCTGTGATAATAATCTTGTAGTGTTCTTGAAAAAATGGATTAACATTCAACTCTGTGGCAGTCAATGGTATTTCTTAACGTCTGGGTTGTAGTTAGTGAAAACAGCCATTTAAAGAAAAAAAAATAGTTTGCTTCAAGTAACACAGTATGTTGTGAAAATGTGTGTTCTGAATGTTCCAGAATTGTATGCATTAGTGTGTAATGTACTTTTATCACATATATTAGTATGTATAATCACAGTTGTTGTTTTTATAACATATATTAGTTTATTATCACAATATTTATTCACATACAAATATATATATATATATATATATATATATATATATATATATATATATATACATATATATATATATAAATTATTATATGTGTACATATTAATATTATGTAGTACATAACTTTGTAAAAGGATATTTTTTGTTTTGGATAAACTTGACGAAGTACCAGTTAAAGTAGTACATAGTTACATAATAGGATAATTTTTGTAAGTCACAAACTTGACAAAGCAACATGCACTATTGTAATAGGATATCTTTTGTGTTGTACAAACTTGAGCATGTATTATTGTAATATATTTTTTGTGTTGCATGAACATGACAAATGTATAATCACAGTTGTTGTTTTTTATCACACACATATATATATATATATATATATATATATGAATTATATGTGTATATATTAATATTATGTAGTACATAACTTTGTAAAAGGATATTTTTTGTTTTGGATAAACTTGACAAAGTACCAGTTAAAGTAGTACATAGTTATGTAATAGGATAATTTTTGTAAGTCACAAACTTGACAAAGTAACATGCACTATTGTAATAGGATATCTTTTGTATTGTACAAACTTGACAAAGTAGCATGTACTATTGTAATATATTTTTTGTGTTGCATGAACATGACAAAGTAGTAATATTATAATGGGATACTTTTTGTAACACAAATTTGTCAAAGTAATATGTAGCATTATAACAGGATATTTTTTTTTGTGCTGCAGAAATTTGACAAAGTAGTATGTAGTATTGTAACTAGAAATTTTTGACTTGCATAAACATGAAAATATGAGTAACAGGATATTTTTTGCAATTCACAAACTTGACAAAACAGAATGTAATGTAGCATTTATGTGTAACAGGATATTATTTGCAATTCACAAACTCGACAAAACAGAATGTAATGTAGCATGATACTGTTTTGCGATTCACAAACTTGACAAAGTAGATTGTAATATTGTAATAGGATGTAATAGGATGACTTTTGTAATTCACAAAATGGTATGTAGTTTTGTAATAGGATATTTGTTGCATTGCACAAACTTGTTAAAGTAGGATGTAATGTTAGACTAACTTTTGTGGCTGGAAAATTTTTTGTTTTGATACACTTACGGTGATATTTTAAGTTTGCTTAAATTTATTGTATATTTATTTTTAGCTGATTGTTTTATATTGTAGATTTACTGTCTAATGCTGCCCACAGCATATACGGACCTCCCCTTTTCTAAAGTTTTACATGCGATGGAGAAGATGCACGGAGATTATAGTGATGAAGGCAGTCGGGCAGACATGGTTCCAGCTGAAGAGGACAGTTCCAGAACAGAGCCATCTTAGGACTGCCTTGGGAGGGATGTTCTGAGTCTCCACTCTGGAGGGATTGTCTGGCTCTGAGATTAAGCGATTATTGTCACCAGCTGGTAATATCCTGTGTATGTTAATCAGAACAGGCACTTCTGAACATAGTAGCATGCAGGTGCCTAAACTGAATTAAAGATATATATAGAGAGAGAGAGAAAGAGAGAGAGATTTTTATCATTGAAAATGTATTTAGACTTACATTTTCAGGTTATTCTCATATTCTACCATCATTTTTTTCAGTCATTCTGGATTTTAAAGAACTATGCAAAATCAAAGTTTAAAGAACCATGATATAATGTTTACTTCTATGAAAGACGGAGAGAGAGAGTCAGAGAGAGGGGGGGGGGAGCTATGTTAAGAGTAGGCTGTTATTTGGTGCACAAAATGTACTTCAGCTTTTCAACCATAAACCCAGAATGAGTTTATGAAATTAAGGTGGAATGATTACCTTTTACGGATATTATTAATGTTCTAGAAAGAGGGTTATTTCAGTTATGTAAATCACTTCAGTTATGTAATTACCCAATAGAAAAAGATGTCAAAAGGGGGACTCAACTCATACATTAATGTATACATAAAAGCACTGTATGTAATTGCCTTCTGATTTCCCTTTTATATCTATTATTACAGTACTGAAAATTTAAAAAAAAATAAAAAAGAAAGAAAAATGATCACAGAGTTGGGCAATTTCATGTGTTCGTACGTACATATGTGTGTGTGTGTGTGTGTGTGTGTGTGTGTGTGTGTGTGTCCATGGAGAGGGCCAAGGCACTACATCATGTTAGGACTGTTTTGAAACAAGGAGGAAGGTGGCAGAATGGTTGACTTCCGTCTGCCAATACAGAGTCTGTGAGGGTTGGGGTTCGATTCTTGATCTCGCCCTTTCTCCCATATTTGACTGGAAAATCAAAGTGAGCGTCTAGTTAATCGGGTGAGACGATAATCTGAGGTCCCGTGTGCAGAACGCACATGGTGCACTGAAAAAGAACCCATGGCAGCGAGAGGGTTGTCCTCTGGCAAAATTCTGTAGAAAAAATCCACTCTGATAAGAGTTGTTTGTTTGTTTGTTTTTTAATTTAAAACAACGTTCATCCCCAAAGAAACACGCTGCATGTTGTCATACAAAAGCAAAAACAACAAAAAACAACAACACAAAACAAAAACAATCGTACATGAAGTTCTTAGAAATAAAAGAGCTTATCCTTATTTTACGGATTACTGTGTGAGTGTGTGCGTGCACACATGCTCGTTTATTTGTGTGTGTGTGTGTGTTGTACGTGTGTATAGTATGTGTGTGTGTTGTACATGTGTATAATTATGTGTGTGTGTGTGTGTTGTACATGTGTGTGTGTGTGTGTGTGTGTGTTGTACATGTGTGTGTGTGTGTGTAGTGCAAGTACATACGTATGTAACTGGTGTGTGTTTTTTGGCAGTGGTGTATATGATCAAACTTGGAATCTGAGCAACTAAAACCAGACAAGCAATATCTCACTGCGCTTTTGAGTGAAAGATAGAGAGCATCTGTGTACAGACACATTTAATTCTGCTGAGTTCTGTTGTTGGTTTTTTTGTTTGTTTTTTACCGACATACACATCTTCTGAGTCATCCGTGAGAGATGCAATGACCGATTCAAAATTAGTCATTTGTTATTTTTTTCTGTTCTGACAATACTGATATACCATACCACCATGTTATCTCTATTTGTCGATGATCCACTTTTTCTGTTCCCATTAAGCGAATAAAACGCGGACGGATAAAGTAACTTTTGCTTTTTTGAGAAAAAAATGCGCATCAAATCAAAGATGTAGAACTTTACTACTTTTTGATAATTCTGATGCAGTGAACATCGATTCACATCACATGTCTTAGTCCTTCACACAAGACTAAGCTGTAACTGAATTTCCATTGCATTGCAGTGGAGTAACCATTGTTCAGAAAGCTTTCACTTTGCCGTTGACACAACAGTAAGCTGCAGACAGATGTATGTGTGTATGCAGAGATAGATAGATACACACACGCACACCCACACACATAATCATATATATATATATATATATATATATATGTGGAGAGAGAGAGAGAATTCACAAAAAGCAAAAAGTTAAGGACCAATTTTGATCTTGCACATGTTTATTCGTGAGGGAATGGTGAAAATGATACTGATTATCTGGCAAACTGTGGTGCTGCCTGACAAGCATAGAGCTAACGTTTGATCTGTGAGATAAAGTGATTTGTTCTGGTCATTTAGTGAATCGACCACATAAAGGAAAGACTTGGCATGGAGGAACTGCACATTTGTGTACACGTGATTAGAATTTGTAATAACGTAAATCAGATTATCACAGCGCTCCAAAAAAATTTTTTCATGAAACATTTCCAAATGGGGCAGTATAAATCGTGTTTTCCCAACAACAAGAAAGTTCTGTAATTGTTTTTCCCTCCAGTAACTTCAAAACCGAATACTACATAGTGCTTTCCACCTGTCTTTCACACAGACAGATAAAAAGAACAGATGAACGTTTATAGAAACGTCCTCAGCAAAGGAAGCTGCTGTTTGATCCTGACGCGAGTACTTTCATCTGGCACGAACACCCAAGCAATAACGACAACAACAACAACAAAAAAGAATGCTTATGACATCTGCAGCACTGGTTGGCCATTGAAGTTATGTAGCTGCAGACTTGTGTATGCCGAATACCATGTATTGGCAATATTTCATTTCTATCATTATGGTTCACAAGTCGACATAGGGATGAAGTGTGTGTTTATGTTTGAACACACTGTAAAAGCGGTTTGTTGCTGTGATGTAATTTTTTTCGTAATTCATGTACCCGATTTAAGACTTGTTTGATTGAACCACCAGAAAGAATTTGCCGGACTATAACTTCTGCGATAGCAAAACCTGACCATAGCTTCTGCTGTCCCAAAACCTGACCATAGCTTCTGCTGTCCCACCATAGCTCTGCTCTCTGTGTCATTTATTTACCTGAGTGCAAGGCGACGGGAAGCGCTGACAGCACTAGCCTGACACTGGGTGTGGAGATGTTATTGTGTAACAATGATAATGATAATAATAATAATATACATTTATATAGCGCCCTTTCTAAGAGTTCTGGGCGCTTTACATGAGACATTGACCAGCATCTGTATTGGCTTGGTCTGGGAGCGTGTGTGGAACAGGCTTAAGGTAGTGTGCAGAATGTAGAAGTGGGTTGACTGGTCAGACTTAGAACAACTAAAGCCACGGTGGTGGAGAAAGACTGTTGGGAGAGCATGCATGATGCTGATAATTAATGCATGTGATGATTGGCCAATGAAACGGTTCGGCTCAGAGTTCAGTTTTGGCCCCAGAGAAATGTATTTCGCAATTGACGGTCGAATTCCTCAAGGCATCAACCTTCAGTGCATGGGAAAATGAGGTCAGATGTAGAGTCCAGTCCGGACAGACACTTTTAACAAAACCTAGCTGGGATGCCAAAGAGCATGCAATCTTGACAGGGGGTATATCAATGTAGCACGTTTGATAATGTAAGCAAACAGAACTTGCCTTATGTGGTTATCACTTGGTCATTTGGTTTGGTTTTTTTATTGGATGTATTCCTGTGCCTTTGTGGAAGTTAAAGTTGCTGCCTTTGTTTTCCGTTTTATGTTCTGCGTGTCTGGCCTATTTTGCATCTGGTTCCACAGCCTGGTCATCAGCTACCATGGTAAGGTGGGGTCTCAGCGAGAAAAAAGTGGAAAAAAATCACCTTGGTATTGAAAATAAGGATGGCACAGCAACTTGGCGACGTGTTCATTTTACCGAACTGCTGAAGAATTTCTCTCACAAATCATCCACAGAGAGAGTCCACACCAAACACCCCACTGGACCATCACCCAGACACTCACAATGAGCAGCAACACAGCCAAAGCTACCGAGTTAAGCCCAAGTTCCGCACAAACTGGATGATCGCTTCCTGGTACTTTTCGGGGTCCTTCCCCAGAAGCTGCACATGTTCTGCTCCAGGGAACACCTGGGTCTGAACAGGGACCCCCTGGCTTTCCAGCTTCGACACCAACTCGTTCACAATTTCTGTGGGACAGAGAGGGTCTGATGGGGAATGCAGGATGAGTTTAGGGCTGGAGTCGAGACTCACCACGGCCTCCGCATACTTGCTGTAGTAAGGATCGCTGAAAGGGGAGAATAGAGACAGGCAGGCTCTGAGTGGGGCACGGCGGTAAGGGCTACGGACGGAGGTGTCGAGCCCTCGTCTGGCAAGGTATGGGGTGAGGACCGGAGAGTCCAACACCATGCCTTTGATCCGATCCCTCGGGTCTGTCGTCCCCGAATCTTCAGAACGACGGATCTCGGTGTTCCCGACCAGGGGGTAGGCTGTGGACCCGGCACCGATCTTCGAGGCACGGGAGGTGAGGAATGTTGGTGTCATGGTGCTGGACAGGTTGGTGAGGCTGTGCTGAAGCTTGGCGGGTATGGAGGAGGAGGTGGCGTAGGCCTGCATCTCCATCAGCATGCTGCCGGTGAAAATGTAGCCGCCAGACATGCAGTGCACGATGACAGGTCGCTGGGTGAAAGGGCGGGTCTCGTCCTGTGACACAACCAGGCACGTGAAAGAGACTTGCTTTCATTTCCAATCATTCGCGCGCACACATGCACGCACACGCATACACACACGTGCTATTGCACGCATACACATATACTAAAATATGCATAAAAATACACACACACAAACATGCTACCACATCAAACACACTCACAGACAAGCACAGATTCAGTATTCTTTTTACATGACCTCCGTGTCTGTCCGTCTCTTTCTCCTTACTTCATTCCCTATCCCTTTTCTTCGTCCCTATCTGTCTTTTCTCTCTCCATTTCCCTCTTCCTCCATCCATCCTATATCTTCTCTCACTCTTTCTTTCCTCGCCTTCCCCCTCCTTCCTACCCATCCCTTTTCTTCCTCCTCCCCCCTCTCTTTCTTACCCCTCTCCCGGCCTCCTTTCTACCCATCCCTTGTCCCCCCGCCCCTCCCTCCCACTCTCTGTCTCTCTTTCGTCCCCCTCTCTCCCCTTTCTACCCATCCCTTATCTTCCCTCTCCCTCCTTCCTATCCATCTGTTCTCTTTCTGTCCACTCTCTCTCACTTCCTCTTTCTTCCCCCCTCATTCCTTCCAAACCATCCCTTCTCCCTCCCTTCTCTCTCTCAATCACCTGTAAAACCTGCACGACCTGTCTAGTGACCTTGCCAATCAAGGGCGGCATGGAGCACACAGGCACAGTCATCCCGTCTGACAGGCACAGGACGTCCAGACCCAGCTTCTGGTACAGTCTGCAGTACTTCTCCCGCAGCTCCGCCGTCGAGTTCCGAAAAGGAAACAGGATCACCAGCGGCAGGCCGGGAGCGGAAGTGACATTGGCAAGACCGGAAGCGGAGGTGACGTCAGAGAGGCCAGAAGCGGTGGCGGCGTCAGCAAGGCCAGAAGCAGAGATGGCGTCAGTTTGGCTCGATTCTGCACGGTAGAGCAAGATCAATCCTTTGGGTTTCTCAGGCGGAACCAGAAGTTGTTGACTCTCGTCAAGAGACGAGTGTATACTTCGGGTGTTTTCGTCGGAAGTCGGGAGGTTCTCTTGTGTGTTTTTGATGTTCGTAGCTCGAAAATCCTTTTGTATGCTTGTAGGAGGAGAGTCAGGCTGAGATGTTTGATCTTTAGTTACTGTTTCTTTTCTTGTGTTTCGACGTGATGTGGAAGCGTTCCTCTGGGGGTTTCTTCCAGAGGTCAGATCAGGCTTTATGAGGTCTTCAATGGAATGTGGGCGAAGTCTGTGTGTGGCAGCAGAGCTAAGAAAATGGGTCTGTTTGGGGTTGGACCAGGAGCTGGAAAATGGTTGAATCTGGAAAACACACACACACACACACAAACACGCACGCACGCACCCACACACATGGACACAGACACACATGCACACCTGCAATGAATATCTTGTGTTGACCCAATGCGCGCACCTGCTCACACACGTGCACACACACACACACACATAGATATATTCCTATACATACAATATGCAAACTTTGATCATAACTTGAAAAGTGATTCAGTGCAGACAGAGAAAGCAACATTGTCATATCCATTTATCAACAAATATTCTTAATTTTCATCGCTGCTACTATTGATGAGAACGATGATGATGATAACGACAATGAGGAGGACAAAACTAAGAAATTGTAGCAGCAGCAGCAGCAGCAGCAGCAGTAGCAGCAGCAGCTACAGAAATAGTAGTAGTAATAGCAGCTGCAATTGTATTTGTAGCAGCCCCCTGTAACGACTGCCGCCTTGTCGCGGTGCAGGGGCTTGCGTGCCCTGACAACCCCCGGAGCTATGCCGGCGGGAGTTTTACTCCTGGCAGGTTCAACCAAGCCGGACAGGTCCGCGTGGGGTAGGGGCCAGACTAACTGGCAGTCAGTCCCCTGTGCTCACAGGGTAGGTCTTTAGGCCATGAGCTAAGGGCGGGGTAACCCCTACAGAAACCTAGAGGGCTGAAGACAGCGGTACTGGGCCAGCGTGCGCCTTCTAACAAACCACAGTGCCATGCAATTACGCACAAGAGACAGAGTTGGACAGATCATGTGAAACCGATGGCGCTCGCCCACTGAGGTCCCTCCAGGGTGGTGCAGTGCCGGGCTCCGCGCCTCAACGGAGTCCGCCCTCAGCGACTGGAGGTCACCCTCGTCCGTCTTGGCACGCCAGGAGACGGCGGAGGAATGCGACTAGCAGCACATCAACTTCATCCAAGAAGCGTCAACCTTTCATGGTTATGCATTGGAATGCAGAAGGAGTCATGAACAAAAAAACGGAGCTAGAACACCTCCTGCATGAGAAAAACATCAACATCTGCTGCATTCAAGAAACCCACCTGCAAAGCGGAAAAGCATTCAAAGTCAGAGGCTATCAGTGCTTCAGGTCGGACAGAGCAGAAAGACGCAAAGGTGGTATCCTGACCCTTGTTAGGAACAACATACACTCCTGCGAATCAGCCGTCCACATGGAGAATGCCGAGTACCAAACGATTAGGGCCAAACTGAATGACACAGAGTTGCACATCCTGAACTTCTACTGCCCCGACGACCGTCCACTGTCCCTCGACACCATAGAGGTCCCAGACGCAAGTTTTCTTGCTGTGGGTGACTTCAACAGCCACTCCCAGAGCTGGGGTTACGACCATATGGACCGCCGAGGTGAAGAAGTGGAAGACTGGCAAGACGACCATCATCTCCTTCTCATCAACTCCCCAAGCGACACCCCAACCTTCTATTCCAGACGATGGCGCTCCACCACTACCCCTGACCTTGCCTTTTGCACTGACGACCTCCACGGAGACGTTAGCAGAAAAGTAGGGGATCAGCTGGGAGGCAGCGATCACAGGCCAGTGTTCATCACTATCAACAGGAACACCACCAACACTCCAGTGCCCCCACGCTGGAATTACAAGAAGGCCAAATGGGGTCTCTTCAGACACCGCACCAATGCTCTTACCAGGGACATCCACGTCCACGGCAGAGACATCAATAACATTGTCAGAGAGCTGAACGGCTGCATCCTTCAAGCAGCCCAAGAATGTATTCCACGTGGAGCTCGCAAAGACTACAAACCCTACTGGTCAAACCAGCTTCAAGAACTTCAGGACGAGATGACAGAAGCCAGACAGGAAGCAGAAAGAAATCCATCAGATGAGAACCACCTGCGACTTCAGCAGACGAAAGCCAAATTCCTCAAGGCAAAAGTACAAGCGAGACGCCAGAGCTGGAGAGAGAAGACAGCGGCGCTGAACCTTGAGAAAGATGGAAGGAAGCTGTGGAAAGTTGTAGGTCAACTCAATGATGAAGGCAGCAGAGCTCAAACAACTACGCTGGAGAAGAACGGAGAGTTACTGACAGGACGACGCGCAGCCAACCGCTTTGCTGACAATTACGCAGAGGAGAGCAATGTACCTGTCAGCCCTCTCCAAACAAGAGAAGCAAGAAGGGAACAGAGAGAACGGACCCACAACACCGATGTGAAACTCATGAAGCAGCCCCTCACTCTTTACGAGCTTCAGACAGCTCTGAGGAAACTAAAAACCAGGAAATCCCCAGGGCCAGATGGGATCACTAACGAGATGTTGAAGCACCTCGGCAACACCGCCGTCCTGAAACTTCTGGAGGTTTACAACCACAGCTGGGAAACTGGGACCTTGGCTCAAGTCTGGCGAGAAGCCATCATGATTCCTATCCTTAAGAAAGGAAAGGACAAGAAGAAGGCGGCCAGCTACAGACCAATCAGCCTGACCAGCTGCGTTGTGAAGACCCTAGAAAGGATGGTGAACCAGCGCCTGCTTTGGTATCTCGAGACTGAAAACATCCTGGTTTCTGAACAGGCAGGCTTTCGTCAGTTTCACAGCACAGAGGACCAAGCTACCTACCTCGCACAAGAAATAGAAGATGCGTTCCAGGAGCAGAAGGTAGTTCTTGCTGCCTGGATTGATCTGCAAAAGGCCTTTGATAAAGTCTGGACTGACGGCCTCCTCGTGAAGCTGCAGAGATGTGGGGTCGCAGGGAACATGCTGCGCTGGATCAGATCCTATCTCCACAACCGCAGGGCAAGGGTCACAGTTGACGGACACAAAGGCAAGAAAGTACTGCTGCGACATGGAGTTCCACAGGGAGGAGTCCTCTCCCCTTCCCTCTTCTTGATCTTCATCAATGACCTCATTGAAACACTTCCCAAAGGTATCCATGCTACACTCTACGCTGATGACCTAGGGATGTGGTGTAAGGAGGAACATGCCACTACCGCCACCTACAGAATGCAGCTAGCAGCAGACCGCTTAGCAGCATGGGCAGAGGAGTGGTGTGTAGCCATCAACAAAGAAAAGTCCTCTACAACACTCTTCACACTGTCACCAAAACAAAAACCAGGAACCATCAAACTGGACGACACACCCCTGAGAAGTGACGAGGAGGCTACCTATCTTGGTGTCACCTTCGACAAGAGACAAACCTGGAAGCCACACATCAAACGTGCTGAAGCAAAAGCCAGACGCAAGTTGGCCATCATGCGAAAGCTAGCCGGAACCAGCTGGGGAGCAAACGAAACGATACTCAAGCGCGTCTACCAGGGAACCGTCAGGCCCCACCTTGAGTACGGCTCAACAGCCTGGTCTACTGCAGCGAAGACCCACCAGCAGTCTCTGGATAGGGTCCAAAATCAAGCCCTACGCATCATCACCGGATCCATGCGATCCACACCAATCAAGGCCATGGAGGAGGTTACTGCCATACAACCCCTTGCACAAAGGAGAGACGCCAAAATCATGGTCCAAGCAGAAAAGTTCCAGTGCCTGCCTGATCATCCGATGAAGAAGAGGATGAACGGACTGACAAAGAACCGCCTCAAGCGCAGTAGCTTTATCCATGAAAGCAAGAGACTTGCCAGGGCGCACCGGGATGGTGTGCCTCCATCGACGCTTCCACTGAGTCCCAACGACCTGCCGCAGCCATGGAATGAAGACTCCACAAGTTTTCATATCTCAACATCAGTCCCTCAGGTCGCTCCAGGAGACTCTCAGGATGACACGGCCAAACGCACTCTGACACAAGCCATGATTGCTGAAAGGTACCCTGAAGAATCCTGGATTCACGTGTACACAGATGGCTCTGCAACCAACGCTGTTGCTGACGGAGGAGCAGGAGTGTACATGAAGTCTCCTGAGCACCACACATCCACAGCAAGGATACCCACAGGAAAGTACTGTTCAAACTACGCAGCTGAGGTTCAGGCGCTCATACAGGCCGCTTCAATGGTTCACGACTCGGAGAGCGAATGCCCACAAGTTGTCTTTCTGACAGATGCGTTGTCTGTCCTGGAAGCCCTTGCAAGAGATAAACTTCCTCGTCTCAAGGAGAAACTACAAGAAGTTGCCCAGCAACGACGAGTAGTGCTGCAATGGGTTCCAGCCCACTGCGGAATTCCAGGCAACGAAATTGCGGACCAGCTCGCCAAACTCGGAGCGAAAGAAAGACAACCAAACAACAGTGTTAGCTTCGCTGAAAAGAAGACCCTCGTGAAGGCAGCACTACGACCACAAGCCACAAGGGATGCATATCACGAGCTTGAACGCTGGCAGCAGGTAGCAATTATGCGCTTACGCACAGGACACTGCCGCCTTAACGCGCACATGTTCAAGAAACTGAAGCTGGCACCATCACAGACCTGTCCCTGTGGTCTTGAAGACCAAACACCAGAACATGTTCTGCAGACTTGTCCCCTCCACCAGGGACTGAGAGACACCGTGTGGCCAGAAGCGACCCCACTACGCACCAAGCTCTACGGCTGCAGACAAGACCTGGAAGCCACGACGACATTTGTCTCGCAGGCCAGCCTGACTCTGTGACAAGTGCGACCGAAAAGAAGAAGAAGATTTGTAGCAGCAGGAGTATCAGTTCTGTTAGAAGTAAAGTACCTGCAGCAGTAGTTTTAATGATAGCAGCAGTGGCAACTTAAGTCGTAGCAGTTCCTGCTGCAGCAGTGGTAGTAGCAGTAGCCGTAGAAGCCGTAGCAGTATCAGAAGTAGAATAGGCAACAGCAGTAGTAGTATCAGAAACAACAGCAGCATTAGATGTAGAAGTAGCAGCAGCAGCTATAACAAACGTAGCAGCAGTTGTTGCAGTGGTATTAGCAGCAGCAGTAGTGACAGCAGTTGTAGTGGTAGTAGCAACAACAGCAGCAGCAGTAGCAGCAGTTGCTTTAGCAGTAGTAGCAGCAGCAGTAGTAGTAGCAGAAACAGCAGCAGTAGTTGTAGCAGCAGCTGCAGTAGCGAACGCGACAGCAGTTATAATGAGAGTATTCATATAGCGCTGAATCTTGTGCAGAGACAAATCTGAGCGCTTTCACACCAGTCATTCACACACATACATAACTGTAAAACTGAAGAAACTGAAGACAAGAAAGAGGCAGGGGAGGGAGGCTATCTTGTGAAGAGGTGGGTTTTAAGGCCAGAGTTGAAAGAGCTGAGTGTGGAGACCTGACGAAGCGAAAGAGGAAGTTCATTCCAAATGTAAGGTCCAGAAACAGAGAAAGAACGGCGTCCAACAAAGGAGTGTTTGAATCTGGGTATGCGTAAACTGAGTGGATCCGAAGCCAATCGTAGAGAGCGAGATGGAGTGTAGAGATGAAGGCAGCCACAAAGATATGAAGGGGCAGATTCGTGAATACATTTACAACATAGAGTGCTGATCTTTTACGTTATTCTGTGTGAGACAGGGAGCCAATGGAGATGTTGCAAAAGAGGACTAATGTGCTCTTTTCTTTCTGAGGACAGAGTTTTGTATGCGCTGAAGGGACTGAATGGATGAAGCAGGCAAATCTGGCAATAGAGAGTTACAGTAGTCCAAGGCGAGAGAGAATGCGAGAAACGACAAGCCTAGATGTTGCGTCGGTGGACAGATATTTCCGAATGGAACTGATGCTTCGCAATCGACAGTAGCAGGACTGACATGTCTGACTGATAAATTTTTGATGCGTCGCAATTGACAGTAGCAGGACTGACATGTCTGACTGATAAATTTTTGCATGGACAGAGTGTTGTCAGGGACAACGCCGAGGTTCCTGACTGAGCCTGAAAGAGAGAAGGATGTACTGCCAAGTTTGATTTTGTCAGTTGTGATGAAAAGAGTTTTTGTTTAGTTCCTATGATCATTGCTTTGGTTTTGTCTGCGTTCAACTGCAACTTATTTAGAGCCATCCAGTTTTTAATGTCCAGGAAGCATTCAGATATTTCTTGCAAGAGCGAGGACAATTTTTTCAGGGGTATCACTCTTCTGAAGTTGAGTGTCATCAGCATAGGAATGATGACTAACATTGTGGTGGTTGATAATTTCAGAGAGAGGAGCAGTGTACAGTGTGATGAGAACAGGGCCTAAAACAGATCCCTGTGGGACTCCGTGTTTGATTTTAACAGGTTCAGACTGGAAATTATCGACGATGGCAGATTGGAATCGATCAGTGAGATAAGATTTGAACCAGTTGAGAACAGTGCCGTTTATGCCAAATGTAAAATGAGGAGGTTGTTGCAGTTGTATTAGCAGCAGTAGCTGTTGTAGCAGCAGCAGCAGCAGTGGCAATAGTAGCATATGCAGCAGCAGCAGCAATAGTTGCAACACCAGCAGCAACATTCACAGCAGTGGTAGTTGTAGCGGTATCAGCAGTAGTACCAGAACCATACGGCAAAATAATGTGCTTGTTCATTCACTCGTTCGTACTTTAGTTCTCCCGTTCGACACTCTGATCTCAGATCCACTGAAGGGAAAGTTACCTTGGACATCAAAGAACATGGCAGTCTCCTGGAAACGGTGGCAGTTTGTCTCATGGCGCCCACTTCAACTGCCGGACGTGATGCCATGCCCATAGCGATGCGCATTCCTGGGTGAGCGACTCTCCTTAGAGCTGCCATGTTTCTTTTCGTTTTCTGAGAAGAAATAAAAACATAATATGGAAAAAGGACCCAATATAAGAGTCAAAATACACAATAGGGTTTGTTGTTTAAAAAAACAAAAAAACCGATAAAATTAATATCTCTTGTATGATTTTAGTTGTCTGTAGTGAGTGTTTTAGAACAATGTGTGTGTGTGTGTGTGTGTGTGCTGACAGTAGCAAATCAAAGCAGTTATCGTTTACCTTCTCGACCAGTGTCTACATTTTGTGCCCACCTTCATCTGCCGCCATTCAGTCAAATGCTAATAAGACTGAAGTAAGTCATTCATTTCACTCGTTTTGTTTTTGTTTCAAGGACACTGTCACGTGACTGCACATGTTCACGTGTCGACAGCCTAACTGTTCATACCAGGCTGCGCAGTTCTTACCAACAGATGCCATACAAGAAATTTCATTACAGATACAGATATTATCTCAACAACAGAAATTCATTGCACACTGAAGTCAGTGGTTCCGGAAATCTCTTCCACACAAAATATCAGACACTGTTCTACTGTTGTGTCTTTCGGATCTCACCATAAAACTTATCTGTTCGAACAATCATTTAAACCATAGACCCCCCATCCCCCACCCCTTCCACCCGCAGGAAGTCTTCGTGTTTCGAGGGCGCACCCGTGATTCTGTGTGTGTGTGTGTGTGCATGAGTGCACATATATGTGCTTGGGAGTGGGCAACTGCGTTGTACAACTTGATATCACACACACACACACTTTTTGGAACTTGCAAGATAGCTACACATTATTCATCAATTCTGTTTACTTAATCTTTTTTCTTTCAAAAGTAAGCACAAAAGACCTTCAAAATAGAGTTGAAAACCACAGAAAACATGCCACAACATTTACTATAGGTAATACCGCTTCAAAGGCGCACGAAAATTAATGACTTTGAAATATGTCTCTGAGTTTAGGATACTAAAATTATAGGACTTTGGCCTACCACTGTACCAGATTTTTTGCTGCATCCCGGAGTGACGTAAAGGTAGACGGGGAGTCTGTGTCACCGCGAACCAGACACAGTCAACGTCTTCAGAGCCACCGTCCCCAGCCAGAGCCACCCCTCTTCCCCGCCACCCGTTAGCCTACATTCGAAAGGCCGTTCGACTGCACCAGCTTGCCCAGGATTCCACCAAGACACCGTCAAGGTCAGCCGACTTCATGAAAGTGAAGGAAAGGCCCAAGGCCCCTAAAGCGAAAATTAACGTGACGCAAAAAGAACACTTGACGTCATTCCACAAGTACGTACTTCTTCTTCGTTCGTGGGCTCACTCGTTCACTCGTATACTTGTACACGAGTGGGATTTTACGTGTATGACTGTTTTTACCCCGCTATGTAGGTAGCCATACTCCGTTTTCGGGTGTGTATGTGTGCTGGGTATGTTCTTATTTCCATAACCCACCCAGCACTGACATGGATTGCAGGATCTTTAACGTGCGCATTTGATCTTCTGCTTTCGTAAACACGCGAAGGGGGCTCAGGCACAAGTAGGTCTGCACACATGTTGACCTGGGAGATCGGAAAAATCTCCACCCTTTACCCACCAGGCGCCGTTACCGAGATTCGAACCCGGGACCTTCAGATTGAAAGTCCAACGCTTTAACCACTCGGCTATTGCGCCCGTCACATGTACGTGCAAAAGATAAGTCTGATCTTCCGACAGTAGGCAAGTTCTTCCACAGGACTCCAATCTGAATGGAGTTGGTAGCCAGTAACAAGCGTTTGGATCAATTTTACTGCATCCGTGTTGAAACAACATATAACACGAAATCCCCAAATCTTTGAATGGAGTCAGCTCAGATCTTAAAATAGTTGATTCCATAGTTACCCACGGTGAAATCAACGACCTCGAAGACACAGACCCACGGGAAGCCAGCCAAAGATTTACAGAAGATACAAATATCATTGACTCAATGGTCAGTTCCTTGACACACTCATTCCCCATGAACACAGCAACACACACGCACACAGCATCGACACACACTGCACATACTTACACACACACGCACGCACACACATACACGTACGCACACACACTCAAAGTGAAAAGACGTTAAATTAAAGAACACACACACACGCACGGACTTCAGCAGCTGAGCTACTGGTGATCGGCCCTTTGCCCTTGCTCCTCCTCTGTCTGTGCCTATATATGCTTGAACGCCTGTCCTTGCTTAGTTCATTAAGTGTCATAAACTAGCAAATCCCTCTTGTGGTTTGATCGTGTGATACCACAACCAAGGCTAAACAACCCACGATTTGCATACGTTTAGTTGTGCCAACTGTGCTGGAAATCGTGCTGTTTATCTATCCCCTCGTTTTGTGTGTGTGTTTTTCTGTTGTTGTTTTTTTCGCACACACTTCCTCTCTCTTTCTCTCTTGAACACTGGTCTAAAAATAGATGGATAGTACATTGGGCATGAAAGCTGAACCCAACTGGACGCCATACTGACACTCGTATCCGGCCGTCAGTCCACTGAGAAGTCGTCTGCTGACTGGTGGTAGTTTCTGAACTATAACTGTGTATCTTCAGTGAAATCGTGTTATGCTTGCCCCCACGACATGCCAAATGTTGTGTCTTGATTGATATCTGCCAGAAAACAAGCGCTTTGAAAGCAGTTTGTGTGGGCGTTCATTTCAGTTTTTTTTTAAAATAGAAATGTGATTAGTGTTGGAAGGTCTCTGATGTGTGTGCCTTTGTGTTACGTCACATAAAATGCAACACTTTCTACCAGTTGTGCTTCCTGAGCGACTTATTTCAGCTCCTAATTTCCTATTGATTCTCCATCATTTTTTTATGCTCCACCCATTGCTTCGATGAGAGAGTGAGAGAGAGAGAGAGAGAGAGAGAGAGACTGTATATTTGTTTTAATTTTGTTTTATTTCATTTTTGTTATATTTATTTATTCCTTATATTTGTGTTTGATTTCTATTGTCACCCCGGTACACTTGGTAATAAAGACATATTCTATTCTATTTATTTTATATTTTTTTCATTTTACATTCATTGATTTATCTTACTAAAGACAGGTCTAATCATTGAGTTGGGTTATGCGAAGATCAGGCATCTGTGGATCTGTCTGCATCCTCAGACACATCTTTGAAACTGAAACTCTGTGTGTGTGTGTGTGTGTGTGTGTGTTAGATACAGATTCTTGAAATGTATGATGATTAAAAGGTGTCTTGAAATTTAATTCCTCGTAATAGCACCGCAAATAATGAAAAGTGACAACAGCAGCCGCAAAACAACAAAAATTGAAGTAACTTTGTCAGGTGGAAGATTTTTTTTAAAAATGTTTGTGAGTCTAAAAGTAATATACTGTATTATGGCATTGATCTAAAAAAAAAAAATCTTTAGAACAGTAGTATTATGTTGATGGCATTGATCACCTGATAATGGTAGTGGGTGTCTTTGTGTCATTGTTTTCAAGCTATGTCAGCATGTTGTCAAAAAAGTCAATGAATAATCTCTCCAACATAAATGTTTAAATGATATTCTTCCTCACCAGAACACAGTAATAACATGACAGACTACTATGTATATTACAAACTGGAGAAGATGCTATTTCAATAATTTACGGACAGTAATGTTATATCTTATCAAGTTATAACCATGATAGGAAAACTATAAGGAGAGAGAGAGAGAGAGAGAGAGAGAGAGAGAGAGAGAGAGAGAGAGAGAGAGAGAGATGTATACGTCGTCGATGAAAGAAAACAAAAGGGAAAAGAAATTCTCTCTGAAGTTCACTAACAAGTGGACAAAATATATTTTTAGTTTCTCGCTCAGTTCTGCAGTTTTGCCAGCTGTAGTACCACACAACACACATGGGCATTGTGGCTGTGTAGAATATGAAGTGTTTTTCGCAATATTCTGCATAAACCTTAAGTCACATACTATCTGAAGTTACCGCTTCGCGCTGCACTTACAGAGTGGCAAAATGGCTGATAGAACACCTCCACTGGCTTCAGTCAGCTAAGGGGCTCAAAGAAGGCATGCGCTATCCACCTATTTTTAGAGCAATGTCTCTTGAACCAAAGAGTTGGAAATGAAGTAACATTCATAGCAGAACTATAGGACAGACTTGTATCTTCTTACACACAAAACTGGCTCTCCAAAATGAAAGAAAATTTAAAATAACAAATAAATATATAAAGAGAGTGCACACCCACGACGCCCGATGAAGGGTATAACTTATTTCTTTTATAAACATCATGAGTAACTGCATACACACGACTTACTTCGAAGGGGATATTTCTTTCACGAATACCAAGGGTGACTACGAACACACGACTAACGTTGAAGGGGATATTTCTTTCACAAACACCAAGGGTGACTACGAACACACGACTAACGTTGAAGGGGATATTTCTTTCACAGACACCAAGGGTGACTACGAACACACGACTAACGTTGAAGGGGATATTTCTTTCACAGACACCAAGGGTGACTACGAACACACGACTAACGTTGAAGGGGATATTTCTTTCACAGACACCAAGGGTGACTACATGTGCACCCAAAGCGTACTGCAAGGGATCGTTCCATCATAAAATCTATGTGTGGCACGCAGCTTGAAAGTTTTGATGAGAAGTGGGAATGGTTCATAACGAGGAGTCTGCAAGCATATCATCCCACAAGGCGCCGATACCGGAACTGTAGCAAGGACCACACCAATAGCGGGCCCTTCAAAACTCATTTACTTGAAATTTACCAGGATTACAAATTAGAGTCAATACACACATACATACATACATACTTTCATACATACATAACTGATGCAAAGGTAGCTCTACTGATATGACAAAGAAAAATAATAAACAGAGAGATAAAGAGAGAGACAAAGACAGAGGGTGTGTTTGCCTACGATTTCTCGGAACCCCACGATTTCTCTCACTGTTCGAGAAAAACGTGGGACTGCGAGAAAGTGTGGTCATTCCCCTCCCACGTTCTCTCGCAATGGAGAGAAAGCGTGGGAAGTCCCCCTTATTTTCATCAGAAATGTTTATTTTGTCATTGGGGTTGGTTTCTTCTCTTTTACCGACACAAATCTTGGGGAAAACTGAGAGAAAAGGAACAGAGAAACAGGGGGACGACGACTACAATCACGATAATGATGGTGACGTCAGTGAAGGCAGGGATGGTGATAGCACAGTATTGGTTTTAAAAGAATCTTCGCATGTGTGTGTGTGTGTGTGTGGTGTGTGAGTGAGTGTGTGTGTGTGTGTGTGTGTGTGTGTGTGTGTGAGTTCGGCTCTGATTACCGACCCTTTTTTCTTTTATACACTGTATATCAAGCACATGGAGCATCTGACATTGTTCTTGGTGGCCATGGCCATGACAAGTCATGCAATGTATACAGAAAACAGGATGGGACTGGAACCACGGACTTGTAAACAGATGGACCGAACCTAAGACCGTGCAGGTGAAGCAATGCCATGCAGTCATCTTTTGCTGCGTGTGCTGACGGTGTCACTGAATGAGTCATATGTACACAGTATGTGTGTGTGTGTGTAAATGTGTGTGTGTGTGTGTGTGTGTGTGTGTGTGTGTGTGTGACACTGGAAGTTATGGAAGATGCTCAAGATGGGTGTGAACATGAGGGAGAGAGGAAAGAACGAAAGAAAAAGGAAACAAACCATATGCAAATGTGCCGAGGAAGCAGATCCAGATGTTCCTGCTCAGGTGTGGGCAAACTGTTGACTGAAACAAAAAATCAAAACAGAACAAAGGCATTATGACACCAATTTTAACATCCATTTTCTCTAGCGTAGCGCGGACAAGTGAACCTCATCGATATGGAAAATCTGCCTCATTCTCTTCTCTCTGTCCGTCTTTCTCGTCCTTGTCAATCACTTGTATTGATCACGCGCACACACGCACACACATATGTACACACATCCACATGCATCTACACACACACACACACACACACACACACACACACACATACACGTGTGGGTGTGTGTGGGTGTGAGTGTGTGGGTGTGTGAGAGAGAGGCAGATGGAGAGACAGAGAGAGAGAAGATTGTGCACCAGTCACAGTTTGCATGTATTTGTAACTGCAATTTCTTATTGTTGTAGAATATGCTGTATTCATTCACAGTTCACAGCGGCTTCAAATGGGGCTTGGGCCATATACATTTTAAAGAAATATCCTGATTCTGATTCTCTGTCTGTCTGTTTGTCTGTCTGTCTGTCTGTCTGTCTCTCTTTCTCTGGCTTCTTTCCTTCCTTTTTTGGTTTTCCAGGGTTTGATTAAAAAAATGTATGCTTGATTTATTAGTATTACCGTTAGAAAAAAAATATTCATTCATTTACTTTCTCACTCCCCCTTTCTCGCCGTCTGTCTGTCTGTCTGTCTCTTTCTCTCTCTGTCTCTCCTCTATGTTTCTCCTCTCTCTGTCTCTCCTCTCTCTGTTTCATCTCCAATGCATGTAATCGAACTCCAAACGTCCTGATTTTAGATGTCTGAATAGATATCCACTTTACCCGAACTGTTATCCAAAGTATATTAAATGCTGACTAAAACTGATTAGAATAGGTGAATGTAAATTGCCTTATAAAGCTCACAAGATATTAAGAAACTTAAACAATAATGGAAAGAGGTCGTGGACTTCTGATGTCTGATAATGTTTGAATTCATACGGATTTGCATTTGCTTTGGGCAATCAAGGAGTTGCAAAATATTTCAGGATTCCTGCCTGAGTATAAAAAAACAAACATAAAAACAACTCAAACAAACAATTATTGATTACAGATTTGCAAGGTACATGTTCTTCAAAAGAATACACGTGACTGAATCACACATTGAGATAAACATGAACAGGTATTCTGAATACATTAACTAGATTTACTTTCGGTGTCTCTGGTATATGCTTAGCATTATTTTAGTTACGTCATCTAAGTGGCAATTAAGGGTTATACTTGTCACTTGTGTAACGTATCTGACGAAGATGACTACAGTCCATTTCTCTTTTTTGCTTGTTTTTTATGTTAATGTTTTGTACAGACCAAAGGCAGGCTTTCAAGGATTGGACTTTATTGAAGGTCAGGCATTTGGTTCTGTTCAGCTGATGTGGTGCAGCATATATGTCAGACTGTGTGATTTTTCACCTCCTGAAGGTGAAACTGATTCTTTTTTTTTTAACCCTTTCACCGCCAAGCTCGCATTTATGCACAGGCGTGGTAGAGGACCCATGTCACTGAAAGGTGACCATTTATTGGTCTGTTATCCATGAACCTACTGCTCTTAATGTTCGGTGGTAGGATAGGCCATATTTCCAATACATCGCAGGGAGAATCCCCAGCTATTCTTAACCAGTCTTTTCTGTGTTTATACCACAAGGGAATTTTGTACCCTAAATTGACCGGCGGTGAAAGGATTAAACACTGCTTTATGTGACCTGGGAGTGAAATTCGTCCACCAAAGTATTAGATCCAAGTAAATTCAGGCATAGTTTAATGTTACTGACTAGACTTTTCCTTTTAATTGAGCTTTATACATTTATGAAGCACTATCACTTCTGAAATATTCATATTCTTTGTTCAGCTGTAAATTTTTTTCTTGAAAAATAATTTGTAGAAAACTCGTGTATCCTGTGTTACATATGTGTGGTACCCATACAGTATGGGGACAAGGCCTTTTGCCTCAATCAACATTCCTACTTGTATTCGTACTCTCTGTTCCATCATATTTTTTATGTTTTGCTTTAACTTTTCTTTTATATTTTTTTCTTTCTTTTTTTCGCAGTCTACTGTGTCCATACCATTTTTTTTTCTTTATCCTATTTTTTGGTGTGTGTGTGTGTGTGTGTGTGTGTGTGTGTGTGTGTGTGTGTGTGTGTGACGTCATGGTGTAAAGAAACTTTCAGTTCATCCAGTTTACCCTCAATAAAATATTTGTCATTGTCATTCTCTCTCTCTCTCTCTCTCTCTCTCTCTCTCTTTCTTTCTCTCTCTCACGCACTCACTACTAATGTTCAGGAGAAAAGTGTGGACTCTTCCTTTCTGACCCCTTGCCTTCTCCCCCCCGACACGTCATCACGTTCATAATAATGGCTGCACAGCACCCCATACTGCTGTGGGTAACAACTGCCACTGTGTGCAGCACATCTGCTTAGAAATATTGTGCAGTCAGATGGTTCTGTCCATCTATTTCGTAGTCCGTGGTATTCAACACTGAATCATCAACTGTTGGTGCTGGCGTATTTTGAGTTTTTGATTGCATATCGAAACGGTAATCATGAAACTACTGGCTGAGCTATGTCCCAACTAAATGAGTGGTGTAACCACATACCATCAAACCACAGGTAGGAAGGGTGAGGCAGAGGTCGCTCATCACTTCAGCTTTGTGTGTGTGTGAGAGAGAGAGAGAGAGAGAGAGAGAGAGAGTGAATGAGTGAGTGAGTGTGTGTGTGTGTGCGTGTGTGCGTGTTTGTTTGTGCGTGCACATGTGTGTGTGCATGTGATATATATATATATATATATATGGAGAGAGAGTGAGAGAGAAAGATAGGGGGGGGGGGGAGGGGCGATTCACAAAAAGTTAAGGACCAATTTTGAACTTGCACAGGTTTCTTTGTGAGGGCCTGGTAAAAATGATGCTGAATTTCTGGCAAATGCAGCCAATGTAGTTATCACCGCTGCTGCCTGACAAGCATAGATCGAACGTTTGTTCCATGAGATAAAATGCATTAAAATGAATTTGAGAATGTTGTTGAGGTCATTTAATGGGTTAACCACATAATGAAGGAAAAACCTGGCATTGAGGAACTGTGCATTTGTGTACACATGATTAGAACTCCGTGTCCTAACGTGAGACATTAGCACAGCATTCCAAAACATGTTTTTTTTCACAAAACGTTTGCAAATGAGACACAGTTGATCGGGTTTCCCCCACAACAATAAAGTTTTGTAACTTTATACAATACTACATACCGCTTTCCACCAGTATGTCACATGGTTGGACATGGAAATTGTATGATTGCAGACTTGTGTATGTCAAATAACATATACTGGCAACATTTCATTTGTAGTATTATGGTTTGAGCACACTTTAAAGCGGGTTCACTGCTACACTGTGTTTGATGAGTTTTGTTTTGTTTGTTTGTTTGTTTTTGGTGTGTGTGTGTGTCTGTGTGTGTGTGTGTGTGTGTGTGCCGTTTCGTTGTTGTTGTTGTTTTTGTTATTTTTGTGTGTGTTTTTTTTTTAATTCATGTTTTCCGATTTAAGACTTGATTAAACCACCAGAAGGAATCTGCCTGACAATAACTTCTGCAAAAGCAAAACCTGAACATAGCTTCTGCTCTTTGTATCATTTATTTACCTGTGTGCAAAGTGATTGGACATGCTAACAGCGCTAGCCTGACATAGATGTGTATACATAGTGTGACCACTAGCATCTGTACCCAGCTAAACGTGCGATAATGTAGAGGTGAGATGACTGGTCAGACTGATTCAGAACGATTGAAGCCATGGTAGTGGAGAGAGCATGCGTGATGCTGATGATTAATGCATGTCATGATTGGCCAATGAAATGGATCGGCTCAGGGTTATCTTGATCCCAGAGAAATGTATTTCATGACTGGTGGTCAAATTCTTCAAGGCATCAACCCTCAGTACATGGGAAAATGAGGTCAGAATGTAGACCTCAACATGAGTTTTATCTTGTATAAATCTACAGTGGGTCATCAACTGACTAGTTAATGCTACTCACTCTAATTTGCAGTCTAAATCAGAGAGAAACTTTTTCTGAAACCTACCTTGGATGCCAAAGAGCATGCAAGCTTGATGGGGGTATATCCATGTAGCACTTTCGGCAATGTTAGTGAACAGAGCTTGCCTCATGTGAACATCACTTGGTCATTTGACATTTATATACCAGATATATTCTTGTACCTTTGTGGAAGTGACAGCTGCTATCCTTGTTTCTTTTTTTTTATGATCAGCATGTTTTGCCTTGTTTGCATCTTGCACAGCCTGGTTATCAGTTGTCATGGTTTGGTGGAGTTTC
The DNA here is from genome assembly GCF_041734735.1 of Babylonia areolata. NCBI lineage: Eukaryota > Metazoa > Mollusca > Gastropoda > Neogastropoda > Buccinidae > Babylonia > Babylonia areolata. Next base: position 10,037,396 of record NC_134908.1, read on the forward strand.
AACAAGAAAAAGGTGAAAAAATCACCTTTGTATACAAAAAATGTGGCACTGCAACTTGGCGACGTATTCATTTTACCGAAATGCTTAAGAATTTTTCACACAAATCATCTTGCATCCAGAGAGTGAGTCTGCACCAAACACCCCAAACACGGACCACCACCAAGCCGATCACAAGGAGCAGCAACAAAAGTCCTCACAACCAAGGCTCCCTACTCACACCGCAACCAAGCCCAACTTCCGCACAAACTGGTGGATAGCTTGCTGGTACTTCTCCGGGTCCTTCCCCAGAAGTTGCACATGGTCTGCTTCAGGGAACGCCTGGGTCTGAACAGGGATCCCCTGCCTTTTCAGCTGCGACACCAACCCGTCCACAAGTTCTGTGGGACATGAAGGGTCTGACTGGGAATGCAGGATGAGTTTAGGGCTGGAGTCGAGCGTCACCATGGCTTCCGCATACTTGTTGTAGAAGAGATCGTTGAGAGGGGAGAAGAGAGACAGGCAGGCTCTGAGGTAAGGGTTACGGATGGACTTGCCGATCCTTTCTCTGGCAAGGTTAGGGGTGAGCACTGGACAGTCCAACACCATGCCCATGATCCGATCCCTCAGGTCTGTCATCCCCGAATCTTCAGAACAATGGCTCTCGGTGATCCGATCCCTCAGGTCTGTCATCCCCGAATCTTCAGAACAATGGCTCTCGGTGTTCCTGACCAGGGGGGAGACTGTGGACCTGGCACCGGTCTTTGCATGAAGAGTGAGGTATGTTGGTGTCATTGAGCTGGACAGGTTGGTGAGGCTGTGCTGAAGGTTGGTGGGGATGGAGGAGGTGGTGGCGTTGGCCTGCATCTCCATCAGCATGCTGCCGGTGAACATGTAGCCGCCAGACATGCAGTGCACGAGGAGGGGTTGCTGGGTGAAAGGGCGGGTCTCGTCCTGTGACACAACCAGGCACGTGAAAGAGACTTGCTTTTAGTTTGAATCATTTGCGCACACGCATGCATGCACATACACATATGCAAATACACATATACACACGCTTCTGCTCATGCACGCATACACATGCACACGCATGCACGTGCACAAATACACACACATGCACACACACAAACATGCTACCACATCAAACACGCAATAACTCACAGACTCTGAATTCTTTTTACATCACCTCTGTGTCTAACTGTTTATCTGTCTCTTCCTTCCCCTTCTCCCTCCTTCCTTCTCCATCCCTTTTCTTCGTCTGTCTGTTCCTCTCTCCATTTCCCTCTTCCTCCGCCCATCCTATATCTTCTCTCACTCTCTCTTTCTTCCCCTTCTCCCTCCTTCCTACCCATCTCTTCTCCCTCTTCTCTCTCTCTCACTCACCTGTAAAACCTGCACGACCTGTCTGGTGACCATGCGAGACAAGGCCGGCACGGAACACACAGGCACAGTCATCCCCTCTGACAGGCACAGGACGTCCAGACCCAGCTTCTGGTACACTCTGCAGTACTTCTCCCGCAGCTCCGCCGTTGCGCCCAGAAAAGGAAACAGGACAACCAGCGGCCGGTCGGAAGCAGAGGTGACATTAGCAAGACGGGGAGTGGATGTGACGTGAGCAAGACCGGAAGCGAAGCTGACGTCAGCGAGGCCGGAAGCGGAGGTGGCGTCAGCTTGGCCCGATTCTGCACGGTTGCGCAAGATCATTCCTGAGGGTTTCTCGGACGGAATCTGTTGTGCCTCATGAAGAAACTTTGTTCTTCGTGAGTTTCCATTGAAAGTCGGGCTATTTTCTTCCGTACTTTTGATGTTCGTAGCTTGATAATCCTTTTGTATGCTTGTCGGTAGAGAGCCAGGCTGAGATGTGTGATCTTTGGTTTCTGTTTCTTTTCTTGTGTTTCGACCCGATGTGGAAACGTTCCTTTGGGGGTTCTTTTCAGGGGTCAGATCAGTCTTTCTGAGGTCTTCAATGGAATGTGGGCGAAGTCTGTGTGTGGCTGCAGAGCTAAGAAAGTGGGTCCGTTTGGGGTTGGACCAGGAGCTGGAAAATGGTTGAATCTGGAAAACACATGACACACGCACGCATGCATGTGCAAACACACACAGACACGCACACGCACACACACATATATATATGCACACAGACACACACTCGCCTACAATGAATGTCTAGTGATGACACACACACGCACATGCGCACACACACGTGTACATTATGCGTGCACACCTGCACAGACATGCATATACACAGCCGTACATACAAATTCATACACACACACATTTCCATATTCACAATGTGCAAACTTTTATCGTTACTTAAAAAGTGATTCAGTGTAGACACGCAGAGAGAGCAAGTCCTGTAGACTTCTTCGTGTGTGGGGTGTGCACAAATTCAGTGAAGAAGCGAATTCACTAACAGCCTGTACTGCTTCTGACGAAAATGGCTATGGGAAGGAGAGTGATGTGTTACAGTTATATCGATTTATCAACGAATATTCTTGATTTACAACGCTGCTACTATTGATGAGAATGATAACGCTGATATTGACAATGTGGAGGAGGAAAAAACTTGAAATTGTAACAGCAGCAGCAGTTGTATCAGCAGCAGCATGAGTATATATCTTATAAGTAGGAAAACTAGCAGCAGATATATGTTAAAAGTAGGCAAAGTAAAAGCAGCAGTAGTTTTAATAATAGCAGTAGTTGCAGCTTAAGTCATATTAGTTCCTGGTACAGCAGTAGTAGTAGTAGCAGCAGTGAGTAGTTTAAGTAGTAATGGTGGTGTGTGTCCATCGAGATCGATGATGACCATCGTTGTCATCCAGCTGGGGGATGGGGGGAGGGTGGTGGTGGGGTGGGGGGGAGGATGCTCATGAATCTATCTGTGAATGCGCAGATGGCTGAATAGTCCAATCTGCGCACGAAATGTTCGCTGACAGTTGGGGCAGACAAAGACAGGCATACCATTGTCAGGGAGCTTGTTTGCCCGTGACTTTCTGGCCTGCCTCTTCTGAACAGCTGCAGCAGTCCTGTTGGCCTCGCACAACTTGGCGCCTTTGTGCACAGCAGCACGCCATTTGTCACGGTCCACTGCAGATTCCTCCCAGGAGTCAGGGTTGATATCAAACGCTTTCAGAGAGACTTTCAGAGTATCTCTGAAGCGCTTCTTCTGACCTCCGTGTGATCTCTTCCCTTGTTGCAGCTCGCCATAGAAAAGCCTTTTGGGCAGCCGATGGTCTGGCATGCGCGCCACGTGTCCAGCCCAGCGAAGCTGGCACTGCATCAGGATGGTGAAGATGCTGGGAAGGGTGGCTTTTGCGAGCACCTCTGTGTCTGGGGTCTTGTCTTGCCACTTGATGTTCAGTAGCTTCCTGAGGCATGTTGTGTGGAAGTGGTTCAGCTTCTTGGCATGTCGTTGGTACACTGTCCAAGTTTCGCAGGCGTACAGTAGTGTGGGGAGAACTACTGCTCTGTAGACCTTTAGCTTGGTCTCAAGACTAATGCCTCTTCTGTTCCAGACATTTGCACTGAGTCTACCAAAAGTTGCGCTTGCTCTTGCAATCCTGACGTTCACTTCATCGTCGATGGTCGCATTTCGTGACAGTGTGCTGCCAAGGTATGTGAACCGCTCCACCGCACTGAGTCTCTGACCGTTGACTGTGATGTTGGGCTCAACGTAGGGTTTCCCTGGGGCTGGCTGATGGAGAACTTCAGTTTTCCTCGTGCTGATGGTAAGGCCGAAGTTCCTGCTGGCAGTGGCAAACTTGTCAATGCTGAGTTGCATGTCAGCTTCAGATCCAGCGTTGAGGGCACAATCATCAGCAAACAAAAGGTCTCTGATGATGTCTGTCATGACCTTCGTTTTTGCTTGAAGCCTTCTGAGATTAAACAACTTACCATCTGTTCGGTACTTTAGGCCGATTCCAACATCGCCATCTCTGAAGGCATCAGTAAGCATTGCAGAGAACATGAGGCTGAACAGCGTTGGAGCCAGGACGCAGCCTTGCTTGACACCATTTGTGACAGCAAAAGGAGCAGATGTTTCGCCTTTGTCCTGGACTCGAGCCTGCATGCCTTCATGGAATTGGCTGACCAAGGAAATAAATTTCCGAGGGCATCCGTACTTGGCCATGATCTTCCACAGTCCCTCTCTACTCACAGTGTCGAAGGCCTTAGTGAGGTCGACATAGGTGGAGAACAGATCAGCATTTTGCTCCTGACATTTCTCTTGCAGCTGCCTTGCAGCAAACACCATGTCGGTGGTTCCGCGCTCTTTCCGGAATCCACATTGGCTCTCAGGCAAATGACCTTGGTCAAGGTGTGCTGTGAGGCGGTTTAGTAGGATCCTGGCAAGTATCTTGCCTGCGATGGAGAGCAAGGAAATGCCCCGATGGTTATCACAGGCTTGCCGGTTCCCCTTTCGCTTGTACAAGTGAATGATAGATGCCTCTTTGAAATCCTGGGGGATCGTCTCTTCTTTCCACATCAGTGAGTACAGCTGATGGAGCTTCTCAGTCAGCACAGTGCCTCCATCCTTGTAGACCTCTGCTGGTATGGAGTCTGAGCCAGGTGCTTTGCCACTGGATAGCAGACGAATTGCTTTCTGGGTCTCAAGAGGTGTTGGCGGATCGTCCAGTGCTTCGTTGATGGGGACTTGTGGGAGACGGTCTATGGCTTCATCATTTATGGAGGAAGGGCGATTTAAGACACTGTTGAAGTGCTCAGCCCAGCGTTCGAGAATTTTCTCCTTCTCGGTGATCAAGGTATTCCCATCTGCACTGAGGAGGGGGGATGATCCTGAGGATGTGGGGCCATAGACTTCTTTTAAGGCATCATAGAACCTCTTCATATCGTGCCTGTCAGCATATCCCTGGATCTCATCAGCTTTGTCACTCAGCCACTTATCCTGCATCTGGCGTAACGTTTGCTGAACAGTCCTGCGGATGGCATCGTACACATCCTTTTTTGATGTGGACTTTGGGTTGCTCAGGTAGGCTTGATGCAGACGGCGTTTCTCATCTAGAAGCTGCTTGATTTCATCACAGTTTTCATCAAACCAGTCTTTGTGCTTTCTGGACATGGGTCCCAGGGTCTCTGAAGCTGTACTATAGATCAGCTCACGCAGGGTCCTCCAGTCAGACTCCACATTCTGGTTGTCCAGAGAGGCGGATTCCAGACGATCTTCCAGCAGCTCCACAAAGGACTGTTTGATGGTGATGTTTTTCAGCTTAGCGATGTTGAGCCGTTTTGGAGCCTTCTGGCCTTGGGGGCGTCTCTTGGGCTGGATTCGAATATTCAGCTTCGAGACTACAAGGCGATGGTCTGTCCAACACTCGGCGCCGCACATGGTCTTTGTTACACGTACATCTTGCCTATCCCTTTTCCTGACGATGACATAATCGATGAGATGCCAATGCTTTGAGCGAGGGTGCATCCATGACGTCCTGTTACGGGTGGGGAGGCAGAAAACTGTGTTGGTTATCAGCAGTTCGTGCTCTGCACAGGTCTGAAGCAAAAGCAATCCATTTGGGTTGCAGTGGCCCACACCGTGCTTTCCAATCACTCCATCCCAGGAGATGTAGTCACAGCCAACTCTAGCATTGAAGTCCCCAAGAATGATGAGCTTGTCTGCTTTAGGGATAGCAGCAATGACAGAGTGAAGGTCCTCGTAGAACTTCGCCTTCACTTCATCCGGGTTGGTCATGGTTGGGGCGTAGGCACTGACAATGGTGAGGTGCTTCTGGCCAGATGCCAGTGGGAGTTTCATGGTCATAAGCCTATCGTTGACTCCCTTTGGGATTCCAGCTAGCTTGCTGACAAGTGCTGTTTTTACTGCAAAACCAACGCCAGCCTCACGTCGCTCTTCGCTTCCTCGTCCACTCCAGAAGAAGGTGTAACCAGATCCCCGTTCACAGAGCTCGCCTTCACCTGCAAGCCGAGTCTCACTCAAGGCTGCGATGTCAATGTTGTATCTGGCGAGTTCGGATGCAACTAGTGCCGTTCTCCTTTGGGGTCTGTCCGCGTTATCTCTGTCCAGGAGAGTCCTTATGTTCCAAGCACCAATGGTGAGAGGAACGATCCTTGTTTTTTTCTTTTCTTTCTTGTTGTTTCGACCGCTGATGTAGGGTCCCCGCCAGCCGCGGTATGCTGGCCAGGGTGATATGGAGCAGGCAATTTTTAGGGCACCTTTTCTAGCCCCTTCCTCATGCATTCCTAAAGAGGGCTGCTCAGACGCTCAGACGGCTGCCGAGCTCCATCGCTGCTCCTGTCGACGAAGAACGACCCTATGGCCTGAGCCGCCTGCGTGCAGGTCTGCGACTGCGACTGCCAGTGTACCCACACCTGTCGTTTCGTCGCTCGCCTGTCGCCACAGGACTTGGGGGTGATGAAATAATGAAGGATGAAAGGTCATTTTGGATGACTGATGACTTGCGCGATGAGTTTGTTTAAAGTGAAGAGGAGTTGCGCAACGTCAACCTCACTCTCTCGTCCGGGTCCACCAATTTCCAGTGGCAAGACTAAGTCGAGACGACTGGAGGATGAGCACGGATGCAGTGGATGACCAAGATATCCTTTCGGTGTCTCATCTTGCTCTCTGCACTCCACAGTGCGTTGCTGTAACCGCCTTCCTCTCCGTTGAACCGATAGGTTTCTTCCGCAGATTCTGCCGGATCCAGACTTCGCATGCATGGGTAGACACACCCCGGGGGCCAACTGCGTGTGGCATGCACACAGCACAGTGGAGCTAGATGGCCGTCGGTGGCTCTCCTGAGCCAACGCCCTTTTATGGATCTCCATAAGGGTGTCTAGCCACCCGCCTCACCAGTCCCGGAAGGGAGCGGTGGGAGTGCCGGTTTAGTCGCCGGCAACCCGACCCTGAACAGGTTGTACTGGATTACAGGTTACCAGTAGCAGATCAAATGACCTGACCTGACCTGAATAGTAGTAATAGTAGCAGCAACAATATCAGAAATAGAAGTGGCAGCAGCAGTAGCAGTTTAAGAAACAACAGCAGCATTAGTTGTAGAAATAGCAGCAGCAGCTATAGCAAACGCAGCAGCAATTGTTGCAGTGGTATTAGCAGCAGCAACAGCAGCAGCATTAGTAGTAGTAGTAGCAGTAGTAATAGCAGCAATTGCTGTAGTAGCAGCAGCAGCAGTAGCAGTAGCAGAAACACTAGAAGTAATAGTAGCAGAAACACCAGCAGCATTAGTTGCAATAGCAGTGGTAGTTGTACCATATTCCGCAGCAGTAGTAGTTGCAACAGCAGCAGCAGTAGTGGTTACAGCAGTATCAGCAGCAGTACCAGATGCAGCAACAGTACCAGTACCATGAAGCAAATAAAGTGCTTGTTCATTCACTCGTTTCTACTTCAGTTCTCTCGTTCGATATTCTTATCTCAGATCCAGTGAAGCAAAAGTTACCTCGGACGTCAAGGAACATGGCAGTTTCCTGGAAACGGTGACAGTTTGTCTAATGGCGCCCTCTTCAACTGCCGGATATGACAGGTGCGTAATGATGCGCATTCCTCGAAGAGCGGCTCTTAGCGCAGCCATTTTTTTTTTCGTTTTCTGAGAAGAAAAAATATATGAAAAAAGGACCCAATGTAAGAGTCAAAACGCTCAAAATGGTTTGCTGTTTTGGGGGGTTTTTTTCATCAACAAGGAAACGATGATAAAATTAAATAAAACAAAAACGATAACGTTGATATCTCCTGTATGATTTTAGATGTCTGTAGTGAGTATTTCAGAACAGTGTGTGTGTGTGTGTGTGTGTGTGTGTGTGTGGCTTCTCGTGGAATTTTACATCTGACAGTAGCGAATCAAAGCAGTTATAGTTTTCCTCCTCCATCAATGTTCACATTTTGTGCCCACCTTCATCTGCTGGCATTCAGGAAAATGTCAGTAAGATTGAAGTAAGTCATTCATTTCATTTGTTTGTTTAGGTTTCGTTTCAAGGACATACTGTCGCATCATTGAGCATGTTCACGTGTCGACAGCTTTAACTGTACATACCAGGCTGCACAGCTCTTAGCAACGGATACCATACAAGGAAATTCACTGCACACTGAAGTCCGTGGTTATGGATATCTCTTCCACAAAATATCAGACACTGTTCTATTGTTGTGTCTTTCGGATCTCGTAATCAAACTTATCTGTTCAAACCATCTTTTAACTCATAGACCTCCCCCACCCACCCCACCCACATGAAGTCTTTATCTGGTTTCGAACACGCAAACTTTATTTTAGATGAAAGAAAAAGATTTTTTTTTTAAATTAAATAAAAAAAAGGGGGAGGCCATGGAGTGGGGTGCAGAGGGGAGGGGGGCAGAAAAGAAAGAGTGAAGGATGTTTGGGGAAAACATGCATGTGTACATGTGTGTGTGTGTGTGTGTGTGTGTGTGTGTGTGTGTGTGTGTGTGTGTGTGTGTGTGTGTGTGAATTCTAGTTGTACAACGCAGTTGCCCACTCTCAAGTACATTACGTGCATTCATACACATACATGTGTGGTTCGTCCGTCGGGATCGACGAGGACCATCTAGTCATCCTGGGGGTTGGTGGGTTGGGCTCTGTGGGTGCGCAGATGACTGGTCAGGCCAATCCGCGCCCGAAAGGTTCTGACGCAGTGTGGACGGGGGATGGTGGCGGCTGTCGGGGACTTGCTGGCACTGCTTTTCCTGGCCTGTCTGCGTTGCTCTGCTGCAGCGATTCTGTTGGCCTCACAGGATTTGGCGCCTTTGTGGACAGCTGAACGCCACTTTGGTCTGTCCATTGCATTCAGCTCCCATGTGTCGTGGCTGATGTTGAAGGCTTTCAGAGATGCTTTCAGAGTGTCTTTGAAGCGCTTCTTTTGGCCTCCATGGGAGCGCTTGCCATGTTGGAGTTCGCCGTACAGCAGTTTCTTGGGGAGCCGGTGGTATGGCATGCGAACTACATGGCCTGCCCAGCGCAGCTGGGCCTGCATCAAGATGGTGTAGATGCTGGGCAAGTTTGCACGAGTGAGCACCTCTGTGTCAGGGATCTTCTCTTGCCACTTTATGCCGAGAAGTTTTCTGAGGCTGGTGGTGTGGAAGTGGTTCAGCTTTTTGGCGTGACGTTTGTAGACCGTCCATGATTCACATCCATAGAGCAGTGTGGTGAGAACTATGGCCTTGTATACTTTGAGCTTCGTCTCCAGGGTGATGCCTCTCCTGTTCCAAACGTTATTACGGAGTCTGCCGAAGGCAGCGCTGGCTTTGGGGAGTCTGGCATTCACCTCGTCGTCGATGACAACTGTGCGAGAGAGTGTACTGCCCAGGTATGTGAACTTGTCCACCGCGTTCAGTCGTTGTCCGTTGATGAAGATGTTTGGTTCAACGTAAGGCTTTCCTGGAGCTGGCTGGTGCATCACCTCAGTCTTCTTTGTGCTGATTGTGAGGCCAAAGTTGTCACAGGCAGCAGAGAACTTGTCGACACTGTGTTGCATGTCAGCTTCGGAGGCAGCGTTGAGAGCGCAGTCATCAGCAAACAGGAAGTCGTTGACGGTGTCTGTCCTCACCTTGGTTTTTGCTAGAAGCCTCCTAAGGTTAAAGAGTGAGCCATCTGTGCGGTACCTGATGCCAATGCCTACGTCAGCGTCTCTGAAGGCATCTGTCAGTATGGCTGAAAACATGAGACTGAACAGGGTGGGGGCAAGAACACACCCTTGCTTGACTCCGCTGAAAACAGGGAATGGTTCTGAAGTCTCTCCGTTGTCTTGGACTCGGGCCAGCATCTCATCGTGTAGTTGCCGTATGATGGTGATGAACTTTCTGGGACACCCGTACTTCGCCATGATTCTCCAAAGGCCATCTCTGCTAACAGTATCGAAGGCCTTGGTTAGATCGACATAGGTGGACTAAAGGTCGGCGTTCTGTTCCTGACACTTCTCCTGGAGCTGCCTGGCAGCAAACACCATGTCGATAGTCGCGCGATCTTTCCGGAAGCCACACTGGCTCTCTGGTTGGAGACCTTGCTCAAGGTGCGCTATGAGACGGTTGAGTAGCACTCTGGCCAGAGTCTTGCCTGCGACGGACAGCAGGAATATTCCACGATGGTTGTCACAGGCCTGACGATTTCCTTTGCGCTTGTACAGGTGTATGATGGAAGTCCTGTGGAACTGCCTCATGCTGCCAGATGAGCTGGAACAGCTGATGAAGCTTCTCAGTCAGCGCCATACCACCTTCTTTGTAGACCTCAGCTGGAATGGAGTCTGAGCCAGGGGCTTTGCCATTGGATAGCAGACGGATAGCTTTCTGGGTCTCCTCCAAAGTTGGAATGGCATCCAACGACTCAATGACTGGCACCTGGGGGAGTGGGTCGATGGCTTCATCATTGATGGTGGAGGGGCGGTTCAGTACGTTGTCAAAGTGTTCAGCCCATCTCTTAAGGATCCCGTCCTTGTCAGTGATCAGGGTAGAACCATCAGCACTGAGGAGTGGAGCAGATCCGGAGGTGGTGGGACCGTAGACTTCTTTCAGGCCGTTATAGAAGTTCTTCATGCCGTTCCTGTCTGCAAAGCCCTGGATCTCATCAGCTTTGTTGCTCAACCAGGAATCCTGCATCTGCCGCAGCTTCAGCTGGATGGTGCTGCGTGCGCTCTTCAGTATGTCTTTCTTTGACTGTGACTTGGGATCTTCAATGTGGGCTCTGTAGGCTTGGCGTTTGTCTTCTAGCAGCTGCTTGATCTCAGTGCAGTTCTCTTCAAACCAGTCTTTGTGCTTCCTGACAGAAGGCCCCAGACACTCCATGGCAGTGTTGTACACCGTCTCATGCAGTGCGCCCCATGCTGCCTCCACATTCTGGTTGTCCAGCACGGTGGACTCAAGGCGTTCCTCCAGGGTGTCAGCAAAGCTCTGCTTGATGTTGCCTAGCTCCAGCTTGTTGACATTCAGGCGTTTGAGTGCTTTCATGCCCTGAGGCCGTCTCTTGGGCTGGATGCAGAGGTTGAGCTTGGAGACGATAAGGCGGTGGTCTGTCCAGCACTCAGCGCCGCACATGGCCCTCGTGACTCGTACGTCCTGCCTATCCCTCTTCCTGACGATGACAAAGTCGATGAGATGCCAATGCCCAGAGCGAGGATGCATCCATGACGTCCTGTTACGGGTAGGGAGGCAGAAGATGGTGTTTGTGATAAGAAGGTCGTGCTCGGCACATGTCTGGAGAAGTAACTGGCCATTGCTGTTGCAGTTACCAACCCCATGCTTCCCAATCACGCCTTCCCAGGAGGTGCTGTCACAACCAACTCTCGCGTTAAAGTCACCAAGAATGATGAGCTTGTCTGCGTTGGGAACAGTGGTGATGACAGCGTTCAGGTCCTCGTAGAACTTGTCCTTGATCTCATCCGGGTTGGTCATGGTGGGCGCGTAGGCGCTGACAATGGTGGTAAACTTCTCCCCGTTGCATATAGGAAGTTTCATCATCATCAGGCGATCGTTCACTCCTTTCGGGGGGCCAGCTAGCTTGCCAACGAGGGTTGTCTTCACTGTAAAGCCAACTCCAGCCTCACGTCTCTCTTCAGGTCCGCGACCACTCCAAAAGGTGTAGCCTGTGCCTCGCTCACAGAGTTCGCCTTCTTCTGCCAGTCTGGTCTCACTTAAGGCAGCGATGTCGATGTTGTACCTGGCTAATTCACTCGCAATGAGTGCTGTGCGTCTCTGTGGTCTGGCTGAGTCGCCTCTGTCCAGAAGCGTACGCACGTTCCATGTGGCAATGGTCAATGGGGTGCTCCTTGTTTTCTTCTTTCTTTCCTTTGTGTGTCGACCGCTTGAGTAGGGTCCCCGTCAGCCGCGGTATGCTGACTTGGGTGGTGTGGAGCAGGCAATGTTTAGGGCACCTTTTCTAGCCCCTTCCTCATGCCATGGAGGTGAGCAGTGCTGTCCTGAAGAGGGCTGCTCAGTCGCTCAGGGAGCTGCCGATCTCCACCGCTGCTCCAGTCGGTGAAAAACGACCCTATGGCCTGAGCCGCCTGTGTGCAGGTCCGCGGCTACGACTGCCAGTGTACCCACACCTGTCGCTTCGTCGCTCACCTGTCGCCACAGGGCTTGGGGAAAATGATGGTATGGGATGAAGGATGACTGATGACTTGCGCGATGACTTTGTTTATAGTGAGAAGGAGTTGCGCACCGTCGACCTCAATCTCTTGTCCGAGACCGTCTGTATCCAGTGGCAAGACGAGGTCAAGACGACTGGAGATGGAAACGGATGCAGTGGATGACCAGGATGTCCTATGTGCCTCATCCTGCCCTCAGCACTCCACAGTGCTTTGCTGCAACCGCCTTCCTCTCCGTTGAACCATGAAGGTTTCTTCCGCAGAGTCCGCCGGATCCAGTCTTCACATGCTTGGGTAGACAAACCCTAACTCACCGAGGGTTTGAGACCCGTCGGCTACCCTCACCTAGTTATCCAACCTGTCAAAGCCGTTGCCCGGGGGTTGGGCGCTGCCGCATGCTAGCAGCTTCTAGGACCCATAGGTGAGAGCTGGGTGCCGGTGGGGACCAACAGAGATGAACCACTCCCGGAAGAGCGTGACAAGCCCCCCCTCTAGAGGTACTACCTCTCCCGTGCACCCCCTAACTCCCATACACATACATACAGACACACACACACACACTCACGCGCGCGCGCGCGCGCGCGCAAGATGGCTGCACATTGCTCATTAGCATAGTTACTTAATCTTATTTTTCCCCTTTTTTCAAAATGAAAAGCACAAATGACCCTAAAGATATAGTATAAAAAAAGAAGAAAAAGAAAGAAAAAAGAACATGTGCTGCAACATTTGTATAGGTAATATCGCTTCAAATGCGCACGAAACTAATTGTCTTTGAAATATGTCCCTGAGTTTAGGATACTAAAATTATAGGACTTTGGCCTACCACTGTACCAGATATTTTGCTGCATCGCGGAGTGACGTAAAGGTAGACGGAGAGTCTGTGTCACCGCGAACCAGACACAGTCAACGTCTTCAGAGCCACCCTCCCCAGCCAGAGCCGTTCGACTGCACCAGCCTGCCCAGGATTCCACCGTCAAGGTCAGCCGCCCACATGAACACCCGAGGCCCCTAAATCGAAAATTAACGTGACGCAAAAAGAAACCTTTGACGTCATTTCACAAGTACCGAAGATAACAACACTGATCTCCCAACAATAGGCGCACAACACACACAGCAGTCACCGTATTTGGAGTCAGTGCGTGTACAGTGACCAAATTTCATGACTAAATTAAGCCAGTTGAAGAAACTGCTGATAGGTCTATGTTCCTCCAAATGTTCAGATCGCATCAAAGTACATGTGTGCAATACCTCATATTTTCATTCAGTTGCCTCTGGCTACAAATTTTATAATTGTATTCAAAACATTCTAAGTTACGGGTTTACCGGTCTATGTCATCTGGTTTTATTGTGACTGAATCACATGTTTAATGCCAATTCTATTAAGCAAAGTGTCAGAAATGAATGATATACATCATACAACAACACAATGATTGTTTGAAAATCAAAAATGATGCTAAAAGGAAAGACAACATTCACGTCTGCAGTTACGGCCAGTACGTGAAAGGTGACCTAATTTCATAGCTATTTATAGCCAAACGAGGAAACCATCAAGATGTCTAGGTGCCCAAATTTGTTCAAATAGAGCCACAGTACATGTTTGTAACAGATCGTGCTTTCACTCCATTTTGCAGCTGAGCGACTAGTGATCGGCCCTTCGCCCTTGCTCCACCTGCATGTGCCTGT
>NC_134908.1:10056120-10116120 GCF_041734735.1 Babylonia areolata
ACTATTACTGCATAATTCATATTCCCTTTCATGATTTGCGGATAGCATAACTGAAGAATGGATTGTCAATGAATATTACTTGTGATTTAATTTAAATGTTCTTTCTGATTACATAATAATCGAGACACATCAAAATAACACATGTTATCACCTCGAGCACTGTGATCAATTCATTGCGCTATATAAAAATTTTAGATACTAATTTTGGATGTAAATGGTCAGGTGTGTTTTGGCCCTGTGGTAAGTCTTCTCACTTCCAATCTTAATGTACTGTATATGGTTCAATCTCCTCAGTACCTTTTTCAAGCTTAATGGTGTTTAATACGGAGTTTTAACATTGTTTTTATCTCTCTTGGATAAAGTGCGTATTACCAGTGAGTTTTCAAGGCCTTGTTGCACATGTTTACAGAAGTGCAAACCTCACCGAGCCGAAGTCTACGTGGATTCGATTATTCATGGAGTAAAAGGAATATCTGATTTCATGTAACAGCAATACAATCTCGTATTTCAAGGTTTGTACTTAGACAATTTGTTACAAATATAAAAATACTGCACCTGGAGATCCGGATTTCTTTTTCAATTCAATGAGGAAGGTGGAAACTGAAACCGAAACGACAACTTTTAACGAATTTGTCTTTCATTTATAGTGACTTCCCGTAGAAAAGGACTGGATTCTTTCCCTTGGTTTTGTTGACAGTTTATTGTTTCCAGTCGCCGGCAATCTGCCGGGGTTGTTAGCTAATACATATGCACTTGTAGCCGGGTTGGCTACAATCTTCGTTGGGCCAGCTTAGCAGACGACTTTTGTGACTCGCCGAAGGTTACTAAAGGAAGCTGTAAATCGGTCACAAGTTATCTCCCTTTACAGGGAACCGTATGATTTTTCATCAATTTGTTAAATTATAAACACTTCCTTATAGATGAGATTATAGTTTTATGTTATGGGACTTCAGAACGATCATACGTCTCAAATGTAATGATATCATTTGGCCAGAAAGCCTATAACTTTTTAAAACTAATATTTATGTGAATGAGTTTTGGCGCGATCTTCGAAATCCACTCAGTTGAAACATACAAAATACCTTCGTTTTCTATAAATCAATATAGTTGCCGTGGAATTTAGAATGTGCATTAAAATGTAAATGATTAAGCTTTCTTCTCGTTTACTGCTTTCCGTGTACACCTAAGTTATAGGCATGCGATGGTACGAAATGTCTGATAGCATTTCGGCCCCACAAAACTCTTTTCTTCAAGCCATTGGAATTCGTCAGTGCCGATTTGAGCAAAATATGTTTTTACAATGCCTAGACATTTTTATAGCGTGTCTTGCAGATGTTTGCATTTCTGTTATCAATCTGATTAGTATCGTGCATGTATAATTGTGTTGTAGTTGGTTTAAACGAAGTATTTCATTGTCGATCACAACCTGAGTGCCAAAGGTGCCGACACGGGAGCTGTCCGTTGAGTTTTCTCTTGAATTTTACAAAAATATATCTTTACTCTAGAAGCAGATTCTATAGATGATTTTTATATATTTGGAAATTCAGGATGTTCAGTTACTTAATTGTTGCAATTATATTACATATTGCGACGTATTAATTGTTGTAATGTACAAAAATGATACATGAACTCGTTAAAAGCTCGTTCATTCAGTGACTCTTTTTGTTTACAGTTTTTAACTACATTATTTTTGTAGAAAATGGTTTAGCTTAAGAAAATGCTCGTCTCTTGTAGTTTTGTGTGATATATAATAATTATGTCTATGTTAGTTCCCCGAGCTGAAAGTCAGAAGCCTCTAAATTTGGTCAAACAAACACAAGCTTGGCCCCTCAAGGCTCGCGGAGGGCCGGTTTCCTGAGTCGCTTCACGGCGCTGGCTTTGCGGTTCGGCGGAACAGAATATAAGGAGTGAGCGAGTGCCAGACAAATAGAGAACTCTCCTGGTCTGGAAGAATGAGAGAATAAAGAAAGACAAGAGAGGCAAGGCCTTCAAGACTCACATGTGATACACTTTAAAAAAAAAAATCCAAGCTTTTTATGTATTGAGTATATTTCAAAATGTAATGTTTAAGATGAGAACGATCAGTCTGAAGCAAATTAACTCCCCTAGCATTACAGAGTAATTTTCCTTTTTTACTTCTGTACCAAAACGTTTGCAAAATAAATAAAACTTCCATGCTTAGCAAAAGAAGTTCCTGTTTGAACAAAAAAATGATAATAATGACTGCTCTAGCTGTTGGGTCAGAATATCAGATCAAAGTGCCAAGTTTAGAGAATACAAAAAATATAAATATAACAGTAACTGCAGTTTGCATATAATTAGGCTTCATTCTTTATTTTTTTTGTGCCCATCCCAGAGGCGCAATATTTTAAACAAGATGACTGGAAAGAACTGAATTTTTCCTATTTTTATGCCAAATTTGGTGTCAACTGACAAAGTAGTTGCAGAGAAAATGTCAATGTTAAAGTTTACCACGGACACACAGACACACACACACACACAGACAACCGAACACCGGGTTAAAACATAGACTCACTTTGTTTACACATGTGAGTCAAAAATCAGCGCACTGCCTTCCCGAGTCTACCTTGCCTGGCTGCAGCTCTCTTCTGCAAACACCTTATACCTGTCTTCACCTTCTCTAACACCACCTTACCACCCCATCACACACTTTTCTAGTCACACAAGCACATTCACATTTTTAGATGGTGTCAGAAACACCAACTTAGCTCATTTAAACTTGCCAACGCAAATATATCTATCGCGAATACCGTGTGAACAGATCGACGTGGCTGGGTCATCTTCACTTTCAGTTTTTCAAGGAGGCGTCACTGCCTTCGGAAAAATCCACATACGCTACACCACATCTGCTAGGTAGATGCCTGACAGCAGCATAACCCAACGTGTTTGTCATGCCTTGAGCGCATGCTTATATATTTGTGTACCTAACAGAATGGATTTCTTTTTACAAAATTTTGCCAGAGGACAACACTTTTGTTGCCATGGGTTCTTTTTCAGTGCATGCTGCACACGGTTTATCGTGTCTTCCGAAAGACTATACGCTCAATTTAATTTTCCAGTCAAACTTGGGCGAGAGGGGGATTTGAACCCACACCCTAGCGGACTCAATGTATTGGCAGCTGAGCGTCTTAACCATTCTGCTACATTCCTCCTAGGTCAGCACTGTTCGGAAGAACATTGAACGCTCCATCAGGCTCCATCATCTGCAGTTGTCAGCTGTTTTCTATCAACAGTCGCCACACGCCTGCACATGTATGTGTGAGCTGTGATAAATAGGAATATGTGTGTGAGTGCATGCATGTGTGTGCAATGTGGGAGATGGGGAATGTAGATGTGTGTGTGCTTGAGCTGCGATACGTAGGAGTGTGGATGTGTGCATGCATGTGTGTGTGTGTGTGGTTGGTAATGTGGGAGATGGGGAATGTAGATGAGTGTGTGTGTGTGTGTTATGCGTTGGAACTTAAGTGCTTTTATGTGTAATGTTGGGCCTGTGTCTATAATCCTGTGGTAATCCCTGTACAGGGCAACAATCCACAATGGTCTGTCTGTGTGACTGCATATTTGTTGCACGTCTGTTGTGCACAGAAACCATGCGATACCTGCTTGACCTTCCTTCAGTGCAGGCCAGAAACAAGTTAGAACAGGTCAAGACCTACTTCAAAGCATTAGAAAATCCTCAAAACCCACTGCATGACGCAGTCAAAGAACCAAAAGGCAGCCGTCTAGGACGAGGAAGATCATGGATGGGGCAAGCAGAAGACACAATCCAGCTAGTATGCCGACTACAAGACCTGAAAGAAACAAAAGAATGGGAGAAAAACCCTGAAAACCTCAACCTTCTATTCAACACAGCCATTTCACCCACTCTAGGAAGACATTGTCGGGAATGGCCAGAGGGCAAAACTGATGCGGAAGTGAAGCTACTCATAGTAGAAAACGGTAAAGAGGACATCATCATATACACAGATGGCTCAGTCACCAAAGACCAATCCGGTTGGGGATTCACTGCGAAACAAAATGGAAAAACAGTTAGGGAAGAGAATGCTGCCTACAAAGTCACAACCTCCACCCTAACGATTGAAGTTGAAGCTGTGACACATGCCCTCCAGTGGCTATCGTCCATCCATACGCCCGGAAACCAACATGCCATGATTCTAACCGACTCAATGAACCTCATACAGAAAATTGAAAACGGAATGGGAAGCCCAGAGTGGCATAAGGCAATGCGCAACTTTCAGATTAAAAAACTCACATGGTCATACTGCCCGGGACATGCAGGAGTTAAGGGAAATGAGCGAGCTGACAGACTTGCTGGTAACGCAACACCAACGAGCGGCCTACATCTAGGAAAATCGGAAATCCTCAGAAAAGTCAAAGAATATAAAAAAGAACAGGTACAAGGCCATCACACCATCGATCGCCTCAAAGAAATAAAAGCAGAGAGAGGGAGCGGCCGCAAGTCTAACATGAAAGGTAGAGCACGATGCTTTGCAAATCAAACAAATATCGGCATCATTTCCAAACCAACATTGCGCAAATTTCTTCAAAACGGACGGAACAGAGTCTCTGTGGGCTTTTCCAAATACAATAGACTGAGCAACACACTAGACGCCACGTTCTTGGCATCAGAGATCTTTTCCCATCCCTCTTGCGGCCAATCAGTGGCAGCCTCTGTGCGTGTGTGTATGTGTGTGTTTGTGTGTATGTGTGGGTCTGTGTTTTTGAGTGCGTTTGTGCATGCGTGAGAGTGTAAGTGTACACAAGTGTCAGGAGAGTTATGTGCATGTGTGTGTGTGTGTATGTGTGTGTGTGTGTGTGTGAGGGGGGGAGGTGGGGGTGCAGGGAGGAGGTGGGGTAGAGGATGAGGTATGTGAGTGTATGCATGCCTACACTGTGGGAGCAACAGGATATTGGAACGTATATATTATATATATATCTTTGTATATATGTATGGGGTTTTGGGGGTGGGAGATATGGGCGTGTGTGTGTGTGCTTGTACAAGTAAGCGTTCATCTGTGTGTGTGTGTGTGTGTGTGTGTGTGTGTGTGTGTGTGTGTGTGTGTGTGTGTGTGTGTGTGTGCCATGGAAGCTGCGATACATAGACTAGAAATGAGTGTGTGGAGGAGGGGGGTAGAGGAGGTGCAGGGTAATGTGGTGTGTGTGTGTGTGTGTGTGTGTGTGTGTGTGTGTGTGTGTGTGTGTGTGTGTGTGTGTGTGTGTGTGTGTGTGTTGGAGCTCATGTACGTTTATATGTATTTGACTGTGCTTTCATATCTGTGAAACTGCGTTTTGGGGGCATATCTGTTATGCATGTGTGGGTGTATGTGTGAATGTGTGTCTTCATCTTTTATATTTATTTGCTTATTTATCATCATTGTTGTCTTATTTATTTAATTATTTATTTATTATTATTATTATTATTATTTTCATTACTACTACCTTTTTTTATATCATAATTATTATTTATTTATTTATTTATGTAAGCTTATCTATCTTTTTTTTTTTTCTCAAGGCCTGACTAAGCGCGTTGGGTTACGCTGCTGGAGAGAGAGAGAGAGAGAGAGAGAGAGAGAGTGTGTGTGTGCGTGCGCGTGTGCTTGGATCTGTGATATGTAGGAATGTGTGTGTGTTTGTGTGTGTGCACGGTTGTTTATTATTAAATGATTATTGTAAATAGTATTTCACTTTATTTATTTTATTGTATATTCCCTCCTGACTACATTCGTCGAGTTGTGCCACTTGCCAGGCATCTGTTTAACAGATGTGGTATACCGATAAGCGTATATGGATTTGTCCACACGCAGTGACGCCTCCTTGAGCAATTGAACTGAGCTGATCTGCTTCGACGAACAAAATAACCAAATAATGTGAACTGTATTTCATACTTTCAACAGTAATTTATTGAGATGTGTCTTGTGCGTTTAGTGCCTTTTTCATTCATTCATGTTTTCAGTATTGTTATCAGTTATAATGGATGTATAGAGATGTATGACTACTGTACTGTGATCAATACTGTGTCACAGTTATAATGGATGTATAGAGATGTATGACTACTGTACTGTGATCAATACTGTGTCACAGTTATAATGGATGTACAGAGATGTATGAATACTGTGCTGTGATCAATACTGTCACAGTTATAATGGATGTATAGAGATGTATGACTACTGTACTGTGATCAATACTGTGTCACAGTTATAATGGATGTATAGAGATGTATGACTACTGTACTGTGATCAATACTGTGTCACAGTTATAATGGATGTACAGAGATGTATGACTACTGTACTGTGATCAATACTGTGTCATAGTTATAAAGGATGTACAGAGAACATAGTGCTATGATCAATACCATGTCACAGTTTTAACGGATGTGCAAAGATGTATGAACATAGTGCTTGTGATGATGTAATTGTGTTGGTGCACTTTATGTACTTGTGAGGATTTAATTGTGTTGGTATACATACATACTTGTGAGGATGTAATTGTGTTGGTGAACCTAATGTACTTGTGATGATGTAATTGTGTTGGTGTACTTTATGAACTTGATGATGTGCATGTGTAGTCTTTGTTCCTAAGGATGTGTTGGCGTCGAGTTACTTTACATATTTGTGAGGATGTGCATGTATTTACATACTTGAGGATGTGTTGGTGTTGGTGTACCTTATGTTGTGAGGATGTGTAAGAAGGAAGGTGTACACTTTTAGTAAGATGTATGTCATTAGTGATGAGATTTGTTAAAGAGCTTATGTAATATCACTTTATACAATGTATGTTAATTTTTATTTGCACTTGATATGTAACTACTCATCGTTTTTTATGCGTTACATACATATTCATGTAAAAACTAGTTTTCTCGTTGCCCATGCTTATTGTGATATCATTCCAGTGATGTCCATGTAGTTTTAGATGTAAATATCATCTCCTGTTCTGACGGAAATGTTTCCTTTGTTGAAAAAATAATCGGAAATGGATGTTGATGTTTAGCTTTTATTTCAAAAGATATTGTTTCCAGTTTGGGAAAGTCCAGTATATTCCCTTGAAAAGACAGGTACACACAAACACAAAACAGCCAAAACAAGTGCAAAGGAAACAATGTGACAAACAGAACAGCATACTCCTGATACCCGCACACATGAACCTCCGATGTGCTGTGCCGCTGACCATTCCATCCGTTGCGTTGTTTGTCACAAGGGGTTCAAACCCTCAGCCTCTCAGCCCTCAGTCCACAGCACAAACAACTTCATGGTGACAGCTGGTGTTTATTGAAATTTCCTGCTCCATACAATTTGTTGTAAGCGTAATATTGCTGAGAGTTACAATTTTTATTTCTTTATGAATGCAAACATTTCCATCCCTTTATCAGGCAGAAAGATACATATATATATATATATATATATATATATATATATATATATACTGTTCAAGAATAGAAAAGCAACAATGTTCAGAAAGCAATGTAATATCATTGCACTAAACAAATGGGTTGGGCATGGCTTGTATATAATTACGCTTGTCAAGTGACTTGTAAAACAACAGGCGCACACACACACGCAGAGCATGCTGCATGGGCGAATTGTGAAGCCTGTGGGGAAAGTGCCTTGTCTTTTTTGTGTGTGTGCTTCACATGGCAGTCATGTTTTTGATGGCAATGCCGATGAACTGTTTACCCAGTATAAAACCCAGAAAAATTACAGTCTGTCAAATATTTCTGAATGCAAACATTCCAATGCCAAAAATGCCTTGTCTGACTCAAGCACAACGAAACAACGCCATTGGTCGACTGCAGGCTGGACAGTCTCAAGCTGATGTCGCACATTTCAACGTGGCGCGAATCACCATAAGTTGGCTGTGGGCCAGACTGGAAACCACTGGTGTCACAGCAGACAGACAACGCACTGGACGACCAAGAGCGACGACAGCAGCCCAGGACCGCTTTATTCGCCTACGACATCTGTGAAACCACTTCCTTTCAGCCTCACCCACAGTCCAGGTACTGAATGGAGTGCCACATGTCTCTGACCAGGCCATCCGCAATCGGCTCCACGCAGCTGGCCTGCACGCTCAACGTCTGGTCAGAGGACCTGTCCTCACAAAGCGCCACCGCTTAGACCGCCTCCAATGGGCCACCGAGCATCGCTTCTGGACTTCAGCCCGTCATTGTAACCATATGCTATATAATGATGAATCACAATTCCTTTTGCAACGTCACGACAGGAGATGACGAGTCTTCCGAAGAATGAACGAACACTATGCAGCAAACTGCGTTGACCAAGCACCTGCTCGGGGTGGTGGGGGTGTGATGGTGTGGGGCGCCATCAGTGACAATGGACGCAGTCAACTGGTGCGAGTTGACGGGGCTCTGAACGCCCTGCACTTTGTGGCTGATATCCCGCAGCCTCATGCTCTCCCACTTCTGTCCCCCCCACACGTCATTTTCATGCAGGATAATGCCAGACTGCACATGGCAAGTTATACCCAGGCCTTCCTGGCTGTCAACAACATTAACACGCTGCCCTGGTCCTCACTGTTTCCAGATCTCTATCCATTTGAGCACATGTGATCCGAGTCAGGGTCAACATGTCAGAAAACTCGCAGGATCCTTTCAAGGCACTCAAAGAGGAGTGGCATGCCATCCCACAATAAGTAATCACCCGCCACATCGGATCCATGTCCCGCTGCTGCCGAGCAGTCATTGCTGCCCAAGGTGGTCAAAACCCCTACTGATTCTGACTTGGCTCACTGGACAGTTGCTGTCCAATTACCACACCTTTGAAACTGAATGAAATATCAAAAGAACAGCCTTCACAGTATAACAAGTTTGGACATTCTCGGTTCTTCAGTTATTTTTCTACATTTTTATTTCCGATTGGAAAAAGAAAAAAAAAGAAGAAAAAAAAAGATCAGTTCAATGTAATGGGTTATTGCGTTTCTTATTTTGAACAGTATATATGTATATCATATATATGGATAGTTAAAATGTGATATATACAAAAGTAAATAGATTAATTCATCACATACTGTTAAATTATGGTCAAATGATTTCATGTTACATATACCGGTGCATACATATTATATATATATGGGGCGAGAAATCTGACTGCTCCAACTACAGAGGCATCACCCTTCTGTCAATTGCAGGAAAGATTCTGGCAAGAGTCCTACTGGACAGGTTGATTCCCACCATCGCCGAGGAAAATCTCCCCGAGAGCCAGTGCGGGTTTCGAGCAAACAGAGGAACCACAGACATGATTTTTGTGCTACGCCAGTTGCAGGAGAAGTGCAGGGAGCAGAACATGGGCCTTTACGCAGCCTTCGTCGACCTGACCAAGGCCTTCGATACGGTTAGCCGAGATGGGCTCTCGAAGGTCCTGACAAAGCTTGGATGCCCACCAAAGTTTCTTGCAGTCCTCAAGCAACTCCATGAAGATCAGCGTGGCCAAGTGAAGTGTGGAGGCGAACTTTCAGAGCCGTTCCCCATTGGAAACGGTGTCAAGCAAGGCTGCGTCCTGGCCCCCACACTCCTGGCAATCTTCTTTGGCCTGATGCTGAGGGAAGCCAAGGAAGATCTGTTTGAAGGCATCTACATCAGATTCAGAACTGATGGCAGCATCTTCAACCTCCGTCGTCTCCTTGCGCGTACCAAGACCACTGAGGAACTGATCCTGGAGCTGCTGTTTGCAGACGACTGTGCTCTCCTCGCTCATACTGAGGAAGCTCTGCAGTTAGTCGTCAATCACTTTGCTGATGCAGCCTGGGCTTTTGGCCTCATCATTAGTCTGAAGAAGACCGAAGTCATGTACCAGGCACCCCTTCATGGCACCTACGCACCACCCAAGATCTACATTGACGGGCACCAACTGAATGATGTGGAACATTTCACTTACCTTGGAAGCATCATCTCCAGCGATGCCACAATCTCCAAGGATGTGGACCATCGTCTGTCCAAATCCAGCAGCTCATTTGGACGTCTCCAGAAACGTGTTTGGCAAAACCACTCCCTAAGACTCTCGACCAAAATCCAGGTCTACAGGGCAGTCGTCATCAGTACCCTGCTGTATGGATCTGAAGCTTGGGTCCTCTACAGGAGACACATCAAGCTGCTGGAGCGTTTCCACCAGAGATGCCTACGCTTCATCATGGGCATTAATTGGCAGGACTATACCACCAACATCGAAGTCCTGGAGAAAGCTGATCTCCCAAGCATCGAGTCAATGCTGATGCTTTGACAGCTGTGCTGGGCAGGTCATGTAGCACGTATGGACAACTCCAGAATGCCAAAGGCTGTCTTCTACGGCGAACTGCGTGAAGGTAAACGCAGCGTTGGAGCTCCACGCAGACGCTACAAGGACCAACTGAAGCAGCAGATGTCACGTAGCAAAATTGACCGCCACAGCTGGGAGACACTGGCAGCAAACAGATCTGCCTGGAAAACTTCCACCAGGAAAGCTGTCAGGAATTTTGAAAAGGTCAGGACACAGACAGCCAGGGAAAAACACGAGCGGAGAAAGGAGGCATCATCTCAAGTTTACCCCTCCAGCGACCAGCCAACCTTCACGTGCGCCAGCTGTTCCCGACATTGCAAATCCAAGATTGGCCTGTACAGCCATCAGAAGGCTTGCCTCACCCGGACTAGACCTTCTTCCCAGTGATCTTCGGATACGAAGAAACTGCCATCATCATTATAGGCTAAAACCATTAGTCCAGTCTAAAATCTTATTCCTGTCAACTGAATGTAAAAAGAAAAACAAACAGGTGTAACAGCTTCAAACCTCTCCCCCGTTGGATTTACCACAGGGTCTTTCTGAGCAAGCCTCCAAAGACTCCCAGGATCAGTTGTGGCAAGTCAAAATCAACACCCCCGCCTCAGAATTAACCATTTCAATTACCCACTACAAGTTTAATCAAGTTAAGGGCTGGGTCTAGATTTGACCCTGGGGTAAAAGCCTACCAGGGGGTACAAGCAGGCTGCCACACCAGGAAGAAAAAAAAGTATCACATTTCATGGAAGACACACTGTAAATGCTGTAATCGCTTTTGTTTTGTTATCTTATCTTGAAGGTGGAAAAATCTTAAAGTCCTCCAGCACACCATTTTCTTTGCATTCACACCAAAACTGTGTGACAGTTATTCTCTGCCCCATAAACAGTAGAGGATACTGAAATCAGCAAATCTATTATCTCCTCATGATCGTAAAATCACAACACAGCATACATAAAAAGAATCAGCCATTTTGATTAGCAGAAACGAAAAGAAAAAGAGAGAAAATAAAAAAGTGAACAAAAACAACAGAAATCTGATGTATCCAGTTTTCTGCAAGCATTATGGTCAATGCAATTATGTGAGAGGCAGTGGATCTAACCTCTGACAAAATGGCTGCTGAACTGATGAAAATAACTCCAAACAACAATGACTGCCAGTAGGTCTAGTGGGAGAGTATAAAGTCTGGTCTGTAGGTCTAGTGGGAGAGTACAAAGTCTGGTCTGTAGGTCTAGTGGAGGGGGAGAGTATAAAGTCTGGTCTGTAGGTCTAGTGGAGGGGGAGAGTATAAAGTCTGGTCTGTAGGTCTAGTGGAGGGGGAGAGTATAAAGTCTGGTCTGTAGGTCTAGTGGAGGGGGAGAGTACAAAGTCTGGTCTGTAGGTCTAGTGTGAGAGTACAAAGTCTGGTCTGTAGGTCTAGTGGATGGGGAGAGTATAAAGTCTGGTCTGTAGATCTGGTGGATGGGGAGAGTATAAAGTCTGGTCTGTAGGTCTAGTGGAGGGGGAGAGTATAAAGTCTGGTCTGTAGGTCTAGTGGAGGGGAAGAGTACAAAGTCTGGTCTGTAGGTCTAGTGGAGGGAGAGAGATTAAAATATGGTCTGTAGGTCTAGTGGAGGGGGAGAGATTAAAATATGGTCTGTAGATCTAGTGGAGGGGGAGAGTATAAAGTCTGGTCTGTAGGTCTAGTGGAGGGGGAGAGTATAAAGTCTGGTCTGTAGGTCTAGTGGAGGGGGAGAGTACAAAGTCTGGTCTGTAGGTCTAGTGGAGGGGGAGAGATTAAAATATGGTCTGTAGGTCTAGTGGATGGGGAGAGATTAAAATATGGTCTGTAGGTCTAGTGGAGGCGGAGAGATTAAAATATGGTCTGTAGATCTAGTGGAGGGGGAGAGTATAAAGTCTGGTCTGTAGATCTAGTGGATGGGGAGAGATTAAAATATGGTCTGTAGGTCTAGTGGAGGGGGAGAGATTAAAATATGGTCTGTAGATCTAGTGGAGGGGGAGAGTATAAAGTCTGGTCTGTAGGTCTAGTGGAGGGGGAGAGTATAAAGTCTGGTCTGTAGGTCTAGTGGAGGGGGAGAGTATAAAGTCTGGTCTGTAGGTCTAGTGGAGGGGGAGAGTATAAAGTCTTGTCTGTTGGTCTAGTGGATGGGGAGAGATTAAAATTTGGTCTGTAGATCTAGTGGAGGGGGAGAGATGAAAATATGGTCTGTAGGTCTAGTGGAGGGGGAGAGATTAAAATATGGTCTGTAGATCTAGTGGAGGGGGAGAGTATAAAGTCTGGTCTGTAGATCTAGTGGAGGGGGAGAGTATAAAGTCTGGTCTGTAGGTCTAGTGGAGGGGGAGAGTATAAAGTCTGGTCTGTTGGTCTAGTGGAGGGGGGAGAGATTAAAATCTGGTCTGTAGATCTAGTGGAGGGGGAGAGTACAAAGTCTGGTCTGTAGGTCTAGTGGGTGGGGAGAGTATAAAGTCTGGTCTGTAGATCTGTGGAGGGGGAGAGATTAAAATTTGGTCTGTAGGTCTAGTGGAGGGGGAGAGTATAAAGTACGGGGCTCAAACCCGTGGACACTGGCTTCCTAGTCTGGCGCACAACCACTGCACAATCACTCCACTGTGTTGGTGGGGGAGGAAGAGTGATGGCCTGAATACACCCATGTGTTTGAGCCCACAGTTTCAGAACAGCAGTATCTGTTCTTTCCCTTTGCTGTTCTCACCAGAAGCTCACAAACCCAGAGTCCCCCCCCCCTACCCCCCCCCCCCCCTCAAGATATTCCCTCTTCAACCTTCCCCCTTCTCTTTCACCACCACCCCATCCCTTGCCTCTCCCTTCTTTCATCACAACACATTGTCCAGATAAAATCACCTTCTAGTATAAAAATGTAAAACTATTACAACTTGCAATACAGTACATCAACAGCAATAAATATACAGTACCCCCCCCCCCCTCCCAATCAAAATAACAAGATAAAGTCTCAAGATGAAGCCAGGAGTCTATTTGTGAACAGGCGTCTGTCCTTTGAACACTGTGACAGCTGCACGGACCTGAGAGTCAGAGTCACAAGTGAAATCCCTCAACTGGGCTGCTTTAACCAGAGCATAACCCTTTCTGGATGTAGACAGTGCAAAACACTGCATTCTTCCTCAGGATCTGGTCTTCATCTTCTTCATCCTGTGCATGAGCCGCTTATCCCACAATCATTTCTATTTGCACCTGGGCTTTTTACACATTTGTCCATTTTTCTCCCCTCCATCTTGGCATCTGTAGAACAATTTTGGGGTGGGGGTGGGATGTATGCAGGGTATCTACTTGTTTCCATAACCAACCAAAGTCTCACATGAATTACAGGATCTTTAACGTGCGTATTTGATGTTCCACTGAATGGGGGTCAAGGCACTAGCAGGTATGCTCACACGCTGACCTGCCAGATCAGAAGGAGCTCCTCCCTTCACACTTCAGACGAAGCTGGGATTCAAACCCTGGACTGAAAGTCAAGAGCTTTAACCACTCATCTACTGCAGCAAAATCATGCAGCAGTCCGACCATGACTCCGTTCTTCATCACACTGAAGCCGATATGTCACACAGACTGACAAGGCAAGTCCCAGGTTTGATCTCCGTATCAGTGTCTAATGGGTTAAGGGTGAAGACTTTTCTGATTGCCCAGGTCAACGAACATGCAGACATACTAGCTCTAATTCCCTTTGTGTATGATGATATACACATGCAGAAGATCAAATACACACATTAAAAGCCCCGTGATCCACATCAGTATTTGGTAGTTTATGGAAACACAAACACACCAGAATGCACACCCCTGAAATTGATTTGTGGCTGCCTAACCTATAATTATGGTGGAGATAAAAATGGTCATGCAAGTAAAAGCCCACTTGTAGTTACGAGTGAACATAACATGCCATATATTTCACAAAGTATGAAAAAAATGCTATGTATTAAGCTCTCTTTCTCTCTCTATATATATACACACATGCAAGCCCACTTGTAGATATGCGTGAACATAACACCCCTTGTATATCACAAAGTATTTAAAATATGCTATGTATTAAGCTCTCTCTCTCTCTCTCTCTCTCTATATATATATATATATATATGTACAAGCCCACTTGTAGATACGAGTGAACAAAACATCCCTTGTATTTCACAAACTATGAAAAATATGCTATGTATCAAGCTCTCTCTCTCTCTCTCTCTCTCTATATATATATATATATATATATGGAAGCGAAAGAATCTGAGCGCGCTGGTTCGAATCACGGCTCAGCCGCCAATATTTTCTCCCCCTCCACTAGACCTTGAGTGGTGGTCTGGACGCTAGTCATTCGGAAGAGACGATAAACCAATGTCCCATGTGCAGCATGCACTTAGCGCATGTAAAAGAATCCATTGCAACAAAACGGTTGTTCCTGGCAAAATTCTGTAGAAAAATCCACTTTGATAGGAAAAACAAATAAAACTACACGCAGGAAAAAATACAAAAGAAAAAGGGTGGCGCTGTAGTGTAGCGACGCGCTGTCCCCAGGGACAGCAACCTGAATTTCACAAGGAGAAACCTGTTGTGATAAAAAAAGAAAGACAAATATATATATATATATATATATATATGCAAGATGTCTCAACAAATAAATAAAATATGTGTGTGTGTGTGTGTGTGTGTGTATATATATATATATATATATATATATATATACACACACACACATACAATTATAAAATGTATCCAAATTACAAAAGCTATTTTAAAAAAAGGAAGCATACTGAAATTGTAACAAGGGCAAAAGCTTTCAACAGGAAAAGAAACAAGCACAGTAACTTGTGCTGCTAATAAAAAGTACAAGACACCTTCCCAATTTTTTCCAACCAGTGAAGACCACCAATACCCTCCTGCCAACCACCACACAGGTCAATAACATGAACCGACCAACAAAACCAAGACACAATACACCCCTACCAACCACCACACAGGTCAATAACATGAACCGACCAACAAAACCAAGACACAATACACCCCTACCAACCACCACACAGGTCAATAACATGAACCGACCAACAAAACCAAGACACAATACCCATCTACCAACCACCACACAGGTCAATAACATGAACCGACCAACAAAACCAAGACACAATACACCCCTACCAACCACCACACAGGTCAATAACATGAACCGACCAACAAAACCAAGACACAATACACCCCTACCAACCACCACACAGGTCAATAACATGAACCGACCAACAAAACCAAGACACAATACACCCCTACCAACCAGCACACAGATCAATAACATGAACCGACCAACAAAACCAAGACACAATACCCCCCTACCAACCAGCACACAGGTCAATAACATGAACCGACCAACAAAACCAAGACACAATACCCATCTACCAACCACCACACAGGTCAATAACATGAACCGACCAACAAAACCAAGACACAATACACCCCTACCAACCACCACACAGGTCAATAACATGAACCGACCAACAAAACCAAGACACAATACCCATCTACCAACCAGCACACAGGTCAATAACATGAACCGACCAACAAAACCAAGACACAATACCCATCTACCAACCAGCACACAGGTCAATAACATGAACCGACCAACAAAACCAAGACACAATACACCCCTACCAACCAGCACACAGATCAATAACATGAACCGACCAACAAAACCAAGACACAATACCCCCCTACCAACCAGCACACAGGTCAATAACATGAACCGACCAACAAAACCAAGACAGAATACACCCCTACCAACCACCACACAGATCAATAACATGAACCGACCAACAAAACCAAGACAGAATACCCCCCTACCAACCACCACACAGGTCAATAACATGAACCAACAAACAAAACCAAGACACTTCTTCTTAAAAGAAAAAAGGGGTGCGGGGGTGGGGGGGGGGGGGGGAAGATGTCAATCTGGCCACAGCTTTTTTAAAAAAACATCACAGCAAACAACACTGTACATTCAACACGTGCTCACAACAACAACAGTGGAAGAACCAAACTTTCCAATTTAAAGAAACACCTCTTTAAGAACAAGGGTGTTGTCAACAGTAAAGCCATCGGTGCCGACCACGGGCACCTGTGTTAAATTCTTCACTTTGTCAGCCATTAAGTCAACAACGAGGGACATGGTCCTTAAACAATGCTCTATCCCTATGTCTCACAAGTTCCCAGTCAAACTAACTCTGATTACATGGCTTCAAAGTTTAAAGCAAGCTGTTATAAATTGGAAGTTTGGTAAAATTAGGAATAATAAAGTCATACGGACCTTTAAACACCAAAGTAAATGATATTCACATGTTTGGTCCGAAACTGATTCAAAAGAGCAAATTCAACACATTTTGGAACAATGTTTTTTCAGCATATACAAAATTTTGTAAAAAGGTATGTTTTAAAAAAAAAAGGTGATAAATCATTAACCAAACCAATATTTCATACTGAAAATTCAAGATTAATCCAAAGGTTGTCAATCAAAACACATGGTGCACAACAATACTGTTTTATGGAGAATCTGATGAAGAGCAAAAGTGAGTTCTTCACTAACGCAGAAATGTTAGGCAAATTCAGGATGAATGCACATTTTTTGGAATTGATAAGGTGCCTGAAATCAGTTAAAGAGTACAAAAGGAAAAACATTATGATATCTGACAATAACAGTGACGCATTTACAAAAACAGTGCATTTGTTACTCAGTGTGAGAAAAGGATCTATAACATACAACGTTTTACCTGAGGACATAGAAATATCTGAAATCAAACCGTTCATAAATTGGGACAAAAAATTAAATATACTGGCGGACTGGGAAGGGGTAGTTAAAGAAATCAAAACAATAAAGGATGGGCGTGATAGCCGAGCAGTTAAAGCATTTTCAAGTTTTAAAAAAATATTCAATTCATTCGTTTCTTTCTTTTTTCTTTCTTATCATTTTCTTTTTTTTACAATGCACAAAATTTTAATACTAAATACAGATACAATACATCACAACAGATTAATGCATAGATAAGAAAAAAGATCTGTAATAAGACACTGGACATATATATAATGATATAGGATATACATGTTGCATACCCTGCACCCTTTCCCTCGTTTTCTGCACAAACTACAAAGGAAAACAAAACTAAGAACAACAACGAAACTGAGTGAAGGACAGACAAAGACAAAGACAAAAAACAACAACAAAAAAGATACAAGGACAAAACTAAGGACACTTTCTTTATATGAACAGATAAGTAACATCTTCTGATAGATGTCTAAATTCATTTTTTCATTATCTAAACAGGTAATATGATACACTCAAGATGCAAGCTGGCACATCACCACAAGACAAAGCACGAAAAAGGCAGAGCTAATGTGAAAACACACACACACCACACACACACACACACACATATATATATATATATATATATATATATATGTATACACACACACACATACACAAATATATACATTCACAAACATATATCTCAACTGAGTAATAACAAATTAAGGCAATAAGGCACTGAAAAGTAAGGCACTATTTTGACATAATTCATTATTCTATTAAGTTCATGTATAGCTGCCATTTTATAACCAATTCGTGATTTTACATATTCAGCAGGTGTGTGTGTTTTTCAGTTTTGTATCTTATCTTTATTTCTGTCAACAACGTTTGGATATTTGGTCAAAGTGTGTTTATTCTGCACCTGTATATGAAGAATTTTCCAAGTAATAGGATAAGATCTAATATGTCATCAATTCTGCTGTCTTCTTCAGTTTATGTTACAGAATCTTAGAGACTAACAGCATATTAAGGAAAAAGAGTATTGCAGAGAGCAACAGGTGCAATTTCTGTGACAATGAGAAAGATGCAATTGAATAGTATCTATATAGTTGTCACTACTCTCAATCCTTTTGGGAAGAACTAGAATATATTCTAAGAGAAAAAAATGTACACATGTTAACAGATCATTGTTTGATACTGATCTTATACCATTTGGTACAACAACAAAAATTCATTGCAACCAATGAAGTATTGGACTTAATTATTCTACTTGGGATTTTTTTTTTCTATATAAGTACAGACTAAACAAAAGAAAACGAAATATACAAATGTTTCTGAAAGAATTAAGTGAACGGTACAAGGTTGATAAACATATGAATTATCTTCAAACGAATTGCAGAGGAAATGGTTTCCCTACACTGGTATCTTTGAAACATGAATCTCAATAAAATAATTGTAAGAATGATCAGCAACCCTGTAGAAGGGTTCTGAATAAGCAGTTATTTCATGGGATATGAAGATGGTGTTCGGTTTGAATGTAATGATGAAGGAACACGAACTGAAAATCCAGCATATTCTGTACAGGGATACCCCGGGTTGACTGATTAATTATCAATTTATTCATCAAGTTAATTATTAGTGTAAATCCTCTTGAACAGGTCCAGTCTTCGAGGAGCACTCATTTGTATGGCTCCGTCTTTTTTAAATTCATTTATTTGTTTTCTTGTTTGTTTGTTGTTCTTCTTTATATGTGAAAAAAACCAGAAATACCCTTGTAAGTGAACTGTTGCTGTAGTACTCTGTAATTGTTTACTATGTTAATGGTGTACTTCGTCTACAGTGATATGTATGAATGTGCACACATTCTGGTAATGATGATGATGATAATATCTCAAGATAAGAAATATAACCTTCAATGCAAGAGAGAAAAAAAAAATTCACATGCTGAACTAGATATTTTGACAACATTGAAACAACACAATTTGAAATATGAACACTTAAAAAAAAATTCACATGGTGAACTAGATATTTTGACAACATTGTAACAACACAATTTGAAATATGAACACTCTGACAACACATTTTGATAACAGATGAACACTTTAACTACACATTTTGATGGCAGATGACAGATGTAAACAGCTGTCAAGCTTTGTTACAATGTGAAAAATGGTCCTATCAACATCAGTGACCCCTCCATGTCCATCGAAGTTGCCTCTGGTGGTGTACTGTCTAGTCAACTAAAGTCGCCAATGGCAGTGAAAGAGTTAAAGCAAATAAGAGAAGGCTGTGGTGAGGACATCAGCATTTCTGCTTATTTCATATTTCCAAGTGGAGTGATGGCCTAGAGGTAACACTTCCTCCTAGGAAGCGAGAGAATTTGAGTGCACTGGTTCGAATCACAGCTCAGCCGCCGATATTTCCTTCCCCTCCACTAGACCTTGAGTGGTGGTCTGGACGCTAGTCATTCGGATGAGATGATAAACCAAGGTCCCATGTGCAGCATGCACTTAGCGCATGTAAAAGAACCCATGGCAACAAAAGGGTTGTTCCTGGCAAAATTCTGTAGAAAAATTCACTTTCATTGGAAAAACTAATAAAACTGCACGCCGGAAAAAATACAAAAAAATGAGTGGCGCTGTAGTATAGTCACACACTCTCCCTGGGGAGAGCAGCCCGACTTTCACACAGAGAAATCTGTTGTGATAAAAAGAGAAATACAAATACAAATACAAAATTACCACGAAAAATTGCACACACAAAACACAAACACCCCCCCTCCCCCCCCCACCTCCCCTTCAGAACCATACAGAAATGCATAAAAAGGCCAAATAAGCAATAACATTCATAACAGGTCACTGGTATTCAATTACTTCTTTTTAATGGGGAATTTGGCCATTTTGATATATAGAATTACACACAAACACACATAAAAAAACAACAACAACAACACACATATCTTTTTTTTATATACACAACACTGGGAGCCTGATCAACACAAGAATATTTAAAAAACATACAACAAAACTATACAGATGTTTTAGCTTCTCTCTCTGTGTGCGCCTCTGTCTCTCTATCTAAACAAACAAAAATTATATATATATATATATGTATATATGACACATGCCTCGAATGGGAAGTCATGTTAAAATATTCCTTTCATTAAATCATTAGTCTTTTTTTTTTTGGAAAGAAAAAAACAAAACAAACCATCACAAATTCATTCACACAGTCCATCTGGCACATCAAATAAAAATATATATATAACAGTATCAAAAATAAATTCCAAAAAGTACTGCGACCATGCTGCAAGTCCAACAATTCAAGTAACAAAGAGTTCTGTCCCCTGCACTTTTTCACACTGTGCTCGGCACGGTGTGTTCCAACACCACCATCATCATGTGACCCAGGGAAAAAACAACAACAAAAGCAACAACCCCCTTCCCCCACCCCACGCCCAAAATAAAAAACAACAACAAAAAAACCCATCAGTACAAAAACCAGAATCATCCATTCCTGAAATCAACTCTCTGAAGACCCACCCACCGACAGACAAACAGAACAGTCAGTTCCCTGGTTCCCCCTCCAACACCGTCCTCCTGAGGTCGAGGGAGTGCTCGTTCTTGGTGACGATGTTGCGACAGCTGGGGCAGCTGACCTCTTGCTGCTCCCAGGTCATCTCCACACTCTGGGGACAGTGCAGGCACTGATAGCGGTTCAGCAACTTCACCTGCAAAGGTGGGCAAAGGGCAGCCCCAAAGGGGCCCGTGTCAGTCACTACAAGCTGAAAATAGCCGTGTAGTTAAAGTGTTGGACTTTCAGTCTGAGGGTCCCGGGTTCGACTCTCAGTAACGGCGCCTGTGGGTAAAGGGTGGAGATTTTTCCCATCTCCCAGGTCAACCTATGTGCAGACCTGTTAGTGCCTGAGCCCCCTTCATGTGTATATGCATGCAGAAGATCAAACACACGTTTAAGATCCTGTAATCCATGCCATTGTTTGGTGGGTTATGGAAACGAAAACATCCCTGCATGCACACACCCAAAAACAGAGTATGGCTGCCTAAATGGTGGGGTAAATGAACAAAATGGTCATACACATAAAATGTTACATGTCTGTAAGAGTGTGTATCACTATGTGTGTGTAACTGAAGCCTGACTGACTGACAGGAAATGAATGACGAGCACCCAAACGGCAGCTATCTGTCGGCTCTAGCTCTACCCAGGCAGGCAGCCTGTGGTGCAAATGACCCTGTGTTTGTAAAGCGCTTAGAGCTTGGTCTCCGACCGAGGATGGGCACTACATAAGTACTCATATCGTCATCATCATCAACTCTCCTTTCTTCGCTAGCGCTAGGAAGAAAGACAGGAGGGGGTCAGGGGGGGGGATAACTGAACATGCATACAGGCACACAACAGAGGCGCAACAATGCCCATGGTGGGGGGTGGGGTGGAGGAAGGTTGTGGGAGGAGGGACTGACAAACTCTACTTTCTGTTCAATCACCTGCATCCACCACCACCACCACCATTTCCCCCTAACAATTCTTTCTCTCTCTCTCTCGCTTTGTTTGTTTTTTGTTTTACCATATACAAACAGGCCTGAATTAAAAATCTGATCTTTGCTGCACCCTGAAGATGACTTTACTTTTTGTTATTCCATGTTTTCATGTCTGAATTCCGTGTGTGTGTGTGTGTGTGTGTGTGTGCGTGTGCGTGCATGCGTGCGTATTATAAGCTTACTGTCATGCAACTCTGATTGTGTGTACGTGCATAAGCGTGATTAAGTGGTTTTCTTTTTGTATGTGTGTTTTGGCTGTGACTATATGTGAGTATGTCTAACCGGCCGAGTGCTCTCCCCCTCCTGTTTTTTCAGTTAATGTTCTGGGTTCTGCATTGTGTTTCATTCATTCTGACGCTGCTGGCACTTCGTCATGGACTGGTTCATGGTTCTGCATTGTGTTTCATTCATTCTGATGCTGCTGCTGGCACTTCGTCATGGACTGGTTCATGGTTCTGCATTGTGTTTCATTCATTCTGACGCTGCTGGCACTTCGTCATGGACTGGTTCATGGTTCTGCATTGTGTTTCATTCATTCTGACTCTACTGCTGGCACTTCGTCATGGACTGGTTCATGGTTCTGCATTGTGTTTCATTCATTCTGACTCTGCTGCTGGCACTTCGTCATGGACTGGTTCATGGTTCTGCATTGTGTTTCATTCATTCTGATGCTGGTGCTGGCACTTCGTCATGGACTGGTTCATGGTTCTGCATTGTGTTTCATTCATTCTGACGCTGCTGGCACTTCGTCATGGACTGGTTCATGGTTCTGCATTGTGTTTCATTCATTCTGACACTGCTGGCACTTCATCATGGACTGGTCCATGGTTCTGCATTGTGTTTCATTCATTCTGATGCTGCTGCTGGCACTTCGTCATGGACTGGTTCATGGTTCTGCATTGTGTTTCATTCATTCTGATGCTGGTGCTGGCACTTCGTCATGGACTGGTTCATGGTTCTGCATTGTGTTTCATTCATTCTGACGCTGCTGGCACTTCGTCATGGACTGGTTCATGGTTCTGCATTGTGTTTCATTCATTCTGACGCTGCTGGCACTTCGTCATGGACTGGTTCATGGTTCTGCATTGTGTTTCATTCATTCTGACGCTGCTGGCACTTCGTCATGGACTGGTTCATGGTTCTGCATTGTGTTTCATTCATTCTGATGCTGGTGCTGGCACTTCGTCATGGACTGGTTCATGGTTCTCATTTTGTTGGCCTGTGATGTTGATGTGCCATGCACACACACAGATATTCATAACGCAGACAATCCACAATAACAAAGTATTCAGGTTCAGTTTCTAAAGGTGTCCCACATCGGGCAAATCCATATACGCCTACACCCCATCTGCTTGGCAGTTGCTTGACAGCATAACCCAATGCGCTCGTCAGGCGCGCATGCATGCGTGCGTGCGTGTGTGTGTTCCCATTAGAGTGGATTTCTTTTACAGAATTTCACCAGAAGACAACACTCCTGTTGCCATGGGTTCTTTATCAGTACGCCTAGTGCGTGCTGCACACGGGACCTCAGTTTATCGTCTCATCCAAATAAAGTATTCACAATGGACAAGCCGCAGTCTTGGAATTTGGTTCACAACTCACTGTCTATCATCACCCACCTACCTCATAGGCTCTACCTTGTGTTTCATTGTGATGCTGGTGTACTATGAGCACATTCAAATTCATAACATGGACAATCTGTAATAACGTTTTTTGTTTTGTTT
Organism: Babylonia areolata; assembly: GCF_041734735.1. NCBI lineage: Eukaryota > Metazoa > Mollusca > Gastropoda > Neogastropoda > Buccinidae > Babylonia > Babylonia areolata. The sequence continues at coordinate 10,079,485 of NC_134908.1, forward strand.
TGTTTTTTTGCTGCCCCATCATCTGCACTGTTTCAGTGGCATTACTCCCACGCCGCTCATTCCAAGTCCCCCATACACGGCCACACCCAGGTTCGTCTGTCACAGTCCTAGGGCCGGCAGTCCACAAGGAACCATCGATGTTAGGTCACCAGGAGGCCACACACCAGAGGAGACCCTGCACTGCTGCTGAGTCACTTGGTGGCGTTTGGTAGTGCCTGTTCTGATATAACGTACCTAGGACATCACCTGCTATGCCCCCCGCTGATGACAATAATGACTTAGTCGCGGAACCAGACTGTAAGCGTCTCTCCCAGAGTGGAACCCGCCACCATGTGCCTCCAACGGCAGTGCCCCATGAATCTGCCAACACTGAAGACCTTGACAAGACTCACCTCAAGTGCGGAAGTGGAGGTGTATCAACACTGAGGTCACCATGAGAGCAAGGCATGAAAGGCCACATAATTTGGGGCTTTTTATTACATGTTGAAGATGATGAAGGAAGAGGAGGAAGAGGAGGAGGAGGATCATGACAATGCTGCTGTGGAGGTCCATTTAGGTTTGGGACTACGTGTCAAGGCTGTGCTCTATGCTTCCTGTCATGATAATATCCTGGCGTCAACCAGCCCCAAGAGATACAGACACTTGCAGTGTTGGTCAGGAAATTATACAACACACCTTAAGAAGCATCCGTGTAGCGGGTGATACTCAACTGTGTGGTCCCAGTCTTCCCATTTAAGCCCATAGCATACTCAACTCTGGGTTGGAGCCAGCTGCAAGCCAAAAAAACCCCACCATCGCTTGGAATTCAACCCACGTCCTCCCAGCCCTCAGTCCGCGATGCAGACCACTTTGCCACACAGGCTGGTTACAACGTGAAATATTCAAAATGGACAGCCCCCACCTACCTCATAGGCTTCATAACCCTTGTCCAGAGTGAAGGCCAGGTGGAACTGAACACGGGCTCCCGCATGATGCGGTTCCACATTCTCCGCTCGTGCAGGGATGAAGAAGACTTTGACAGGGGTCGCGTTCAGGCCAAGGTCAAGGTCGATGAAGCCAGCCAGCTTCTGGAACTTGGCCCGGATGGTTCCCTTGCAGACAGCCAGCTTGGCTCGAGAAGAATCTGCAGGGGGAAGAGATACTTTTTTCACAGCTGAGTGAGTGCCTGTAGGACTGTCAGTGTGTGTTCATATCTGACATTGATCTTTTGCCCGAGGAAAGAGGAATATCCTAGGGAAAGTAGTGATGACTTGAGACATGGGTGGATGTGGAAGGAGGTGGTTTTCTTGTCTAAAATCACTATTGTGGACAGTTGCTAAATAAAAAAAAGCGAACAAACAGCAGTCTACACAGGGCAGGTGGCACACAATATGTGTAACTCATCAATTAAATATGACACACAGTCTACACACAGGGCAGGTGGAACACAATTTTTATGATTTCAACTATTCATCAGTGTTAATATGATACAGTGTCTACACAGGCCAGGTGGTACATAGTCTCTGCAACTCATCAAAGTTAAAATGACACACAGTCTGCACAGGGTGGGAGGTACACACTGTAACTCATCAGTGTTAAAATGACACACAGTCTGCACAGGGTGGGAGGTACACACTGTAACTCATCAGTGTTAAAATGACACACAGCCTGCACAGGGTGGGAGGTACACACTGTAACTCATCAGTGTTAAAATGACACACAGCCTACACAGGGTGGGAGGTACACACTGTAACTCATCAGTGTTAAAATGACACACAGTCTGCACAGGGTGGGAGGTACACACTGTAACTCATCAGTGTTAAAATGACACACAGCCTACACAGGGTGGGAGGTACACACTGTAACTCATCAGTGTTAAAATGACACACAGCCTACACAGGGTGGGAGGTACACACTGTAACTCATCCGTGTTAAAATGACACACAGTCTGCACAGGGTGGGAGGTACACACTGTAACTTATCAGTGTTAATACGACACACAGTCTACATAAGGTGGGAGGTACACACACCGTAACTCATCTGTGTTAAAATGACACACAGTCTGCACAGTGTGGGAGGTACACACTGTAACTCATCAGTGTTAAAATGACTCATAGTCTACATAGGGCAGGAGGTACACACTGTAACTCATCTGTGTTAAAATGACACACAGTCTACATAGGGCAGGAGGTACACACTGTAACTCATCAGTGTTAAAATGACACACAGTCTACGCAGGGTGGGAGGTACACACTGTAACTCATCAGTGTTAATACGACACACAGTCTGCACAGGGTGGGAGGTACACACTGTAACTCATCAGTGTTAATACGACACACAGTCTGCACAGGGTGGGAGGTACAAACTGTAACTCATCAGTGTTAATACGACACACAGTCTGTCTGCACAGGGTAGGAGGTACACAGTGTAACTCATCAGTGTAACTCATCAGTGTTAATACGACACACAAGTCTGTCTGCACAGGGTAGGAGGTACACACTGTAACTCATCAGTGTAACTCATCAGTGTTAATACGACACACAGTCTGTCTGCACGGGGTGGGAGGTACACACTGTAACTCATCCATGTTAAAATGACACACAGTCTACACAGGGCAGGAGGTACACACTGTAACTCATCCGTGTTAAAATGACACACAGTCTGCACAGGGTGGGAGGTACACACTGTAACTCATCTGTGTTAAAATGACACACAGTCTACACAGGGTGGGAGGTAACACACTGTAACTCATCAGTGTTAATACGACACAGTCTACATTGGGTGGGAGGTATGTACACACTGTAACTCATGAGTGTTAATACGACACACAGTCTACACAGGGTAGGTACACACACTGTAACTCATCAGTGTTAACCCTTTCACCGCCAAGCTCGCATTTATGCACAGGCATGGTAGAGGATCCGTGTCACTGAAAAGTGGCCATTCATTGGTCTGTTGTCCATGAACCTACTGCTCTTAATGTTCGGTGGTAGGATAGACAATATTTTCTGTACATCAAAGAGGGAATCACCAGCTATTCTTAGCCATTGTCTTTTTCTGTGTTTATACCACAAGGGAATTCTGTACTCTAAATTGACTGGCAGTGAAAGGGTTAATACAACACACAGTCTACACAGGGCAGGAGGTACACACTGTGTAACTCATCAGTGCTGATGTGGCACACAGTCTACACAGGGTGGGAGGTACACACACTGTAACTCATCCATGTTAAAAGGACACACAATCTACACAGGGCAGGAGGTACACACTGTAACTCATCAGCGTTAAAATGACAAACAGTCTACACAGGGTGGGAAGTACACACTGTAACTCATCCATGTTAAAATGACACAGTCTACACAGGGCAGGAGGTACACACTGTAACTCATCAGCGTTAAAATGACACACAGTCTACACAGGGCAGGAGGTACACACTGTAACTCATCAGTGTTAAAATGACACAGTCTACACAGGGCAGGAGGTACACACTGTAACTCATCCGTGTTAAAATGACACACAGTCTACACAGGGCACGAGGTACACACTGTAACTCATCCATGTTAAAATGACACACAATCTACACAGGACAGGAGGTACACACTGTAACTCATCCATGTTAAAATGACACACAATCTACACAGGAGGTACACACTGTAACTCATCCATGTTAAAATGACACAGTCTACACACAGGGCAGGAGGTACACACTGTAACTCATCCGTGTTAAAATGACACAGTCTACACACAGGGCAGGAGGTACACACTCTTTATCCTGCGATCCTCGTGGCTGATGTTGCTGTTTGTCACCAGACGTTTGATGCCTGGAGCTTCCTCCCTGCCAAGCCACTCGCGGGGGAAACGGGATTTCTGGATGACCTTGCTCCTCTTCTGCATAGGCTCCAGCAGCATCTGGGCCTCCACCAGACATTCTGTGTTCCCTGTGGATGGACCATACAGTCTGCTGTCACTCAGGTCGCATTCTTCTTCTTCTTTCGTCCGTGTTCATGGGACTGCAACTCCCACGTTCAATTTATTGTTCAATGAGTGGGCCTTTGCATGTCATGTCAGTTCTGTACCCTGCCATGTAGACAGTCATACTGTTTGTAACCCACTGAGCACTGACTCAGATTACAGGATTCTTTACATGCATGAGAGAGAGAAAGAGAGAGAGAGGGAGAGAGAGAGAGAAAGCAAAGTGACACAGACAGAGAAAGAGAGCGAAAAAAAAGTGACATAGGGTCAGAAAAAGGAAGAGAGCAAGCGACTCAGAGAGAAAGAGAGACATCATGCAACACAGAATCAGAGAAAGACAGAGCAAGTGACAGTGTGAGACTGAGAGACAGGGAAAGACAGAGCAAGTGACAGTGTGAGAGAGAGAGACAGGGAAAGACAGAGCAAGTGACAGTGTGAGAGAGACAGGGAAAGACAGAGCAAGTGACAGTGTGAGAGAGAGAGACAGGGAAAGACAGAGCAAGTGACAGTGTGAGAGAGAGAGACAGGGAAAGACAGAGCAAGTGACAGTGTGAGAGAGAGAGACAGGGAAAGACAGAGCAAGTGACAGTGTGAGAGAGAGAGACAGGGAAAGACAGAGCAAGTGACAGTGAGAGAGAGAGAGAGAGAGAGACAGGGAAAGACAGAGCAAGTGACAATGTGAGACTGAGAGACAGGGAAAGACAGAGCAAGTGACAGTGTGAGAGAGAGAGACAGGGAAAGACAGAGCAAGTGACAGTGAGAGAGAGACAGGGAAAGACAGAGCAAGTGACAGTGAGAGAGAGAGAGAGAGAGAGAGAGAGAGAGAGAGAGACAGGGAAAGACAGAGCAAGTGACAATGTGAGACTGAGAGACAGGGAAAGACAGAGCAAGTGACAGTGTGAGACTGAGAGACAGGGAAAGACAGAGCAAGTGACAGTGAGAGAGAGACAGGGAAAGACAGAGCAAGTGACAGTGTGAGACTGAGAGACAGGGAAAGACAGAGCAAGTGACAGTGTGAGAGAGAGAGAGACAGGGAAAGACAGAGCAAGTGACAGTGAGAGAGAGAGACAGGGAAAGACAGAGCAAGTGACAGTGTGAGAGAGAGACAGGGAAAGACAGAGCAAGTGACAGTGTGAGACTGAGAGACAGGGAAAGACAGAGCAAGTGACAGTGTGAGAGAGAGAGACAGGGAAAGACAGAGCAAGTGACAGTGAGAGAGAGAGACAGGGAAAGACAGAGCAAGTGACACAAAGAGAGTGAGAGAAAGAGAGACTACAAATGACGGAGAGAGAGTGACAGTGAGAGTGTGAGAGAGAGACAGAGACAGAGACAGAGAGAGAGAGAGAGAGAGAGAGTTGTTATTCATGGGCTGCAACTCTCACATTTACCTGTATGCATGCACGAGTGGGCTTTTACATGTATGACCGTTTTAACCCCACAATGTAGGCAGCCATACTCCGTTTCTAGGGGGAGAGACAGCAAGTGACAGGAGGAGAGACAGACAGACAGCAAGTAACACAGCTTTAGAGAGACAGAGAAAGATAAAGAGCAGTGATAAAGACAGACAGACAGAGAGAGCAAGAGGCAGAGATACAATAGTTTATTCAATAAAGACCAAGCCCCCTCATGAACAAGTGAGAGTGGACCAACATCCCATGACAAAACTAAATGATAAACTGCAACTGATATCTACAAATTCAATAATACACAACTAATAATAACAATAACTACAAAATACAGTGAGTGACAGCCGAGTGGTTGAAGCGTTAGACTTTCAATCTGAGGGTCCCAGGTTTGAATCTCGTGAATGGTGGCTGGTGGGTAAAGGGTGGATATTTTTCCGATCTCCCAGGTCAACGTATGTGCAGACCAGCTTGTGTCTGAACCCCCTTCGTGTGTATACACAAGCAAAAGATCAAATACACATGTTAAAGATCCTGTAATCCATGTCAGCGTTTGGTGGGTCATGGAAACATCAACATATCCAGCATGCACACCCCCGAAAACATAGTATGGCTGCCCACATGTCAGGATAAAAACAGCCATACGCGTAAACGCCCACTCGTGTACATATGAGTGAATGTGGGAGTTGCCGTCCATGAACAAAGAAGATAAACTGCCAAATTCAAAAGCCTTGTATAACATAAGTAAATAGCAAACTGCGTTATAATAGTTTAGTTAGTTGATGACATAAGCATGTCAAGACAAAATAAAGTATGGTGCCCTAAATATTTTTGTGCAATTAACTTATGTCTAAGGTCATTCAAAACATGGCAACGCAGCACAAAGTGAAGTTCATTTTCTTCAGCATAATGCATAAGACATGCAAGCGGCAGTGAGAGACAGAGAAAGATAAAGAGCAAGTGACAGAGACAGAGCAAGCAGCAGAGAGAGACAGAGAGAACAAACAGCAGAGACATACAGAGAGACCAAGCGGCACAGAGAGACCGAGAAAGATTAACTTAGGAGCAAGTGACAGAGACAGAAAGAGAGAGCAAGTGGCAAAGAGAGACCGAGAGAGAAAACAAAAAGCAGAGAGAGACTGAGAGAGCAAATGGCAGAGACAGAGAGAGACAGAGAGAGAGAGAGCAAGAGGCAGAGAGACAGAGAGAGCAAGAGACAGAGAGAGACACAGAGAGAGAGCAGAGAGAGCAAGAGGCAGAGAGACAGAGAAAGCAAGAGGCAGAGAGAGAGAGAGAGCAAGAGGCAGAGAGAGACAGAGAGAGCAAGAGACAGAGAGAGACACAGAGAGAGAGCAGAGAGAGCAAGAGGCAGAGAGAGAGAGAGAGCAAGAGGCAGAGAGAGACAGAGAGAGCAAGAGGCAGAGAGCAAGAGGCAGAGAGAGGCAGAGAGAGCAAGAGGCAGAGAGAGACACAGAGAGAGAGAGAGAGCAAGAGACAGAGAGAGACACAGAGAGAGAGAGAGCAAGACGCAGAGAGAGACAGAGAGAGAGAGAGAGCAAGAGGCAGAGAGAGACAGAGAGAGAGAGAGAGCAAGAGGCAGAGAGAGACAGAGAGAGAGAGAGAGCAAGAGGCAGAGAGAGACAGAGAGAGAGAGAGAGCAAGAGGCAGAGAGAGACAGAGACAGAGAGAGAGAGCAAGAGGCACAGAGCGAGAGAGAGCAAGAGGCAGAGAGGCAGAGAGAGCAAGAGGCAGAGAGAGGCACAGAGAGAGAGAGAGAGCAAGAGGCAGACAGAGAGAGAGAGCAAGAGGCAGAGAGAGACAGAGAGAGAGAGAGAGCAAGAGGCAGAGAGAGAGAGAGAGCAAGAGGCAGAGAGAGGCACAGAGAGAGAGAGAGAGCAAGAGGCAGACAGAGAGAGAGAGCAAGAGGCAGAGAGAGACAGAGAGAGAGAGCAAGAGACAGAGAGAGACAGAGACAGAGAGAGACAGACACAGAGAGAGAGCAAGAGACAGAGAGAGACACAGAGAGAGAGCAAGAGGCAGAAAGAGACAGAGAGAGCAAGAGACAGAGAGAGACACAGAGAGACAGCAAGAGGCAGAGAGAGACAGAGAGAGCAAGAGGCAGGGAGAGACAAAGAGAGAGAGCAAGCAGCAGAGAGAGACAGAAAGAGAAAGCAAGCGGCAGAGAGAGACAGACAAAAAGCAAAGAGAGACAGAAAGAGCAAGCAGACAGACAGACCAAGTGGCTGAGAGAGACAGAGAGACAGAGAGAACAAGAAACAGAGAGAGACAGAGAGAACAAGCGACAGAGAGAGGGGGAGCAACTCACCGGGACAGGAGCCCATTCCGATACCCAGCAAGGTGAGCAAGAGGAAAAGGTAATAGGTAGAGAGAGGACTGTGACAGTGGTTATTCCACTGGCGGACATGCTCCAGTACCTTCTCCACTTTATACACCTGCACACATGGCTTGCATACTTGTAATCAGCACCTTCTCCACTTTATACACCTGCACACATGGCCTGCATATCTGTAATCAGCACCTTCTCCACTTTATACACCTGCACACATGGCTTGCATACCTGTAATCAGTACCTTCTCCACTTTATACACCTGCATACACAGCGTGCATACCTGTAATCAGTACCTTCTCCACTTTATACACATGCATACATGGTGTGCATACCTGTAATCAGTACCTTCTTCACTTTATACACCTGCATACATAGCCTGCATACCTGTAATCAGTACCTTCTCCACTTTATACACCTGCATACATAGCCTGCATACCTGTAATCAGCACCTTCTCCACTTTATACACCTGCATACACGGCGTGCATACCTGTAATCAGTACCTTGTCCACTTTATACACCTGCACACATGGCGTGCATACCTGTAATCAGCACCTTCTCCACTTAATTTTGCCACAAGAAATCACTTATATTGCTGTGGGTTCTTTTTCAGTGCACCAATTGCATGCTGCACACAGGACCTTGGTTTATTGTCTCATCTGAATGATTGACTCTCGGTTTGATTTTCCCATCAAACTTGATACAAAGGGCAAGATCAGGTTTCAAACCCAGAGCCTCAGGTTTCAAACCCAGAGCCTCACAGACACTGTATTGGCAGGTAAGTGTCTTAACCATTCTGCCACCTTCCTCCTGAAGCTGGCCTTTTGTCCATTATAATGCAAAAACCTGCAGACATGACTAACATAACACAACATTACACAACACAGACTGCGTGACTGCTCCGACCCCCACACCTTTTGCCTCCCACAAGCTGAGCACTGAATTGACAGGTATGGTCAAAAGGTTAAGGCACTGGATTCTCACTCGAGTTTCTGAGTTCGATCCCCATCACACCTGACAGGTTAAGGGTGGAGATTTTTCCAGTCTCCCAGGTCAATGTATGTGCAGACTTGCTTGTGCCTGAACCGTTTGTGTTTATACGCATGCCGAATATCATCAAATTTGTATGTTAAAGATCCTGTAATCCACATCAGTGTTTGGTGAGTTATGGAAACAAGAACATATCCAGCATGCACACCCCCGAAAATGGCTGCTTACATGGCAGGTAAATAAACAAAATAGACATGCATATAAAATGGAACGTGTCTGTGTGAGTGTGCGTGACTGAAACCTGACTGAATGGCAGCTGTCAGGTGGCTCTACCCAGGTACGCAGCCTGTTGTGCAAATCATGCCATGTTTGTACAGCGCTCAGAGTCTGGTCTCTGACTGAAGACGGGCATCATATAAGTACCTATCCATGTGTCATCATCATGTATAGCACCATATCAATTTAAACCTTTCAACTGAATTATTTCAATGGTCTGTGCGTGCATGCGATATGTGTGTGTGTGTGTGTGTGTGTGTGTGTGTGTGTGCGTGTGTGTGCGTGTGCGTGTATGTGTGGCGCAAACATGTGCGTGCAAGCTTGATGCTACTTTTACAGACAGTATGACCAAGTGGACAAGAGATAATGTAAAACCTTCACGCTCAGTGACTGATTAGAAAACTCAACAGCCCTTCTATGCCTTCAGTCATATTAACACCAAAAAAAAAAAAAAAAATGTTTGGGAAGAGGGAGATCCGTTAAAAGACAAAAAAATCCCAAAATATACTCAGACTAATGTCCCATTATCAGATTATGCAACTCCTGGCATGCATCAATGTAACATAGTATTACTAAGAAGAAGAAGAAGTTTCTATTCTAACCAATTATGATAAAACAATTAAGGATTAAGCATGTGTCAAGTTTTTATGATAACAGAGCAAAGATAAAGGTTTTGTGAAAAAGAAGTAAAAAAAAAAAAAAAAAAAAAAAAAAAAAAAAAGGTAATGTAGCAAATTTGCTGTTGAAACATTTTTTGTTTCCTTACAAACTTTTGAGCCCTTCACAGAAAAGCACTGCAGAAGAAGCATGACCTTGAAGGAGCAGACAGTGACCTTGAAGGGGTAGAGTGACCCTGAATGAGTAGAGTGACCTTAAAGGAGTAGTGTGTCCTTGAAGGAACAGAGTTACCCTGAGGGAGGAGAATGACCCTAAAGGAGCAGGCAGTGACCCTAAAGGAGCAGGCAGTGACCCTGAAGGAGCAGAGTGACCTTGAAAGAGTAGTGTGACCCTGAAGGAGTTGAGTTACCCTGAGAATGTAGAGTGACCCTGAAGGGGCAGAATTACCCTGAAGGGGCAAAATTACCCTGAAGGAGCAGAGTGACCTTGAAAGAGTAGAGTGACCCTGAAGGAGTAGAGTTACCCTCAGGGTGTAGAGTGACACTGGAGGGGCAGAATTACCCTGAAGGAGCACAATTACCCTGAAGGAGCAGGCAGTGACCCTGAAGGAGTAGATAATGACCCTGAAGGAGCAGGGTGACCCTGAAGAAACAGGCAGAGACCTTGAAGAAGAGTGATTCTTAAGAAGCAGGCATTGACCCTGAAGGAGGAGAGTGACCATGAAGGAGTAGAGTGACCTTGAAGGAACAGTGACCCTGAAGGAGCAGAGTGACATTGAAGGAACAGGCAGTGACCCTGGAGGCTCAGGCAGTGTACCTGAATGTCAGGAAAGTGAGGAGCGTGGGTCAATTCAAACAACTGCATGGGGACCTGAAACAGGATGCACTGAGGGGAAAGCCTTGGCTATTCTAACCACCAAGTGTTGGAAGTCTTCTTGCTTGAGGGAGGCAAGTGCAGTATAATCAGTAAAACAATAAGTTTTCGAAAGCACCTGAAACTTGCTGTCTGATCATTTTTGCGCAGGTCACCCTCTGATGATTTGTCAAAGGCATTAGACAAGAACAGTGAGAGGATCCTGAAGAATGTGGCTACCAGGACATAGCCCTGCTTTACTCCACTGATAATGCAAAAAGAATCTGTTTCTCCTTCAAAGAAACCTGTGCCCTGCATACATGCTGCTGTGAAGGAAGGCAATCAAACAACAGTTCTTGGGAAGAGGGTGGCGACACAGCCTCTTTCCTGTGGAAGTTCATACAGTCCACATATACCGACAGAATCAATGGCCTTGGTAAGGTCCACAAATGCCCAGCATGGAGGTCTCCTAGATTGCAGCATTTCTCTAGCACCAATCTAACTGAGAAGATCATGTGAAATGTAGATTTTGCTGAGCCCCACCATCTCCAGCACCCAGTCCCCTGAAGCAGAGATCAAACCAGAAATGTGGAGGCAGGAAAGCTCAACAGGTGTGGAAGGACACGAACCTCACATCAAACACTAAACTGAGTTCTATTAAGAATGTGTCCTCAGCATCCTTCCTGCATTATTTCCCTCCACTCCTGTTATTCCCTCTCTCTACAAATATACCTACCTAATTAGCTAGCTATTGAACTTCCTATTTATCAATCTTTACGTGGTACCATTTCCTTAACACCATCAAAGACTGTGGGAAAAGGTTACCTTCTTGAAATTGACGTGTCTGATGGCCAGGACCCAGTCTCTGTAGTCCAGATCCAGCTTCCCCTTGGCTCTGTTCCGGTCTCCGGCATCTGTACAGAACTCCTTGAAGATGTTTTCCAGCAGATCCACAATTCTTGTGATTTCTGGCTCTGGTATGGGACTGTCAGTCCAGATCATGTCGTCTTTTTCACGGAACTTGAGCTTGGTGGCAGATATGGTAAGGCGCAGGTTTGCCAAACTGTCTGGTCTGACCAGTCGTTGCAGTTGAATGGAGCAGGTACTGAACAGGGTGTGGAACCACATAGCATACTTCTGCAGAATGTTGTCTTCATCCCCTTGCATGTCATTGCACTCCATGATCAGATTGTCAATCTCTGTCACACTCTGGGCTACGAAATCCTTGATGCGAGATTTACATTCATCATCTCCTGCCAGAAATTTTCCCATACCTCCTGGAAAGTAGCGATGCACAAAGTCACAGGTTCGTAGTCTGACATAAATCTCATTTGTGTAAATGTAGCTTTCTTCATGTCCTGCTGGTGTAGAATTTCGGCTGTCGTCAAACTTGTCACATGCTCTTGCTGCGTTGTCAATGACAACGTCAAACATTTCTTCAGCCTGTCTTTTGTCCTTGAGATCTGAGCAAGTATTGATCAGCTTGTTAACACGGACCTGAAAGAACATGCCATACATGTGATAAACATGCATCAGGGTCAGATTGGATTTATCCTCAATTTCATTCTTGTCTTTGGATGGGCTGTGTTCTTTACAAAGCTTCAGAGCTTCTTGGAAATGCTTTTCAGCTTCCTTTTCTTCCTCTGGTCTGCAGCATGTGTAGAAACGCCCCAAATGAGCTCTGAAGTTTGGGTCTTGAGGAAATGTTTCACACAGTTTCTGGAGAATTTCCAGGCGACCCTGGTATGGGGGGTCCGAGTCCAGATCTGACATGATCTGGGAAAACTGAGGTTTTTTCTTCTGCTGAGTTTCCAGACCTTGCTCACCCATGTCACTGGTCTCTTCATCGTCTCTGATGATGAAGGTTCTGGTCAAGATGCGCGTAATTGTTTGTGATGCCACAGAGGTTTTCATTTTTCTTTTTGTGGCCTGGCTGATTAATTCTATACAGAAGTCCTTCAAATACCTTCTGGCTTCTGAGCTCAGTCTGTCACTTGTAGTTCTGCCATGTTTTCCCAATGGAGATCTGACACGCCTGTTGAGAATCTGTTCCAGAATCTCCTGGGCAATGATATAGTGTCCAATACGAATGCAATGTTCCCTGCCCTCATTTTGGTCTTGAACCAGGAAAACCTTCACTTCATTTGGAAAGTCATCTAGATCCACTTTGTAGTTGGTCATTTTCCCAAGAAGACTGGCAAAGAACTGACAGGGAAGGGTGCACTGCCCATAGTAGTAAACAAGGGACAGAAATCCAAGGCATTTCTGCCACACTTCCAACATTCCTTGGCGCTGTTCTTCCAAATGAAGATGCCCCCTGACAAAGGCTCTCACGCCTTGGAACTCATGGAGGTACACTGTCATTCCAAACTCGTACATCTGGACCATTATATCCTTCCTGACATTTCTGTCCAGATTCCTCAATGCTTCAATCTTGGTCTCATCACCCTCACATCGGTCCATGTAGCGACTGACAAGATCATCTGATTCTTTCTTCTTCACGGATCCTGGCAAATAGAACTTCCCTTTGGACTCTTTGGAGTACTTGTATGGATACCTTTTCACGCACACAATAACCACATTGTGACGTTCCAGTTGTCTGGAAAACTGCTTAATTTTCCTTTCATCTTCCCCATCCATCAGAGTGATGACTGGCATTCTGCATTTGTCATATAAGAAGATCAGTTTTCCTGCAATCTCTTCCATAGAAGATCCTGACCGCTGCTTGACATGGACACAGGGAGTAAGGGTGTGCATCTCCCAGAGCACACGTCTTGCCATTGTGGATCCTCCTGCACCAGGTGCATGGTAGATTGTCACCATACCATTCCTGGTATCCGTAATGAACTCCTTCTTAATGTAGCTCTTTATGTCTTTTGCCACTGAACGCTTGGTGTCAAAAGGTTTGTAATTGGGATCATACAATGTGGACCATTTTATTGAACCACCTTTGAAAAATGTATCCGCTTCCTCTTCAAGATGTTCCTTTGGCAGTGGCTCTGAATGTGGATTCTGAAGATAGAGAACATCCAGATCTTCAGCAAGCCATGCTATGTCTTTTTCATGCAGCGTGGTGACTTTGGAATCAGCAGAAGAAGGCAACTGGTATGGGACACTTTCAGTAAAGTGGGCTTGCTGTGTCAGCTCAACCTCTGCACAAAAGTCTTCCAGAGGTACATGGTATTTCTCAATCAGCCCTTCTTCTTCATACTCCATAACCAGAAGATTTGCAGCTTTCGACTGAGAATAATCTTTTGTAGAATCAGGAAAACAAAGAACCATCTTGGAAGGCAGATTCTCCTGCAACTTGGTCAGGAATTTGTGCATGCACCTTGCCTCCAGCTCACTGTCTGGCCACAGAATGAGCACCTTTAAAACTGTGCAGTCTTCAGCGAAATGAGCAAGCTCTGAACATAGTTTTTCCAGCTTGTCCTTCACTTGGGCAAACCATTTTTGGCATGTGTCAGGGGAATGACTCTCACTGATTTCACGGCGACCTAGCAGACTCCACCATTGAGTTCCCTTCTCTGTGATTCCCTTGCAGTTATCACACCATGTGAAGATGCTGAAACTCCTTCTCTTGCCAATCTCTTCTTCCAACATGCTAAGGAGGCCAGTATCTCGACCAAGGAAATTGAAATCATACACAGCCACCCAGGGTGCCAGTGCCAGAGCTTTCACGTTAGGATTGGAGATGCACATGCTGCCTGTGATGAGCACAAAGTCAAACTTCTGGAAGTTGTTCAGTGCCTTCATCAGTGCCTTTGCTTTACCTGGGCTACCAAGAGAAGCTGGTATTTGATCCCCAGAACCCATTTTCATGGCTTGCTGTGTTGGTCTTTGCACTGTCTGAGCATATGAGGTTGGTTTGATTGGGGTCTCTTGCTTGCCTTTGTCCCTCTTCGTTCTGTCTTCATGCAACGGCTGACAGGGTGGTTCACCATGAACAGTGCACACATTCTTGCCATTCTCTCTTGAAAGAAGTTGGTTTTTTCTCAGCCCAGAAGCCTTCATGTCATCACTGATAACGATACTTGGTGGATCATGAGATCGTCGACTGTCAACTTCGACTATGCCGACAGGTTTACCTAAATGGGAGACTTCCCTGTATCTGAATTTTGGTGTGATTCTGAACAAGTTCTTTGGGAACATGGACTGATAGACTGACTCAGGGGTTGATGCCCGGAGGCCTTGTATTTTGTGAGGCAGTGAGGAGCGTGTCTGGACCCCTAAAATTATGTAAGCTGGACAGTGTGCCTTCGGGATGTTGTACAAGCTTGTTACATCCTTGATGAATTCCACTCTATCATGTTTGTATGCATCATCACTGCCTCTAAAAATAAGGCTGTCTGATGCAGGTTTTTGGATCAGGCTACAAATCAGCACTTCATCTGTGGTCTTCTGGACAGCAGTTTCTACCTTGCTGATGCTTCTAGACCTTTGTTTCCTCGGCACAGTCTCCCATCCATATGCTCCGTCAGTATCAGACACATCCTCCTCTTCCTCATCCAACATCTGTTCTGGAACAGATGACTTCAAAGGAGTTTCACTGATGGAAGTTTCTGGTAAAAATGGACTGGGCTGTACTCTTTGCTGAGCAGATCCATCAGCATTGTCTTTGGCGTTGGAACTGTCTTTGGCTTTTTTCTTCTTCTTCTTCCTTGCCTTCTTCAAAGTGACTATGAAGTGCTGGCCATCATTTGTTATCTGAAAGTGATCGCCCTTCTGTTCAATGAATTCCTTGAAAGAGATTTTTGATATCTCTCTGAAGGAAGAAAAGTGCTTTTTTGTCTGTACTCTTATCTTCTCACATATTTTTTGTTCTAGAGTGCGGAGAGCTTCCTTCTTCTCCGGACACTGTCCCAGTTCTTCCTTTATCAAAGTGACCCACATGTCAGCTTCAGAGATGCTTGTTCCTGAACTTGCTGTTTCTGAAACACACAAATGAGAACATCGTTCATAGACCATAGTCATAAGATAACCTGGCTCTAATGGTGAATAACAATAGGCTGTTGATTTTCAACTGAATCAAGAACTGGGAACATCAAACTTGGACAAGAAATGCTAAACAAGGAATAAGTACTCTTATTCTGAATACAACAAAAGCGCATAATTCAGCCAGCATACAAGTAAATAGCAGGTAAGGAGATATCAACTTAGAGGAAAGGAAAATGCCTGGGTTTATTCTTGGTTTTTTTTCTCTGTACCTCTTATTCACATGTATGCCAACTGATGGGCTGTGCAAGCAGCAACTCTTTGAACTGAACAACTCTGTCTTTAAAAAAATAACAGTACTTATTCCTTTTTGACGGTTTCCCTTCTCTTTGCCTTACTCATTTTCTGAACAGCATAAAAAAAAGTCTTAGTGTCTGGGTATGTATGCATAAGCATGCAAACAACCAAGCACGTGAGTACATAAACTGTGTGCCGTGCTTAAGGCAGAGAAGTGTTGTTCAAAGACTGGCGTCAGATACACACAGTTCTCACCTTCCCATCCTACACTATGAAGAAGAGAAGGAGACTGCAGAGTAAGCTGAGGTTCCATAACCGTCACTGACACGATGCACTACTTGTTGCGCATATCTGGTCTTCTGCATGTGTACAAATACACACAATATAGATCAATGCTCCAGCTGGTCTACAGTAGACCTGGGAGATCAGGAGAAAAACCCACCCTTAACCCACCTGGCACCGATGCCCAGACTGAACCCTCAGACTGAAAGTCTGACGCTCTGACCATTGTGCCCATCACATGGTGTTTCTCTCACACCACCTATCCCGTAACCACTGAGCTGCCCTGCTCTACCCCAAAGCTCTTCCAGTCTCAGCAACAGAAAATCCAAATTTAAAAACAAAACCCCAAGTATCTCAGGGAGGGGGGAATTGTACTGCAGACAAATTATGCTGAACTGATGAAACCTGCCTGCACATATATGCAGCACAGGAACACACACATACACTGACACATCCCTGGGGTAGGATGCATGAGCGAACTCTGCAGTGCCAAATTTGCTTAACACTAAGAATTTCCTAACATTATACAATCCAGGTTGCACAAACTTGCTCATCTGCTAAGTGATCTTAAAATCCGTTGTAACTCTGACTGCTATCACCATGGCATAGGTGTGATCTTTGCTATGCTAGAGCAATCAAATGGTGAATCATCTGGTCTTTCAGCTTGTATTTCATCAATGTTTAGACGAGAACATAACATTCAAAGACGGCACACATCTGTTTGAAGTTTTCAATGATGCCGAGTTTTATAATCACTTTTGTTCATGCAGGCCAAATGCTCTGGAACTCTGTGACATAATTGCAGATGATGTTGAGCAACTTTCAACCAGAGCAGAGCTGAAACTTTGCCATTATTTCCAGAATAAAATCTTTAATTTTTTCCCCATACAGATCTGTGTGAAACTCAACCAGTCAAGTTAACAATGGTGTCTTGGGTGTGCAAGAGTTTTAGTTTTGTGTGGTGCAGAAGTGTAACATTTGTTCATAAGACTGAGTGCATGAGACTTTGTGTGTGTGTGTGTGTGTGTGTGTGTGTGCACGCGCGTGCATAAGAGAGAGAACTCAGAACTCAGAAATATTTTTATGTACATCCGCCTTGGGCCACAAAGAACAGGGGTCAGTATGGGGTCAAAACAAAAGCTCGTCACTCGCACCATGCATTTTTAGGTGTTGGTATGCATAGTAATACATCGGACAATATGTAAACAATCAGTTGGACTAAAGCTGTCAAATGGCAAACAGTACTAATGGTAATCTTATCATAATATGATGTCTTTCACCATGAGCAAGGGAACATCAAACCATAGTTTTTGTGTGTGGAGAGAGAGAGAGACAGAGAGAGAGAGTAGTCATGACAGAAGATGTCAAAACATTTTTCATATATATATATATATATGACAGCAGTCCGGGTGGCAGTTCTCCAAACATTTTTCAAAAAGCTCGCAAGACTTGTCTTCCAGTGTGAGCTTAAAAAGTCTCTTCTCTTTTCTTTGTTATAGTTCACAGTGATCCATCTAATAAATGATAATAATCTTTTTTTCTTCGTATTTTCAGTTGTTTTGTTGTGTGTATGTTTAGATCCTTTCTTTGCACAATGACTGGTTTTGACTGTAATTGAGAAATCTGTCTGGTAAATAAGGTTTGGTTCTTTTTTTAACAAGTAGGATTTTCTGATATAATTTTTATTTTGATTTAGTCATACTTGTTTTCCCTAAGAAAAATAATAAAACATTCATACTCATAGTGTAGTTTATTTGTGATCATGTGTTTTAGATTGTGAATCTATATAGGTATGTGCTTGTAAGAACATTCTAACAGACTTTTTCCATGTTGGCTGGTTATCACCTGTGTCAGTATGTCGCCGACACCAGAAGAAAAGGGCTCAAAACAGGACATGTAAGTCATGTATGCTGATTGTCAGGCATATGTGGCACATTCATTTGAAATCTACTATATAGTACTAATGAGTTCACATATTCCCAAATTGAAGTGGTATATTCAAGTCTTTTTTGAGTTCACATAGATCTATCTATATATCTATCCTGTAATCTTGTAGGCTGTGGGGACACCACACATTCAGCAACCAGCCTCCTCCATCCCTCACAGTTGTCTGTCCTGACTGTCTCACTCAGGGTTAGACCTGTCCACTATGAGATGTCGTCCTCCTATCGCTTCTCCTGCCTGCCTCTTCTCCTTGCTCCCTGCACTGTTCCCTGCAGGAAGGTCTTGACCAGTCCTGATAAACGCAGGACGTGGCCATACCACTTCAGTTTCCTTTTCTGTGCAGTGGTCAGTGGATCATCAAGTGGCTAGCTCAATAGCTTGTTTGACTCTTCTATGCACTTCATCGTATGTCATGTGGTCCCATAAAACAGCTGTTGGACTTGTAGATTGTCTTTTTCACTGTCAAGACCTCCATTTGTAGTTGGAGCATTCTGCATTCCATCTGGACATATCTCGCCAGTGAAGTCCAATGCTGCCTGCACGCACCAGGGTGTATCATCGGGGTCCACCACCAGCTGGGGGAGGGTTTTCTTTATTTTTGATGGAAATTCCCTTTCCCACAGCTTTGGTTATTTCTTTTTTTTATTTCTTTGAGTGCAGATGCTTTTGACTTTCATCAAGCATTCACAGCAGCTGCAACTTCTTGCCACAGCCTCTCTTTCCACCCTGCTGTTGCTGTTGATCCCTGGCAGTCCAACTATCTCAGAGTGTTTGGAAACTTTTTCAAGCAGCATTCTTCCTTCATAATCCATCAAATTTGCCGTTCTAACACGCTTCACAAATTTGTCATCTCCCATATTTCTCCAAGGAAAAGAACAATCTAATGTGAAATCTGTTCAGACCGGAAGCAAACTTATCTTTGGTAACTTTTAACGAACATTCATGCAACCCACCCCTGGGCAATGTCATTTAATTTACAGGCAAATAATCACCCTGACGTGAAATTAACAAACCTAATTCTCAAATATATGAAGTCATACATGAACACATACACAACTCCCTCCCAGATGGCTGAGGTTGTAGTCATTCTCACCACAGACAAATAATCTACCTGAAATAAAGCGACAATAAATAAGTCTTACCTGTATTGAAAAACTGAGTGTTCGCCATATATAAATTCTCCACATAACGGATGTTCCTAGGAGGTGGGTTATTACCTGTCCAACAGTCACACAAACACTGGTCATAATTCCAACCTTACAGCTACACAACAGAACATTATCTGAATTACCACACCAAGGAGCAAAACAAAATCATACGAATTACCATCTGACACAAAAGAAATTATCTGAATTACCACCCAATAATATAAAATAAAATAATCTGAATTACCAACAGACAACACAAAAGAAAATATATCTAAATTACCATCTGACAGTAACAAAAGAAAATCATCCAATTTACCAATAAAAAAAAGAAAATCATCTGATTTACCAAACAGAACCTAAACACCATTCTATTCACTGTGTCAGAATGACCCCAAACCACAGGCTGCTGCACAGCATGCAAACAATAAACCACAGGCTGCTGCACAGCATGCAAACAATAAAACACAGGCTGCTGCACAGCATGCAAACAATAAACCACAGGCTGCTGCACAGCATGCAAACAATAAACCACAGGCTGCTGCACAGCATGCAAACAATAAACCACAGGCTGCTGCACAGCATGCAAACAATAAAACACAGGCTGCTGCACAGCATGCAAACAATAAACCACAGGCTGCTGCACAGTATGCAAACAATAAACCACAGGCTGCTGCACAGCCTGCACAGCATGCAAACAATAAAACACAGGCTGCTGCACAGCATGCAAACAATAAAACACAGGCTGCTGCACAGCATGCAAACAATAAACCACAGGCTGCTGCACAGCATGCAAACAATAAACCACAGGCTGCTGCACAGCATGCAAACAATAAAACACAGGCTGCTGCACAGCATGCAAACAATAAAACACAGGCTGCTGCACAGCATGCAAACAATAAAACACAGGCTGCTGCACAGCATGCAAACAATAAACCACAGGCTGCTGCACAGCATGCAAACAATAAACCACAGGCTGCTGCACAGCATGCAAACAATAAACCACAGGCTGCTGCACAGCATGCAAACAATAAAAACCAATTTAACCAAAATCAACGCCTTCAGACAGGCATTATACTATGACAACTTCAATCCAGGACAACCAGAAATGCTATGCGACTATTGTAGATACATCAAATTCTCTCAGAAAAAGGGAATCACTTCCCTCTCTCACAAGATTACAGCTCACTTTTCAGTCCACCAGCTGCAACCATTCCTGCTCCGTCTGTGTCATCAGCTGCAGACAGCGGTGGTGATGACGGCACTGTGCACAGAACAACACAATTACATCATACAGATCGGCAGCCGTGGCAATCGTTTCACATCACACATTTTTTGCTACTGTTTGCAGGAATGTTAACAGCCTTCTGAAAATGTTTTCAAGCACTGAACATAATCATATTTTGGGGGGGGTACAAATTAACCCCAAGAAACTGGCTTCTATCTCAATTTGGATGGTTCTTTTTCCAAGTCAGATCTTTGGGACTAAGAAAGAAACCTTTCCACTTGTAAACACGGACATACTGTTTTACTAACAGAAAATTTGAAGTTGGCCCCCATGGATGTTATCTGTGCAGAGCTGGCACTGGAAAAAGATATTTTTCCTGCTATAGATTAAATTCACTGACAAAAACGAAAAACAAAACAAAAAATGCTCAAAGAACACTATGAACTCATTAATAACAGACAGTAAATTTTGCTGAGAAAGTAAAGAATGTTAGGAATTCATACATATGATGGAGTCTCCCGTCGGACCGACCCGACAGATGAGTAGGCAGGCAGGCTTATCTGTTGGTGTGTGTCCTCATATGGGAGAAGAGGCCGATTCTGGATGCGCAGAACTTCCCACAGGTGTTGCAAGGGAAAACATCTCCAGAAGTTGAGCCCGGCTTCCTTCGCTCACACTTCTCCTTAATGGCCAGCGTTCTCTTGTTTTCAAACATCTTTATGCTACTAGAGCACAGCATCCTCCAGCGAGAGCGCTCAAGGGCATCAGTTTCCCAGGAAGCGATGTCTATGTCACAGGCTTTGAGGTTTTTCTTCAAGGTGCCCTTGAAGCGCTTGCAGGGTCTTCCAAGTTTGCGGTGGCCTTCCTTCAGCTGGCCATACAAAAGCATCTTTGGGATCCTGCTGTCTGCCATGCAGACAACGTGTCCTGTCCAGCATAGCAGGCACTGCATCAGCAGGCTTTCGATGTTGGGCAGGCCGCTCCTCTCTAGGACCTGGAGGTTGGAGACCCTGTCTTGCCACTTTATGCCGAGGATCTTTCGTAGGCATCTCTGGTGAAACTGCTCAAGTTGTTGAATGTGACACGTCGTCCATGTTTCACAGCAGTACAAGGTGGTCAGGACAACAGCACTGTAGGTTTTGATTTTGGTGCTGAGCCTGATGCCTTTGTTGTTCCATAGCCTGTTGTTGAATCTGCCAAAGGCGGAGCTGGCCTTAGCAATGTGCAGTGTCACTTCTGCATCAAGGGCTCCATTGCTGCATAGGGTGCTGCCCTGGTAGCAAAACTTGTCGACTGACTTGATCTCTGTATCATTGATCTGTGAGCCAGCTGGATGGTACATGGACTCGGTCTTGCTGAGGCTAATGGTGAGTCCAAAGCATGACTGCATGTCCTCATGGGTGTGTGCAGCAAGCACGCAGTCATCAGCAAAGAGGAACTCTCTCAACAGAGCCTCAAACACCCTGGACCTGGCGTGAAGTCGCCGCAAGTTGAAAAGTTTGCCATACATGTATGACAGCAATTAACATCATCTGCAAAAATTTTTTACAGTACTCTGTCTCACACACACACACACACACACACACACACACACACATGCATGCAGATGTAACACAGAAATTCTCACTCCTGTCCAAAGAGGAACCCATGTCTGTGGATTCCAGTTGGTGAACAAGGTGATCATGTCTCGTCTTCTCCAGTGCTTCAATGAAAGGCTGGTAGACAGCGGGACCTGAATGGAACAGTCAATGCCCCATGCTGAAGAGCTATCTTACAACTAAAACAATGTAACCAATATTTTTATGTTACACAACTTCCATTCAGTTTTGCAATAGGTTCAAAACGCATTCAAACACATCCAGAGAGAGAGAAAGAGAGAGAAAGAGAGATAGTAGTTCATGAATTTTGTGAAAGGAGAAGGTACTGCAAATTGAGTTGCTCACAAGTCTGCATGTAATGAAAATGATTCTTCTTTTTGTGTGTGTGCTAAACTGAAGAGTAACTGGTAATGAGTAAAAATGGACCAATATTTTTGGCAGAATTTATGAATGATCATCCAATGTAAGTGGCTCTAAGGACAACAAGTGTATACATACACACACACACACACACACATACATACATACATATTTTTTTTTTTTTTTTTTTTTTTATACATTCACATATATATTCACATGTGAAACACCTCTATCACAAACAAAATAAACTCAAAGTCCAAGTTATTCTCCCAATAGATGTGCCCAAAGTTCATGCAATCCAAGTTGTATCCCAACCTTCTGGAAATTTTGTGCAAGAAAATGTTTCTTTTCTTCCGATCTATCACGCCTTGCTTTTGTGTTTTTGTTTTGTTCCATTAATTCTTTCCTATTTTGTGCCTCTTTTGTGTCCATTCGCCTGTATTTATTCTGGAACTCCTTAAATATTTTGTCTTATCCAGGGTAGAATACTACCTATAATACATATACCCTAGTTAAAATGGGTGCTTTCAAGTTTTATGCCATATTTTTGCACCCCTGAAAAAAATTGCAACATGATAGATTTTTTCTTTAGTCTGTAAGCCTTTTTTCATTTCTTTAATTCCAATCAATTATGCCAGTCTTTTCAGTTGTGCATTTGTTTAATCCTCAGGTGAGCAATGTGGCAAAAATAACCCACAGATGTATGTTCTGGGTTATGCACTGTAATATGAGAGTACTTGTATGCAAAATCATTTTCCAGGCTTCCCCTCACCCCCTTTTCTAATACCATCATCTTAGATGAACAGACTATAAATAAATAAACCCCTCACCCCACCCCTCTTCCCAAGTTTAAAAGGATTCTTGCAGTGTGATGAGATTCTGTTTTGATGATTTATTTTGTACTGAGTGTCAACCCTGGTCTGGCTTTCTGTGCTTGGCTGAGCTCTTAAGCCATTTCGCCAAAGAAACTAAATATTAAAAAGAAAGAAAGAAATATATATATATATCACTGACAATGAACCAATCACCAATTGCTCACACATCAGCCAATCAAAACACAAATCAGTCAGCCCCCACTCATCCACTGCTGTATTTCTACATGCTTGGCCACCTTTTTTAAGCAGACGATGCAGAAATCTCCTGTTCGTCGCCTTATTTGTGCGGTCTGTGTCACCAAGATGCACATGGTCTGCATCATCAGAAGTAAAGATGCGGCATGAAATCAGATGATCCATAATATCGCCCAGGAGGTCGAGGTGAGTTACAAGGACCTCCCAGTTAGCTTCAATCCTGTGCCTCCACATGGTGACAGCTGTGTTGTCATGTGGCCCCCTCTCCATCTCTGAAGAAGACAAGCCATGATACTCATGATTATGATGATGATACTGGTATCATTTCTATCTGTCTCCTGCCTTCCTGTCTGTACATCTGGTTGACGATGTGATAAAAACATGATGGTGATGACTATAATGAAGTTCAGATTTAAGATGAGCAATGCCAGCTACCATGGTGCCAGCTACTGACAGTCATAACTTGATTTGATTTTAAAATATATTCATTTGCTTATTCATATATCATCAATTTTCATTTATCTCTACTTGCTCCACCAACACAAGGAGGCACCACAGCATAATTGGCTAAGTGTTGAATTTCTGATCCAGTGGTCACCAGGCATCAGGGTTTGAAGCCCCATTTTGAAATGGCGTCGTGTCCATAGGGAACAAGCGAATGACATCACGCGCAATGGATTGCAGGATCATTCACCATTCTGGTGACATGCGACATGTAAATAAACTTGCGCATCCACGATAGTTAAGTGTTGTCGATGCTTTCAGAGCTATGAGTTCGCTGATGTCTTGAGGATTGCAACAATGCTTTGCATGATCAAAGAATTGGAAAATGATGTGGGAATGAAATTCTTCCCATTCTCTAAAGCAGAAAGAAATGAAAGCACTTAGAAGTCACAAGAAGATGATATCGAGATCAGATAGCAGCGATCACAAGCAAAACCATCATCACATTTGAGATGGTACATATGGTTCAAGACACTGTCAGGAAGGTTTTTAGCGGGATTTACATTTTCCTCTGTGTTTGTGTGTGTTTTGTGCGTGAGGCGTGGTGGCTGATGAGTATTGTGTGCAGGAATGTCCAAGGAATGTCCACGTCGTACGAGTGTATCTCACGAATGTCATTTTCTGTTCAATTCTCATGGAGACATAACTGAATTCAAACCAGTAACACCCTGCTATCAATTTTGATTACTTTAAGATGTTGTGCGGTGTTAGGGCAAATCCATGTATATGACACACCACATCTGCCAGTCAGATTCTTGAACAGCAGCAAAACCCAACCTGCTTGACAGGATTTTTGTGCAATATTATATTTGTGTACCTATCAGTGTGTGTGTGTGTGTGTGTGTGTGTGTGTGTGTGTGTGTGTGTGTGAATTTTGAACTAGAATAAATGATTTTCAGATCAAATGTCTCTCTCTCTCTCTCTTTGGAAATAAATGTTTTTTTTAATTATATTTCTTGACATCCATTTGATTTCTTAAAATACCAAAAATCCAGTAATCAAAATATTTCATATGTGATTATTTTTTATTCCATAATAAAATGAATGGTAATTTGTTACATCAGCTCAGGAAACAGGCAGTTTAAACAAACTCTAAATATGATTAAACCAGATGAGAATTCTTCTCTCTGTCTGACTTGTATCTTTGTATCTCAATGCAGACAGCAACCTGCAATAAACCACAAACTAAATAAAAAGAATCCCCCCCTCCCCGCCCCCCAACACATGCAAATGTAAACCATCTGATTTTTTTTTTTTTTAGACATACGTCGCCATGGTGTGAGACATACAATTTGTAATTTTCAAAAATACTCATTCCATTTCAACCATGAGAGGCACAACCATGCTGATGAAGAACATGCAACACAGTTACACACACATGCACAGACAAGTGGACGTGCAAGTAACATGAAATAAGAACAGGAGTGGAACAAGAGCCTGAGGCCCATGATGTTGAACCAGAAATAGAAAAAGATAGTGTATCAGCAGCTTATGCTCTTGAGGATACAAGAACTGACTGCCAGAACATTCAGAAATTGATAGGATGAGGGAGGAAATAAACAGGCATATATATGAAAACAGAAACTTGAGAGAACAGTCACAGATGAAAGAAATTAGCTCAGTGTTGTATGGTCAAATTTGTAATGAACTGACAACAAACATTATTTGTGTGTAATCATGAAGCACATGTTGTTGTGTACAAAACAAGAACCATGCCTTTAGACTTGTTCTCATAAGGAGTGAAGTAATAGCACAATTTATGTTTGATCCAGTAAAAGGCAACAAGACCACTGCTAATAGTAACAGACAGTAACATGCTGAGAGAGTCTAAAATACAATATTATTCATTATTATCAGTTGCAATGAATGAATAATTATGGATGGTTGAGTACATTGTCAAAATGGTCATTTTTTAAATACCATTGTGAAAATATGTTAAGACTGTGCGACTGTGTCATAAATGCAAATATACAGTGTTTATACATATCTATGTGGGAGGTAAAATCTGTCAGATTACTAGATCAAGCAAAAGTAAACAGATCAATTGCATAAGGGCAAAATAATAGATACAATTTCATTACAATCTTAAATCTTAGATGAACAGACATCTGACAGTATGAGGCCAGCAGGATTACAAACAACTCATTTTGTCAAGTGTTGGGGAATCATGCAGTAAGATGGTACTCATGTGACTGGCCTTTTCCCCAAACTTTACAGCTGCTGAAGTTTTAAATCTTGATAGTAGTTCCCCACCAGGGGTTCAGATCTCAGCCAACCCAGCCATGTAGTGACAGTGAGCATCATTATTGTCTGATTTATCCATTACTGTACATGGCAAAAGTGGCTTCTCATTTAGCCTTTGGGAGTGCATAACTTGCATGTGTGTGTGTGTGTGTGTGTGTGTGTGTGTGTATTAGAGGAAACAAAACAGCAAACATGGATTAATTTTGTTGAAATTATATTACAGAATCTTGGTTTAAGACACATTTGGAATAATCAGTCAACATTCAATATTCATAGACTAAGCCACGTTATAATGAATAAACTAGAATATGAATATGTTTTATTCTGGAAGAGAAACAAATCTGAAAATAAATCTAAACTATTATTCTATAATAAAATTACTCATGAATACAGAACCGAACCTTATTTGCTTGAAGGATATCTTAATTATAATCAAAACCAATCATTGTGCAAAAATATGAATATCCTGTCATGATTTAGCAACAGAAACTATGTTTACAATGTCAAACAAAAGAGGATGAATTTAATTTCTTAGATGACTGCAAATTATACAAAGGAATAATAGAATTCATACAAAAAATTCAAGATTACATTCCAAATATTATTAAACCCTGTCAGCTAATACTGGAAGACAAACTTGTGGGACTGTTTGGGAAATTTGTCAGTAACTGCTGTCAAAAACACCATAGCGTGCAGGAGTGACTCAATGTCTTGTTCAATATTTATCTATTTTGTTTTGCTATTTTGTGCTTGGTTTCATGTGACTTTGCATGCGTGTCTTATAAACCTTGTTCAGGTTTAATTGACATTAAAATTGATTCTGATTCTGATTCACACACATTCACAGACACACACAGAAAACACACAAATACATAAGATTAATCAGTTTCTGTTCTCATCATCATTACTGATTTAATCACTGGCAGAATGATTCTAATGTCAATGTTTGTGATGACATGGAACAGTGACAGCTGACAAATGCAACACACACACACACACACACACACACACACACACACGAATACAGACTGGCACAATAACATATGCTGACACATGCACACATGTGTACATGTGACAAACATAACTTGAAAACAGAGCAAAATTATCTTTCAATGCACCATTTTCCTCCCTAGCTGTCATCGCCATTTACTGACTTACTCTTGAATTAGAAAACAAAGACAAAACAAAACCCTAAAAATACAATATTCATTTTTCAATTTTTTGACGTGATTTAGATCACAATTAGTCGGGCGGCCGCCAAGTACTATCCCCACCAGTGATCATGTAAGTCTTAAATGCAGCACACAACGAAACTTGGAGTCTCAGAGACAATGGTTGCTGTAGGGACATGTAACATTCGGAAGAAACTGAAGCAGGAGTGAGAAATCTGGTTTGATTCTAAGTCTTACGTTTGCCCTGATTGTGCAATCGTAAATCTTGATGGAATCCGTTCATTCTCATTCCTTTGAACGGCTTGGATCAAAACCAAATAACGCGCTCGATCTAGCCTTTGTGTCCAACTGATTTACTGACTTACGTTCTATTGTCGTTCACCATGAGTTCTTCCATACTCAAATATTAAATTCGACTGACACGAGGAACGAAATGAAAAGACGGGAAACGCCACCTCTTATCACTGTATTATTATCATGGCGGACATCACTCCGCTTTATTAGGAACGCTACGTCATCGCTAGTTCCCAATAAGTCTTAAATCTCATCCGTTCACTAAAAAAAATGCTTTCCTTTTTCGTTTCCCAATCCGAGTTACTGAGTTGGAGGAGGTTACATGTATAACACATATATATATAACTATTCAAATGCACAAAGTCACAAACTTTTGGTAACATGAAGCATAAGTATTTTCACACATTTTACCTGATTAGGTTGTGCCAGATGAATGGTTCCCAACACAATCTATTCAACGGTGACAAGAAACCCAAGTTCAGAAGAAGTTGACACTTCAGTATCCATGAAGAAATCAGGCAGTTGACTGACAGAACAACGTCAGAGGCAAGCCTCGAAATGCAGGAAATGACATGGCTGACCGTTCCTGGAAAATCCGCCGAACGGAAAGTTGACACCTTGGCAAACATCGAAACATGGCAGTCGCTATGTTTGCATACCCTCCGACTCCTTAACTTAGAACACGAATCCTGACAGAATGCCTCGTAAATTATAATGATTGGGGGGGAAACTGAAAAAAGAGAGAGAGAAAAAAAAATATAGTGATTAATATATATTCAGTGGAGTGATGACCTAAAGGTAACGGCGTCCGCCTGGGAAGCGAGAAAATCTGAGCGCGCTGGTTCGAATCACGGCTCCGTCAGCCGCCGATATTTTCTCCGCCCCCTCCACCAGACCTTGAGTGGTGGTCTGGACGCTAGTCATTCGGATGAGACGACTAAACCGAGGTCCCCGGGCGTGTGCAGCACTGCACTGGCTTAGCGCACAAAACCACCGAACGGAACCCAGTGCACCGCGGCAACAAAACTGAGGATTGTTCCTCAGTGGCAAAATTCTGTAGAAAAAATCCACTTGGATAGGAACTGAAAACAAATGAAACTGCACCAGGAAAAAATACAAAAAGAATGGGTGGCGCTGTAGCATAGCGACGCGCTCTCCCTGGGGAGAGCAGCCCGAACTACTGGTAATTTCACACAGAGAAATCAGTCTGTTGTGATAAAAAGAAGTACTGACAAACATATATATATATATATGCACACCGTCTACACGTTTTTTCCTGCAAAACACACGCAATACGGTCTTGGTTGGGAACGAACGCAAATCTTCAATTCTGTCACACTGTGGCATTGACGGTGAAGGGCAGTGGACAGAACAAACACCACGACGCACTGCACGCACACAACTTGAAACAAGTTTACATAAAGTTTATTTATTAAGACTTCTTGCTATTGAAATCAAACACTCGAACAGCGCACACTCGAGTCCGGCCTTCAATTGTTTCACACACTCGATCCCTATGTCCACGGACTCCATAAAACTGAAAAACTAAAACTTGAAACCGCCGAGGAATCAAGCACCAGAGGAAACGCGAAGAAAATGTTCCCGCACCACATCCACTGCGACGCCAGGAAACACTTCTTCCGTGAAAGGGTCACCAAAACGTCAGTGGAATAGTCTCCCAGACGAAGTGGTCCTGGCACCGTCAGTGAATGCCTTCAAGAACAGACTGGATGTCTACTGGAAGAACAAACCAGACAAGTACACTCCGTCTTGCCAATAAGCCACGCATGCAAAGTTTTGTATGTACAACTGATGACCCACACGGAGCGATGAACAGGTCTTCAGACCTAAAACATCGTACAGTTCAAGTTCAAATGTTTCGATATCTGTCTCACTGATGAACACCGGCATGTTTAACTGACGCCGGTCTACTTGGCATTGTGCATAAAATGTCAAAGCAAGAAAATTCAGATTTTAAAAACAAAAGAAGAAAAACGCCAACCTTGTGCTGTCAGTGACCGCCATTTTCGAATCAAACAAGACGGGACACGTAAGTATGCAGTATCACCTCAATTTTTTTTCGTCGCGCCTTTTAACTTACCCAATAAAGCACAGTCAAAAGAAGCGAGCCCCAAATTATATCAGTTTTTTGTTTACTGAGGAACGTGTGATGGCGTTCCGGACAATGTTGATAATATTTTTCATGGGACTGGAATCATACACTCCGCCATTCGTCCTCTGACACACCTATTTGCTCGACTGAACATTTTCCGAATCCAAAAAAAGAACTGACTAAATGATGACGTAACAATTAACGGCGCTTCGGTCTGCTCAGTGGGAGCATGGCGGACTTTTTATATCGACTGAATTAGCTGGGCGTCGATCCTCGATCAATACGGCGAAATTCGGTGCTTCAGAGATCCCGACAGTGAGAAAAATCAGTCATTGAACCGCGGCGGGCCGCTGACGACATACCGTACCGGGGTAACCCGGCCGTCCGTCGCAAATTCCGATGTTTTTGGTGGGAGTCAAGTTCATCGGTAAAAAAAAAATGTTTAAAAAAAATTAATAAAATCAAAAAGACCGAAAAAAAATAGTGGGAGATTGTTGGTAATTCATTTGATCCGAAGAGATCAGTCAGTGTTAAGCCCGGCCGGGTGACAGACAGACGGATCCGTGTGGAGTCAAGAGTCCTGGTTGGGCTTCAGTTTCTTTCGGCAGATCAGTGACTGACATTTAATGCGCAGTACTCTGCGTCATGAACACTTTGAACAGTCAGTTGTGTCCCTTTGGTCAACTGTGCTGATGCCAGGCATTCGTTGCATCGTGAGCCGCTTGAATATGGAGCGGGAAAATCGCTTTGCGCGTTTATTAATGCCTTGCTACTTCTTATGTTCCTTTTATTAACTGACATAGTCTCTGCATGTGCGCGCGCATGTGTGTGTGTGTGTGTGTCCCGAGTCACTCGGCTGTATGTCTGTGTCAGTGTGTTTGCGGCGTCCGGTCTGTGTGATTCAAGTCTTTGGCGGTGATTAGCACTGAGGTCTGTACATCTGTGGACTCAGGTGGGAGCTCGGAAAATCTCCACCCTATCCTACCAACGAGGATCCCTGGTGGGTAAAAGATGCAGATTTGTCCGATCTCCCAGGTCAACAGATATGCATACCTGCCGCGTATCAAGTCAGTTGACTTGACGGTGCCAAAACCCCCTTCGTGTGACATTTTTAACATGCCGGTATACCAGTAAAAAAAAAAAAGGCTATTTCTGCAGAGAAATTAAGACATATAAATGTAGAAACGCTCGCTGAGATGATCTGACCTCCATTAGAAAACTCATCATTCATATACAGACCTTTCTATACTGATATCAAATACTGATCAGTATTTTCGTTAAACTGTCGTCACCGTCGTAAAAACTAGGCCAAGACGTGCAATACTAGGTTTAACAGATTCTTTGATGAATACGCAGTTCGGAAAACATACACACCAAAGAAGCAGCCACAGAACCCGGCGAAATTATGCAAGTAAAGAAGTGCATCGCTGATTTCTCTCAGTCAAATATGTTTGAGTTTTGACGAGATATATTAATTCTGGCAAAGAACGTCTACTCAGTTTTACCAAGCTATGATACCGTAATGTAAAAGGACTGTGTAAAAGCTTCTCAAGGCCTGCCGGAGTATGTGCGGGGTTACGCTGCTGGTCAGGCATCTGCTTCGCACTGAGATGTCAGTGGTGTAGCGTATATGCCGGGGATTTGTCCGAACGCAGTGACGCCTCCTTGAGCTACTGATACTGATACCAATTGTCTGCCGTACTATTACTTTTTTTTCTTTTTCTTTATTTTTCAAATCCTCCATCAAGTCTTCGTTTTATTTTCAACTGAACCGACAACTGAACCTGCATGGTAGACTAGATAACCCAAAAAATAGATAAATAATTTACTTTAAAATGTCGGCTGTGTGGCTGTTTTGCAAATTTTCAAAAAGCATTCGACAATATGATTATGGTATGATGCACTGCTAGTGCACTGAAACTGCACACTGTTATGAATAAAGGCAAATATTTTGATATCATTGAAATATGTATATATGCAAAAGATCGCGTGACTTATCATTCGAAAGGGGATGCATCAAGATAATAGATGTAGCCCAACCCTGTTCTGTATTTTCTGCATTAAATGATAGTATCACCATAGATACGACGGATATGCACTCTCCGACGATTGGCAGTACTTCAGTCAACTTATTGAATCCCGCGTGACTTCTAGGCATATCTGCAGGCGATTTAGTTATTCTGTAAATGTCCAAAGAAGAATTGCAGCCAAGGCTGGTGAAAAGTATCCTCTTAAACGTTGATATAGATATAATTGTGAGTTATGGCCACGATCTCAAAATATTAAAATTAAATTAAAAAAATAAAAATAAAAAAAAGATCACGTAACCCCTCTCTTGCGTCGACTTCATTCAGTACAAAATTGGCAAATTGGCTTATCGCCACTTCGAAGGTTCCTTCTCATCTTCTGTCCGTCATACACCCCATCCCGTTCTCTCAGGTCTTCTGGAGAAAGCTCCTTTGAGTCCCCAAAGTCTCTTCAAAGACATTATTTTGGTCAAAGGGCTTTTCAGCATCAAGCACCTTCTGTTTGGAATTCTCTTCCCCTGGATCTCCGGCACTCACCAACTCTGTCCTCTTTCAAAAGTAAACTGAAAACCCACCTGTTCAATATGGCCTTTGGACGTGACGAAGCATAGTTCTCTGTCTCCTCCCACCTTCTGCACTCTTCTTGTATCCACCTCCATTGTAGTATTGATTCATGCGCTGTGTGTGTGTGCTTGTGGGTAGGTTTTAGAGCGTGTGCGTGCGTGTGTGTGTGTGTGTGTGTCAGTGTGTGTGTGTGTGTGTGTGTGTGTGTGTGTGTGTCAGTGTGTGTGTGTTGTGTCTTTTTCCTGTGATTATTCATATCTCTGCAATTTGTAGTTTTGTATTGGTTGATACTGATCTTGTTTTCCACTTCTGTCTTCACGTGCCCTTGTGTTGTATAATGCACTAAATATATATATATATATATATATATATATATATATATATATATATATATATATATATATATATATATATATTAGCGCATTATACAAGATCCGAGGCTCCTTCAAATGTAAGGCACCTCGCTGTGACACCTGCAGTCATGGCCCCTTCACAGACCATGTCATTTCTCCACGGGATGGAAGGCGCTGGCAGATCAACCAACACCTCTCCTGCACCACGCCAAACTTGGTCTATCTATTGACCTGCAGACTTCAGCCAGAGGCACAATATGTGGGATGCTCCTACGATCTTGAGAAGAGATGGGCAAACCACAAAAGTGACTGCAAACTGAGGAAAGGCACCAAGTGTTTGGTCGCTGCCCACGTTTCTTCCATCCCTCACCCTTCTGACGACAACCTCAGCTTTTTACAGGTGATAGCGTAGCAGGTCAACAAAGTGGAGGAGCTGAAAAGAAGAGAACTGTTCTGAATATGTAGCCTTGGGACAGTTTTGGTGGACTGAATTTGAGGAGTGACATGCATGTGAACCCTAATTCGTGGAGTTACCAGTCTGGTTTGTCGTGGTGGTGGTTACACACGATCACTGAAATACAGAGAGAGAGAGAGAGAGAGAGAGAGATGTGTACATAGACAATTGAAGGAATATTTAGAACATACGTAGTATAAGACGTCATGTAAGGTCAGAAAGATGACGTAAAAATAGCGTTACGTCACCTGTTATAAGTGTAGTTTGTGACCAAGCTGCCGGGTGGCAGCGAAAATTCAGATTTTAATTCTTTTGATTAACAAAACAGGTGTGGGTTTTCAACTATGTTTTATCTATTATATATATATATATATGTTTGTGTGTGTGTGTGTGTGTGTGTGTGTGTGTGTGCTGTTTAACGTGAGGGGCTTAGAACCCATCTATGGGGAGTTTGCACCATATAAGTGCAATATATCATCATCATTATTATTATTATTACATCCGACGTTTCTCTCTCTCTCTCATTGCTTGACGAACTTGACAGTCAACGGCATACACAGCCATCAGTAAATTGCGGGTCAGTTTCATATTGGTTTGTAATGTGCAGATACGGTGGTTCGATGGTTAGAGCGCTGGAGTTCTGTCTGCGTCGCACCTGGTGGATTAAGGGTGGAGATTTTTTCCGATCTCCCAGGTCAACATATCATGTGCAGACCTGCAAGTGCCTGAACCCCCTTCGTCGTGTGTCGTATTCGCATACTGATCAAATACACATATTCAAGATTCTGTAATCCATGCCAGCGTTCAATGGACACAAAAACATATCCAGCATGCACTCCCCGAAAACGGAGTATGGTTGCCTACATGGCGGGGTAGTAAACAAAACGGTCATACACGTAAAATGTTACATGTGTGTGTGTGTGTGTGTGTGTGTGTGTGACGGTGTGTGTGTGTGTGTGTGTACGTGTGTGACTGATTGACTGAAAACATACTGAATGACACAGGAAACGAATGATGAGCGCCCAGTGGCAGCTGTCAGTCGGCTCTACCTAGGCCAGACTGAAAGCATCTGTAGCTTGGCCTCTGATCGAGGATAGCTGCTATTTAAATATCCATAATTATTATCGTCATCATCCTCTTACAAACCTCTGATAAACATATAGCAGCCTGTGTCCAACTTTAGCAACTCAAATTCCTGGAGCTCAATGCACGGTATATATCGTGTTCTTTGCAGTGCAGGCCTGAAGTATAACAAAATCAACAATATTTTGACCTTTGTCATCCACTCTGAGTCGGTAAATTGTGGCGTAAATTGCCTGAAAAACCACCGTCATAACCCCTATCCTGATAACGACATCACACGCTATCCTGCAATTGCAATTTCGGCGGCTTTACAGGAAAGCGTGCATGTCGTTATCAGGTTTGTATGGGTTTATGACGGTAATTTTTCGGGCAATTTTTCCACAATTTGCCGACTCAGAGTGGATGACAAAGGTCATTACCAATCGGGTATAACTGCACTTTAGCATCCCAAATTCAGCTCCAGGAATTTCAGTCCGATGCTAAAGTGCGACATTACCGTTCGCTTTCCGTCCCACTTTAGAATCCTAAATTCAGCTCCAGGGATTTAGGAGGCTATGGTGCGACAAATTATTGCTATTTATGTTATACTTCATGTCTGCATTGCAACATACACGAAATATACCGTGCATTTACCTCCAGGAATTTGGGTTACTAAAGTTGGACATTTTCTTGCAGTCTGTCCCATTTTTTTTTCTCTGTCGCATTTCATTAACGCCAAAATAATATACACCTTGGATGTCCCTTGTCTTCCCCTCCAAACACGCAGCGAGATCGTTTGACTACGTCACTGAAAAGACATTCACGCAGCTATACAAGAGCCTGGTTAGACCTCTCTTAGAATACGGTCACTGTGTCTGGCAGCCTCAGTCAAAGTCCCTCTGTAACGACGTTGAGGACATCCAGCGCCGAGCCACAAAACTTCTGGGCCATATCTGAGACAAACACTACCCTGAGAGACTGAGGATCTTGAGACTACCCAGTTTGGAGAACAGAGGAAAGAGGGGAGATCTTACCGAGGTGTATAAATACCTTAATGGACATTACACCAGTGAGAAACCACATTTTCAGTTATCTCGCACGCTGAACCTCCGAGGCAAATCTTTTAAGCTGTTAACAAACAGGCTTCACCTCAACGTCAGGGGCAATTTCTTTTCACAGAGAGTGATCTCAGCATAGAATGAACTTCCAGATCAGGTAGTCACAGCACCATCAGTCGCCGCCTTCAAAAGGCGCCTTGACAGCCACTGGAAGGACCTGCCAACCATTTACGACCCTCAGTGCATTCGATAAGCCTCAAGGAACTGCTAGCCACGCATGCTAAGCTAAGCTTGGAACGTGAACAGGCCTGTAGCAAGGCCTCAACCACGAGCAAGTCAAGTCAAGAGACCGAGTTGAGGATTTCAATGGTGTGCACACGCGTGCGTGCGTGACGTCTTATTCTGGCGTAGCATTGAAGTCAATGACGTCACGAAGTCTGGAACGTTCTCGACATGAGCCCACCGTGAGAAAGGAAAGCAGAAGAAAGCCCTGTCGTCCGTCCCAATGATAGTTCCAAGGAGAGAAGAAGAAGACTTATGATGACGGTTGAAAAGTGTACGGGAAAGAGCACGAACGCTCAGCTCTCGCTTTCCTTCAGACCGGCCACTTATGTCCAGCAGAATCCAAAAACAACCAAAAAAGCAACCCACTTGCTCAGCTTTCGAAAGAAAAACACCACAGTTGAGAATCCTGACGCAGAATGCAATTTCGCGCAACGGCATCCCGCGAAGAAGAAGACTCTGAAAGTTCCAGAAGACAGCACAGAAGAAGGGGACCCAGGTGGCTGTTTCGCATCGCAGGTTCTTCAGAATCATCGCAGACCCAGACCAGAAAGACATAGCCGAGAAACAACTGAACGAGGTTTGCGGAAGGTAGCTTTGGGGACTTTGGCTTACCATTTGTGTACATCCAGTCGGTAGCAGCATCAAGCACTGTTTGATCTGTTTAATATAAT
The DNA here is from genome assembly GCF_041734735.1 of Babylonia areolata. Lineage (NCBI taxonomy): Eukaryota > Metazoa > Mollusca > Gastropoda > Neogastropoda > Buccinidae > Babylonia > Babylonia areolata. Next base: position 10,115,583 of record NC_134908.1, read on the forward strand.
GTCTGATATGATGTGATATGATATGAATACTTACATAGCGCCTATCTTCGGTCGGAGACCAAGCTCTAAGCGCTTTACAAACACGGGGTCATTTGATGATAATATTATGGATACTTATATAGCGCCTATCCTCAGTCGGAGACCAAGCTCTAAGCGCTTTACAAACACGGGGTCATTTTCGGCTGCCTACCTGGGTAGAGCCGACAGACGGTTGCCACTGGGCGTGCATCATTCGCTTCCTGTGTCATTCAATCAGGTTTCAGGCATGCACACATACACACTCAGACAAACATAACATTTTATGTGTATAATCGCTTTGATCATTTACCCTGCCATGTAGGCAGCCATATACCGTTTTCGGGGGTGTGCATGCTGGGTGTGTTTTGTTTCAACATCCCACCGAACGCTGACATGGATTACAGGATCTTTAACGTGCGTATTTGATCTTGTGTGTGCGTATACACACGAAGGGGGTTCAGGTTTGCTCATATGTTGACCTGTGAGATCGGACTCGGAAAAATCTCCACCCTTTACCCAC
>NC_134908.1:10118620-10178620 GCF_041734735.1 Babylonia areolata
CTAGTGTTTTGTATAGCGCCTGGAGCTTGGTCTCTGACCAACGATAGCCACTGTGTAATGTAAGTGTAGAAATGTGCTACGCAGCTTTTTCAGGATAATCCATGATGAAATGAAAAATAGTGAGTGTGAGTATAAAATGTGCAGCGCAACATTGTCAGGAAACTCCATGATAAAATAACAAAAACTAAGTGTTAGAATAAAATGTGCAGCGCAACATTGTCAGGAAACTCCATGATAATATAACAAACACTAAGTGTTTGTACAAAATGTGCAAGGTAACATTGTTAGGATAATCCATGATAAAATGACAATCAGTAAGTATGAGTCTAAAATGTGCAACACAGCATGTCAGGGTAATGCACGATAAAATAAAAAACGTTAAGCCTAATTGAAAGTATTAAATGTGCAACATAAAATTGTCAGGATAATCCAAGATGAAATGACAAAACAGTCAGTATAAGTATATAATGCGCAATGTAGAATTGTCAGGATAGTTCATGATAAAATGACAAACGGAAAGCTTAAGTGTAAAATGTGCAACTCAACACTGTCAAGAGACTCGGTGCTAAAAACCAAATGACCAACAATGCATTCATGACCCCGCAGTGACACTGATGACGGACAGGGCGGGGGTGACCAGAACAGGACAGCTCGGGTCAATGAACCTCAGTACCCAGCCTCCCCCCCTCCTCCCGTTCGCCGCCACTCCCACCCATGCCACACCCACCGCTTCCAAGGTCAAGGTTGCTCATATTCTGACGTGCCTTCGCATCTGGACCAGGCCCGCTGGGATTGGGCGCCAGGTCTGCCAGCTGGAAGCAAGGTGTGTCAGAACCTGTCTGACGCCACGTTCATCAAGGACCAGGGAAAACAAAGCACGTTTGCTTCACATTCAGACAGACACCAAACCAGTCCGCGCGCTTTTACGCAGGACACAGAATTTGTCAGAAACCAAATAACTCCAAGCGTTCAAGCGTTTGAACAGGACAAAGATTCCGTGAGGAAGCAAACAGTGGCTGACAGAATACTTCTCAAGGATCAAACCCACGAAAAGCTGCTCAACTTCAAGTCACAACCCAGTTACGCCGGCCACACCGCAAGAAGATGTGCTCCCAACGAAAGCTCGAGCGTCTGCCCAGATCAGGTGACACCCCAGCCAACACTTCACACCCAGAACAGATCCGAAACGGAGCGCGATGAACGAGAATCCATGGGCGTAAGTCCTCCCGACGCCCGCAAGGCTTCTGAAGCGAAGACCAGACCCGGACGTGACACGGTGATGAGGAAGGGGCGGTTGAAGAAGCAGCAGCTGCTAAAGACTGGGCCTGGTCTGTCTGTGCTGTCCGCCTCGACAGAAAGAACAGCCGCGCACAGCACGGAAGGCCAAAGATGCACCGGCAGAAAACTCGACCATAAGTGTCGAGTGAGCGTGAAGAGAGCTACTTCTACAACGTATAACTCGCCTGAAGAAATTCCCATGAACAGCGTGGAATGTGAAGGCCAGGAACTAATGCAAGGCGGTGACAACAATGAACCAGAAACACTTTTTCTACTTTCCATGTCCTTGGAAATTTCAGACGTAGCGAAATCACGTGCATTTGTTCAAAACATTGACAACATAGTTGTTCAAGACAGTATCAACTTGGTTCTTCAAAACAGTGACAACATAACAGTTCCCCAAAACAATGACTTCACCACGAAGACGGACATACATGCACGTTCTTTGCCATCAGAGTCATCAAAAACATCTGCCCATGAAATCCACAAGGCAGAAGCATCAGCCGGCCACAGAGGTGCCACTAACAGTGTTGTGGGAGCAGATAAGACGGCAGTCTGTCTGCAGTCAGGATCTTCACAATCATCAGCTGTGCACACTTTGCAGAGTGAAGCGTCCACAACCACAGAAACCATTCACAGCTGTTCTATGACGACCGAAGGGGAAACTCACTGTCTGCAGTCAGAGTCATCGACACAAGCAGCTGTGGATAGCCTGTGTGGTCAGACACTTACAGGGACAACAGTGGTTCACGACCAAGTCAGGAAAACAGAGGGGGAAGGCAGTCCTACCCTGTCTGATTCACCAGAAAGACCTGACGACACCAGGAGTCTGGAGGCGGAAACGTTTCTGGCTGAGACAGGTGCAAATGATTGTACTTCAGGAACAGAAACCCACGCTTTAGAAACGGAAACCCACGCTTTAGAAACAGAAACCCGCACTTCAGAAACGGAAACCCGTTCTTTAGGACCAAAAACCTGCTCTTCAGAAACAGAAAACCACTCAGAAACTGACTCATTAGAAACAGAGACACGCTCTTCACGAGAAGAAACCTGCTCTTTAGGAACAGAAGTCCACTATTTAGACACAGACTCCTGCTCTTTAGGAAAAGGAACCTGCTCTTCAGAAACAGAAACCTGCTCTTTAGGAACAGGCGCCCACTCTTCGCCTTCTGAGACGTCACAAAAAGGGTACGCGACACACCAGGAGACTGAAGACCCTCCACTGATGACGTATACCTACACACACTGCGGTAGGGAAGGGCCAGCAGAGAGACCAGCAGACTGGCGCCTGTCCCAGTTATCTTACAGCCCCGTCACAAAGTGCGGGGGGTCGTGGCCACGTCAGACTGTAGACGAGAACCATGGCAACGGTTCTTCAACAATACAGACAGCAGCAGCAGCAGCATCCTTCTCGTGGCAGTGTGTAGTGTCATCAGGAAGAATACCCACACAGACCTCGGAGAATGACCAGTGCCCAGTTTCGTCGAAGAACTCCCACAACTCTGTGGTAAACGCCGAGAGAAGAGCAGTCTCTGCACCATTCCCCTTTTCATCAGAGGGTTCCCAGGAGTCCCCACCAACAGAGACACGCGAGCCTGTTTCAGCAGACGTCTGCTCGCGGTCAGAGTCATCAAAAGCCTCCGCCGTTGAGAAAGGTGTTATGGTGCTGCCCACAGCAGTAACACACACACCAATCTCTTCCGAGAGGGGCGACGATGCTTCTTTGGCTTTCAAACCAAACACTCCTGCCACCGTCCTTGACCAAACCCACACTGTGGGGGGTGGATTTCAAATCAGCGCAAAAGACCCCGGACAAGCGCGCAGCAGTGACCAAACTGACACGTCTTCTGACCCACGGCCAAGACTCACGACTCCTGTGGACTGGTACTACTCTGGAGAGGACAGTGAAGTCATCAGCGGGAAGGGGGCGGCACCGTGCCGGTCAGCGGTGACGGTCAGCGACATCTCCCTCTGCCACTTCAACCATCCGGGTTCCGGCGATGATGACACGCCCAGCGATGACGTCAACGAGGGGAGTGACATCACCAGCGAGGTCAGCTGGCACTCGCTGGGCATGGAGCTGTGGAGGGAGAACGTGATTGCCGCCACGTCTTTTGGGAAACGAGGTGAGGAAGGGGAGCATGCAGGAGCAGATTAAAGGGAGTGAGCTAGTACCAATCGGAAGGCAGTGTGCAGGATTTGATAAAAGGGAGTGTGCAGGAACTATTTCAAGTGAGTGTGTGGAAACAATTAAAGGGAGTGTGCATGAACTAATTAAAGGGGGTGTGTAGGAACTAATTTAAGTGAGTGTGTGGGAACTTATTAAAGGGAGTATGCATGAACTAATTAAAGGGAGTGTGTAGGAACTAATTTAAGTGAGTGTGTGGGAACTAGGCCTAATTAAAGGGAGTGTGCATGAACTAAATAAAGGGCGTGTGCAGGAACTAATTTAAGTGAGTGTGTGGGAACTTATAAAAGGGAGTGTGCATGAACTAGGCCTAATCAAAGGGAGTGTGCATGAACTAGGCCTAATTAAAGGGAGTGTGTACGAACTAATTAAAGGGCGTGTGCAGGAAATAATTTAGGTGAGTGTGTGGGAACTAGGCCTAATTAAAGGGAGTGTGCATGACCTAGGCCTAATTAAAGGGAGTGTGTATGAACTAATTAAAAGGAGTGTGCATGAACTAATTAAAAGGAGTGTGCAGAAACTTATTAAAGGGAATAAATTACTTTGAAAGTGAATGTGCTGGAACGAGGCGACAAAGGGGCTAATTGATGGGAGCGTGCTGGAAATAATTAAAGGGAGCGTTCATGAACTAATTACAGGGAGTGTTAGGGAATGAACTAGATTATAAAGGGAGCGTTTAGGTGATTTTACTTTCTTTCACACACACACACACACACACACACACACACACACATCCTGTTAGCATAGCGTAACAAAAAACAAAACAAAACAAAACAACAAACACGGAATGGAAAAGTATCCTCTTTTCTTTTTCCAGCCATAATTGGAAATAATTACTTCAGATGTGGGCAGCGTTCTCGTTAGTTGTGGAACTCTTGCCAGAAGTATACACAGATTTCAGTAAACAACAACAACAACAGCAACATTAGTTCAAGGCCCACTTCACAGAAGAAAAAAAAACACAAGAAAAATGATTTGAACCAAACAGTCTGCAAACGGTTTGCCACTGGCCTTTCACTGAACACACAAAGGGCTGTTTCCGGTACATGTGCACTTTGAACAGCTTGAAAAATGTGCTGGAAACACGATCGGTATTTCAGCCAAAAATTTAGTCATTCAGTGGTTTGTAAAACACTGATATTTATATATTTTTAGATCAGTGTTTGTAAAGGATAGTTGTGGATTGAAATGGATTAAGCGGAAGTGTCATACGTCAGCAAATAAACGGAAATGAACATAACACTAGACTGACTATTCTACCGGTACCCGATTATATATTCAAATATAATGATTAAAAAAAATAATAATAAAATAAATAAAAAATCTTCACAGCACGAAAACAACGGGAGCAGAAACGGTGTCGGCAAACCAGCGCCCCAGCGGGGATCCACATTTCCGGTTTGGAGAACAGTGAGTACTTTCGTGATAATGTGGTGTCAAATAAAAAAAAACAACAACGTGTGTGTATGTGTGTGTGTAGGGAAAGGGCGGTAGTCATACTGAACACTGAATTCTGCCTCCCAGGCATTAACCTTTTCACTGTCAAGCTCGCATTTATGCAGCAGCTAGGTAGAGGACCCATGTCACTGAAGGGTGACCAGATCATGGGTCTGTTATCCATGAATCTACTGCTCTTGATGTTCGGTGGTAGGATAAGCCATATTTTCTACACATCGCAGGGGGAATTCACAGCTGTTCTTAAACACCATATTTTCTGTGTTTATAGCACAAGGGAATTTTGCACTCTAAATTGACTAGCAGTGAAAGAGTTAAGAAAATGTAATATGATGACAAACCTTATCATACATAACACAAATATATAATATAAAGGAACAAGTATACAAAAAAAATACAAGAAAAAAGGCCAGCAGGCAACTAAGTAAGAATGCCAGTGTCACCACTGCTGCAGCTACCACTCTTTGTAGTGGCACTGCTACAACTAGTACAAGATGCAGCTGCTGTTGCTACTACCACTGCCACAATCCTACTTTTCTGACTCTTCATGCTACTTCTGCTACTGATGGTTGTGCTACTACCTCTACAGCATGACCACTCCTTCAACTACTGCTACAACTATCTGTTCTTTCGTTTTCCAGTGAGGACGTTGTCAGAAGTTCTACGAGATCTTGTTCTGTGCTGCCAGGGAGACACGGCTGCCTTGTGATTGATTGTGTGGGGTGGTGGTGGTGGTGGTGATTGTGTGTGTGTGAGATTGTGTTTGTACATGGGGGTGGTGGGGGGAGTGACTGTGTGTGTAGGGTGGGGTGTGTGCGGGGATAGGGGTGGGGGGTGGTTGTGTGTGTGATGGGGGATGGGGGGGGGAGTGAATGTGTGTGTTGGGGGTGATGGGGGGTGATTGTGTTTGTATGTGGGGGGAAGTGATCATGTATGGAGAGGGGAGTGATTGTATGTGTGTATGAGTGTGTGTATGCGGGGAGGGGCAGGGGGGTGGGGGTGGGTGAATTGGGAGTGATTGTGTGTGGTGGGGAGAATGATTGTGTGAGTGTATGTGTGTAGATTGTGTTTATGTGCGGGGGATTGGGGGAGGAGTGATTGTGTGTGTGTGGGGGGGGGGGGGAGCTGGGGGGAGGGGAGAGGAATGATTGTTTGAGGGGGGGGGGGAGGCTGGGGGGAGGGGAGAGGAGTGATTGTGTGTGTGTGGGGGGGGGGACTGGGGGGGCAGAGGAGTGATTGTGTGTGTGTGTGGGGGGGGGCGCTGGGGGGAGGGGAGAGGAGTGATTGTGTGTGTAGGGGGGGGGGGGAGGGAGTATACAGGGAGGAGGGGTTACGGGGGAGGGGGGGATTAGGGGTGAGGAGGGGGAGAAAAAGGGGAAAGGAAATAATTGCTCTGACAGGACACATTCCTCCATGTGTGTGTGTGTGTGTGTGTGTGTGTGTGTGTGTGTGTGTGTGTGTCTGTGTGTGTGTGCCTGTGTGTGTGTGTGTGTGTCTGTGTGTGTGTGTGCCTGTGTGTGTGTGTGTGTGTGTGTGTGTGCCCTAAAATGCATATGTTCACAGCCACTGCATAGAAGACTGAAAATAAATAGCAAAGATTTTTTTTCTTTCATCAGTATATGCATATATCTATATATTATATTAAAAAATCATGAGCTCAGTTTTACACAAATCCAGAGACAATGTTTCAGATTAAAAAAAAAAAGATTTATGGGGGGAAAATTACCATGACTGATGATCAAATATATTATTTTTCATTATCATAAAATGTTGTTTTACTTTCACCTGTGGTACATTTGTGATGCATTTCCATGAAGTAAAGATTGAAAGAGCTTAAGTTGATTGTTTTCCCTTCTGTTTAATTCTACAATGGGGCATGGAAGTATGAGTGAGTGTGTGTGTGTGTGTGTGTGTGTGTGCAAGTCAGTGTGTGTGTGTGTGTGTGTGGTGTATGTGCGTGTGTTAAAGGGCAGGGGACATGCCTTGACCAATGTGAGATAGCTTTATCTTCTTCTTTTATTTGTTTTTGTTTGTTACTTGACAGTTGATGATGATGATGATGCAACCTGCTCCCTTTGATGCATGTGCGCTACTCAGCAACACACACACACACACACACACACACAAATGCACATTCACACACACATGGATGCTTGCAAACTCACACACACATTTACACATGTGGATGCTTCCAAATACACACAAACACACACAATGACACAAAACACAAACACACACAAATGCACATTCACACACACATGGATGCTTGCAAACTCACACACACACATTTAAACACGTAGATGCTTACAAATGCACACACACACACACACACACACACACACACATGAGCACAAACACAAGGATTTTCACACCTCAAAATATGTTCACTTCTTTATTTGCTGGGGTTGTTGGGTGTTTTTTGTGTGTGTACATCATGGAATTCAAATCATGTTTCAACCACACCCTATAACTCTGCTTGTACAAGAGCAGAGCTCACTCCACACACGTTACACACTAACACCTCCACACCATTCTCTCTAGATACTTCAGCACACTAAAAAAAGAAATTGAAAAACAAAATAATAAATAAGGGGGGGGGGGGGGGAGAAAAAAAAAGCAAAGTCCTACTGGTGTGGTAAAATAAATGAAAAAAAAAAAAGAAGCAAACTTGTGATTTGTAAAGTTTCTGTATGACAGTTACCACTGTATAAATCAATATACAATTCACTGCGGAGTGATGGCCTAGAGGTAACGCGTCTGCCTGGGAAGTGAGAGAATCTAAGTGCGCTGGTTCGAATCACTGCTCAGCAGCCAATATTTTCTCCCCCTCCACTAGACCTTGAGTGGTGGTCTGGACGCTAGTCATTCAGATGAGACGATAAACCGAGATCCCGTGTGCAGCTTGCACTTAGCACACATAAAAGAACCCACAGCAACAAAAGGGTTGTTTCTAGCAAAATTATGTAGAAAAATCCACTGATAGGAAAAACAAATAAAACTGCACACAGAAACAAATAAAACTGCACACAGGGGAAAAAAAAAAGAAAAAAAAGGTGGCGCTGTAGTGTAGCGACGCACTCTCCCTGAGGAGAGCAGCCTGAATTTCACACAGAGAAATCTGTTGTGATAAAAAGAAATACAAATAGAAATTATTCCTTATCTGATTTATTACTATCAGGGTGAGGAAGTACAGTGACTAGCCAACAAATGCAAAGAAAATGGGGAACTTTTTTTTTGCGGAGGGGGTGGGGATTGGGGAGGGGGTGCGGTCATGCCCAAAATTACACTGTGAAAAATACACTTAAACATACGAATGGAAAACCTCAAAGAGGAAAAGAAAAACGAAACCCCGGCTTCCCCATGTCCAAATCTCACAATTTCTGTTACTTTCCTCAAATTTAAACTCCATGAGTTTACAACCATACAACCAAAGTTTGGGCCAAAGGACTCATCCTCTCTCAGCAATCAAAGGCTGTTATCACACATTTGCAACAAAGTATACACTACTCGCTTGGTGTAATTTGCTAACTAAAAAATGATAAATTCTAAATTAACCTCAGATGATGAAAGCCGCCCCCTACCCCCCCAAAACAAACAAACAAAAACCCAGCTGGGCAGCCTAACAAATTTTGAGCATGATTAGTCGACTTGAATGTCGCGATTGACATACTGACCAACAGACAGACAAAACGAAATAAAAAACCTGATGCTAAACAAATGGGGTATGTAACAGAAAAAGTCAAGGCACTCACAGCTGTCATTGAATTCCTGGTCACTTGAGGATGCCCTAACATAGATTCTAGAACACACACTGTGGGTACTAACTGAGTGGTCAACATGTTGGACTTTCAATCTGAGCTTCCCGGTTTCAAGTCCTGGTCACTGCACCAGCTGGGCAGAGGGTGGAGATTTTTCCCATCTCCCAGGTCAACTGATGGGCAGACCTTCTGGTGCCTGAACCCCCTTCGTGTGTATACTGATGCAGAAGAATAAATACACACCTTAAAAATCCTGTAATCCATGTCAGTGTTTGGTTGGCTATGGAAACAAAAACATTCCCGACACACACTCCCCCTTCCTTTCTGAAAACAGAATATGGCTGCCAACATGGCGGGGGTAAATACAGTCATGGAAGTAAAAGCCCACTCGTGCATTTTATGAGTGAACATGCGAGTCGCAGCCCATGAACGAAGAAGTGAAGGAGAATACATGTACACATGGCCATCATTGAATTTTGGACACATTAGGCAACACAGAATTTTGTGTGTGTGTGTTTTTTGTGGGTTGTTTTTTTTTCTGTTTGTGAGCAGCAACGCCATGTTCACACATGAATGAGGGAGCTTTTCCAGATGTGACTGTTTTCCCTGCTGTCATGGCAGCCATGATGCAGCCATTTCCAGCGTGTCTTCATGCTGGGTGTGTTCTTGTTTCCATAACCCACCAAATGATGACACGGGTTACTGGATCTTTAACAATGTGCCTATTTCATCCTTTGTATAAATGCATACACACAAAGTGGAATTAATTAAGGCACTAGCAGGTGTGCAGGTCTGCTGACCTAGGTGATTGGGAAAGAAAAAAGCAATTCAACACTTAACCCACCAGATACTAACTCTAACTATGCGCCAGTAACTTTTTTTTTTTTTTTCTGATTCCAATTTACTTCAGATGACTTACAGCCATGGATTTTGTGTTGCACAGAATTTCTTGCGGTACAGACTGGTTGTCAACAGATTCTTACAGCTTGATCTGATCAGGCCTGATGTTTTTGTTAATCCAAGGGGTATGGTGTATCAACCAAATTTTGTCTGTTCAGACTTTTGAAGGGGAAAATGTGTGAGGAAGAAATATAGCATTGAGTAATTCAGTATGAATGCTCACTCTCTCTTCACACACACACACACAAACTCGCACACACAGACATTTTAACAAACACACACACTCACAATCTCAATCAGCTGCAGTAATTTCAATTTTCATGACTTACTTTCCATCAACGGTAAAAACATCCAGATTTCAGGCTAATTATATCTGTCAACAAGTTAACATTCTCCATCAGTCAAAAAACTGAATAATAAAAAAAAAGCATTATTGTCTCCTGATGATCGATTGATACATGTACCTTCCCTCTCACTTCCTTCCAAAAAATAAAAATGAATAAATAAAATCAAATAAAACAAAAAAACAAAAAATACACTCAAACACCAAGGATACTAACAGACAAACAACAAATCTGGAGTATAACAACAACAAACAAATCACAGCCAATTTGATCTTTTTTCTTTTCTTCTTATTTTCATATATACTACTTATATTCTGAAATCAAAGAAAATAACACCCGCTTGACAAATTGGTCAGCCCAGCTCTGCCTCATTTGCATACAACTCTGGAGTAGTGCCTCCACCACCTGGCCCTATTGCTTAGCTGCACAAGCAAGCAAAATCAGTCCACAAGTTGAAGAAGATTAGAAACATAACCAAACCAGAGAGTTGGTTCACCCCCTGCTGGAGATGAGGGAAGTGGATGAGGAAAGAGATGGAGAAACTTGAGGAGGAGATGAAGGGAAAGAGATGGGAGATGACTGAATTACACGGTCCACAAACACTTCACTTACTGACTTAGCGTTTCTTCCTGTCCACCAACAGGAACCACGCAACAGAAACGACATGAAACAAAAACAGCTGACCATTTCTGGGCTGAAATTACTCACAAAGGAACTCTGACCCAATTTACATTACATACAATTATTATTTCTGTGGTTAAGCCCGCCATTTTGGTTTGGCGTTGCCCATGCATGATGTCAAGTTTCAACAGCTGTCCCTCAGAATAGTTTCACAGAACCAAACACAAATGGTTAAACCGCTTTCTGGTTCCTTGAGACTGTAATCAGAAAGCTTGGTCAAAGCCCACACAACATCTACGTTCAATATGTTTTGAAATTCAACTTGTAGTAACCAAAAGCTTTAGCAATTCAACTTGAAGTCACCAAAGCTTTTAAAATTCAACTGTAGTCACCAAAAGTTTTGAAATTCTTCTTGTAGTCACCAAAAGCCTTTGAAATTCACTTGTAGTAACCAAAAAGTTCGGGAATTCAACTTGAAGTCACCAAAAGCTTTTAAAATTCTACTTGTAGATAACAAAAGCTTTTGAAATTCTACTTGTCACCTAAAGCTTTTGAAATTCACCTGTAGTCACCAAAATTTTTAATTTATTGTAGTCACCAAAGCCTTTGAAACTGTAATAACAAAATTATGAAATTCAATTTGTAGCTGCCTAACCTTTTGAAATCCTACTTGTAGAAACCACAAGCTTTTGAAATCTTGCTTGTAGTAAACAAAAACTTTTAAAATTCTACTCACAGCAAATCAATTCTCGTCAAAATTTATCACTCTGAATCAGAAGCTACTGAGTCCTGATCCATCTCTTTTTTGAATCAAAATATGAATCATGTTTGTCACAACCTCCTGCTGAATCCTTTTCCTGCCCTGTGGCACACAAGACCACCACCACTGTCCAGAGGTCTCCACTGCTGCCTGTCTTGTGCTGTGTCGGCTTCCCCCCAAGGTATAGCCATTCTCCTGTCTTGTGCTGTGTCGGCTTCCCCCCCAGGTATAGCCATTCTCCTGTCTAGTGCTGTGTCAGCTAGCTTCCCCCCCAGGTATAGCCATTCTCCTGTCTTGTGCTGTGTCAGCTAGCTTCCCCCCCAGGTATAGCCATTCTCCTGTCTAGTGCTGTGTCAGCTAGCTTCCCCCCTAGGTATAGCCATTCTCCTGTCTTGTGCTGTGTCAGCTAGCTCCCCCCCCAGGTATAGCCATTCTCCTGTCTAGTGCTGTGTCAGCTAGCTTCCCCCCTAGGTATAGCCATTCTCCTGTCTTGTGCTGTGTCAGCTAGCTTCCCCCCTAGGTATAGCCATTCTCCTGTCTAGTGCTGTGTCAGCTAGCTTCCCCCCCAGGTATAGCCATTCTCCTGTCTTGTGCTGTGTCAGCTAGCTCCCCCCCCCAACACCCCTCCAGGTATAGCCATTCTCCTGTCTTGTGCTGTGTCAGCTAGCTTCCCCCCCCCCCACACACCCCCCCCCAGGTATAGCCATTCTCCTGTCTTGTGCTGTGTCAGCCCCCCCCCCCCCCCCCAGGTATACCCATTCTCCTGTCTTGTGCTGTGTCAGCTAGCTCCCCCCCCCCCCCCCTGCACTCAGGTTGTAGCACAGACTGACATTTGTTTACAGGTGGGCCACCAGCAAAGTGAGAAAGCTGAATTATTGGTTTCTCCATTGCAATGGGAAATCATTCACAGCTTAGTCTTTTGTTAAGGACTATGACTCAAACTAGGAGGCAAGGCTCTCAGTGCTGCAGCCTTAGGGGCTGGTTGGCCTTTGGGAACCAACGCCGACGCGTCCTAAAACCCTCTTGGCTGAGAGAGTGGGGATGTAACTTGGGCAAATTCTAGCCCAAATAGTCGGGACAGCAGTTGCCTCCTCTGCTTTCTGATGGTCATAGTCAGACACGACTGACTAGCATATATATGTCAGTCTTCCACACCGACAGTAGATAATCATTACAACTCAGCCAGCCTTGAAGACAGATCACTGGGGTAGAGATCCCCCATGCAGCAAGTTTCATCACTCTCAGGAATCAGAGCAACAACTGTCCTTGTGCCCTTGAACTTGGTCAACATAACTGACATTCTGTAAAAACTGATGCACTCCCACTGGGCCCAGCCACAGGGATATCGGTCCAGCAGTTTGACAAATTCATTCTACATACACAATTATATAAACTGAAGAAAAAGTAAAAATTAAAAGGCTTTTTTGCTATGTTGATCATTTTTTTTTAAATCAAAAATTAAAACACACACACACACAAACAAAAAAACACCAACTACCAACCCCCTAACAAAAACAACAACAAAATAACAACAAAACCCCCCAAAAAAGCAACAAAATAACAAAACACACACAACTGAAGCTATTTCTTGTCATCAGGATTTTCAAAAGAGCACCCTATTCTTGTCTCTCTCTGGGATATAATAAACTAACTGCTTTTTTAAACATCCATGAAGAGTACATCATAATGCCCTGGTTGATAAATTGTAACTGCAACATCGTCCATGAAAAGATCATTCAATCATTGTAATATTCGACGACGATGTTCTGCTTGATAATGGAAAGTCACTGGAAACGAATGTGCACACACACATACGACAGCCTTCTAAACAGGTTCCATGGTCTGGAATTCTCCCATTAGCTGTAATGCCTAATTTCCATATACACAGCACCAAAATGGCATCGAGACCACACTGACACACACACTGATTTATGAATCCATTTTAACAAAACAGCATCAAATCAGCACAGTGGTATTTCACCTGACGGCATTTTGATATGGTGTTGAACCACACAAAGCTTACTGTAAAGCAAATGCAATTGCCGATTCTCTTGTTGTTGACACATATGGGGGGAAAAAATCAGTATTGGGTGCAAGCGATGCTATAAAGAGTGCCACAGACACTTGTCAAAGACCTCATACTATACAGGGTTGCTCCTGACCAATTCAGTTAACGATTCTGAAACACTTTTGTCTGGCATGCCAGCATCTTCTAAAAAGAGCATTGTGGGAGATGAGTGAATGTGCATGACCTTGGGTCAAGGCTTCTCCATTTCATGGATGAACCACAGACAGAATGGCATGAATCCTTCCAAGGACCAAAGCCACATTTCATGCCAGTGCTGGAACTGGTATTGGTGTTGTGCCAGTGCTGTTTCACGTTGATGGATTCAGTGAAGTCAGTTTACTGTTTGTGCGATTCATGTTGTGTTGGTGCTACTTTGATGCCGTGTATATGGAACTCCATCTTAATTCTTACTCCACCATAGGCAACTTTAGTCAACCAGACAGTTCACCGCCATTGGCAACTGAAGTCAACACTGAGAGGTCATGTTTGTTAACTTAAAAGGACCGTTTTTCACACTGTAACAAAGCTTGACAGCTGCAACCAACTTTCGTGCGCAAAAGGAAACTGACTAACCTTCCCCCCTTGACTGAGTCAGTGAACAAGTCCACTTGGCTGTTTTGAAACGAACTGAATCATGTGACTGAGAGCGTCCAGTCTGAAAAATCTGGCGCTGGGGAGTTGTTTTTCCACACAGAAACTTGGCAGCAAAAGAGTTAAGCCCTACGAGTGGTTGTTCCGCTGGTGGTTGAGGTAAAAGGTGATGAAGTTCTCGTAGACCACGAAGGTAATGGCACAGGCTGGTGTGACACGAAGAATGCAGGGTCCTAGTCCTTTGTAGAAGGCCAACCACCCTTCATACCTGCACATACATACATACATACATACATCATCATCATCGCCTTTGTCATCATGTCCCTGAACTCAGGAGTTGTTGGGGGCGGGGGGAGTGGGGTGGGGGAGGCATGAGGGCTGAAGAGAAAGATAACCTCCTTCACACTGCTCTGTAGGCGGCTGTCAAGAGAAGATCCAGGAAAGGTATGCACACTATGCACACTGGGTGGAGGAAATCCTGTTACCCCTATGCTGCGCTGAACGCTTATTTAGTCTTTTATCATTGTTGCTGATATGGAGGAGAAACTGCTAGTGATAATAATAATAATAATGGTTGGTGATTACTTTGGGACTGAAGATAAATATGTGATGTGTGTTCACATTTGTCTTTCGTCCCTCACATATAATAATACTAAAGATAAGATAAACCTTGGTTTCCTAAATCCAAAACACAGGGGGTTTGGTAATGCCCACAGAATTCCGTTCCACTGTGTCAAGAAATGCAAAGTTAGACCTGCACCAATGTGGTCAGAAATACAAGTCAGACATTAGAAATGAGTTAAGGAATAATAATAATAATAATAACAGTAATAGTACATTTACACAGTGCTTTGGAACCTCTTCAAGAGCTTTACAATAACACATCAGACACAGCCAATACATGCATGAATGCACACACACACACACACACAAGACTGCACACACACACACACACACATTGAAGAAAATAATGCTGATCGATAGAATACAGATAAGGAACGGAGTGCCTTAACTGTGTAGAGACTGCTTGTGTGTTCAGAAATGCAAGTTAGACATGTATCAACATGTTCAAAAATACAAGCTGATCATGTACTAAAGTGCACAGAAATACACATTAGTCAAGTATTAATGTGTTCAGAAATGCATGTCGGATATGTACTGTGTTCAGAAATACATACAAGTTGTAGCAATATCTTCCGAAATCATAAGACAGACATTTACTTAATTGTTCCAAGATAGAAGTTAGACAATTAGACATGCACTAATGTGTCCATAAATGCAAGTTAGACAAGCATCAATGTGTTCATTAATGCACGTTAGACACATTACACTTATGTGTTCATAAATGCAAGTAAGACAAGCCTTGCGTGCATATATTTGTGCACCTATCAGAGTGGACTTCAACAGAATTCTGCCAGAGGACTACACCTATGTTGCCACAGGTTCTTTTCCAGTGTGCCAAGTGTGTGCTGCACATGTACGCAGGACCTCAATTAATCATCTCATCTGAATATCGAGACGCTCAGTTTGATTTTCAAGTCAAGCTTGGAAGAAAGGGTGAGACTGGGAATGGAAGAGTGAAACATAAATCTGCCAAAACTGTTCCAGCTGCCCAGGAAATGGTTCTCTCATTTTTCTAAGACTTTTCCAAATTTCTGTGACTCTCAACAAACCATGACAAGCCCAACAAACGGCAAATAATGCTGTTGACTGTGGCCATGAAATGCATACTTCAGCATTCACAGATTCCAGCTCTCATGTTCACTTGCGTGTGCTAGTGGGTTATTTCCCCCCCCCCCCTCCCTGCACGGCATTTTCCCCCCTGCCATGTATGCAGCTATAGTCTGTTTTTGAGGGGGTGTACATGTTGGATATGTTCTTTGTTTTCATAACCAACCAAATGTTCTAATGGATTACAGGATTTCTAACAACTGTATCTGATATTTTGCATGTGTGTTACATGTGTAGGGGGTTCAGGCACCAGCAGGTCTACACATCTACTGACCCAGGAGACTGGGAAAATCTCCACCCGTGGTCCAGATGCTGTGACAAGGATTCAAACCCAAGACGCTCAGGTTGAAAATCAAACGCTTTATCCACTTGGCTATTAAACAGGAAAGGACTGAAGGAGAAACAACAACAAATACTGGACGCAAGCAAAGAAAATCCCAGTGTGTCAAGAGCAGAGTAGTGTGCACAGACAATAGAACGCTACAGGGTTGCTCCCCCTGGTTCTTGACAACAAGGACAATGACACACAGACCTGCCAACCCCTGACGAGTAAACTGCTAGACTCGACAGCAGCACTGTCACTGACCATAGTAGCTTTGTCACTGACCAGAGCAGCACTTCATTAACCAGAGATGCATGTCACTGATCGGAATAGCATTGTCAGTGACGACAGTAGCACTGTCACTGGCAAGGGTAGCAATGTCATGGATGAGAGTAACACTGTTGCTTTGTCACTGACAAGAGTAGCAAAACTGTGTCTGAGAGTAGCAGCAACGACAATCTTTGCTCATGCAAAAAGAAACCCCAAAAACCAAAAACAAAAATTAGGATTTAAGATTATGTTATTTATCATTTCTATTGATTATGACTTGAAATCAAAGTACATCCAGTTTAGGTTATAAGGTAACCTTCTACAGCCATCGGGGCAGTGAATTCATTCAGTGTGTGTGTGTGTGTGTGTGTGTGTGTGTGTGTGTGCGCGCGCTTTCATGTGAGTACATGTGAAAGTGCATGCATAATAGGTTGTACTCTGTTTTAGGTTTTAAAACAATCCATTTAGCTTAAAAATACACGACAGTGGGTGTTATGAATGTGCAATATGCAGGATAAATGTGCAATATGTCTAATGTCAACATTCATATCTTTAAACACATTCATATTTATAATTGTGATGTTATAATTATTAATTGGAATGTTTTTAAAGCGAATATGTGAAATCCTTTTTTATTTGAGAAATTCTATGATTATTACTCCTGTTTAATCTAGTAATGTTTAATGTTGTTTTCTTGTGTGTGTGTGTGTGTGTGTGTGTGTGTGTGTGTGTGGTGTGTTGTGTGTGTGTGTGTGTGCGTGTGTGTGTTGGCTGATTGTGTGGCTTGTGTTTCACCGCACCTGATGCAATTCCTGTGTGTCAGATAATCATGTTATCTTTATCTTATCCAGTGTGTCCACTGGGCCCTCTCCTGCCAGTTCAAACTTTCACACCTGTGTAGAGTGAGGATAAACAGAGTAAAGTCTTTCCTACGAACACAGCACCATGCCGTAACGAGGTCTCAAACCCTCATCAGAGGTGAACAGTGGACCAGAAGTCGAACATCCAACCCATTCTGCCACGACATCTCTAAGTACGCTATGGAAAATCGCCGTGTCAACTGCATGCAGCGGTGCACATTTTTCTCTCAGAAATCGACAACAGGATATTGTTTGTTTCACGTTTTGCATCGTTCCCGGCACTGTGTCAGTTGCTCATGGTCACTTTCATAATACTCTACTTCCCTCAAAAGAACCTCAACATGCTTTGGAGTTACCTACCTTTCCTATCATTTTCTTCTTCTTCTTCTTCTGTGTTTGTGGGCTGCAACTCCCATGTCCACTCTTATTTACAAAATAAGCAGGCTTTTATATCTATGACTGTTTTTGTGCCTCAACATTTAGGCAGCCATACTCTGTTATGGGGAGGGTTTCTCACCATTCCTCAGTGCTTTTTTTTTCTTCTTTTTTTTGGGGGGGGGGGGGGGGGGGGGTTCCATAAATTTATAGATGCTTTTTGTCTGAGCAGGTAGTTCACTGCACCCTCTCTCTCTCTCTCAATCTCTGTATCAGCTGACATGTTTGTATCCATGAATATGCATACACATGTATTGTTCAGTGTACATTTTAAAGTTTTTCTGGGCATGTTTCCTTTTTATACCTTCACATATTTCAAGAGATCAGTGTTTTATTCAAGCTGTAAAACGTGGTGCAATAGAATTGTACACAAAAATGTGTGAGGGAGGAGGGGGTGGGGGGGGGGGGGGGGGTTTGAGGGGCACGGGCAGGTATTGCAAGTACATGTGTGAGTATGCATGTGCACTAGCAAGTGTGCTGTACACTTGTGCACTGGGAGGTGAGAGAAGGGGGGGGGGGGGGGAATATACATGTATGTCTCTGTGCTTGTACTTTTGTGTTTTTACATGCTTGCAAGGAAATTGTCCTTACTTTATGAGAACGTTAAAAAAAAGTCTGAAGTTTGGAACATCTGTACAAAAAAATACACTGACCAAAACATTATTTTTTGTGTGTGTTTCATCTTGGCTTTTTGTTTTTGTTATATTCACTCCTTGAAAATGTATTGCTCTCCTTCCACCATATTTATGACCTTCCCTGACTGAAACCAGGTACCTATTCACACCTGTGTGCAGTGAGGAAAATCTGAGTGAAGTCCCTTTCTCAAGGACATAGCGCCAAGTCAAAACACGGCCTTGAACTCTGATCACTGACAAACACTGGATCTTAAATCCAATGACTAACCCATTTCAGCCACACTACCCATGTCTCTGTGTTTTATTCTCTTACATTTAGAAGAAGAAAAAAATCTTTTTTTGAATTCACATCAATGTATTGACTGGAACATAGTAAAATATGTCCGATACAAGATAAACTGACTTCATCTTTAATTAATAACAAAGGTATGAGTGAAATTCAAAAGACAGAGAGAAAGACAGAAAGGAAAAAGAACAGCCCCAAAATGAAAAGACAAGAAGAAACGCATCACATAATTTCATCAAGAATTGTTCAGGAACTACACAAACTACCCCAAATACACATGAGACAAACAAAAAGAAATAATAAACAAACAACAGGGAAGAAAATAAAGCAACAAGCAAAACATCTCCACATTTCCAAACAGAGACACATTTTATTGGCTACAAATTCAGCCTGTCAACACATCATCAGCATTATCATCATCATCATCATCAGCATCGTCATGCACCAAAATGTCAATTCACAGCTTCATCAATCCACTACATTTCTCTACTGTACATAATATATTGCTGATTTCTATACACCAATATCCATATGGTACACACAGCATGATTCATACACAAATCGGCATGTTTTTGCCAGAAGTTCAAACACAGCTTGAGCAGGATCAGGTCATAATATCACTTTTTTTTTTTACTTACCCCAAGAACAGGTTCTTAAAATGAATGGATTTCTTACTGAAGACATTATGTTACATCAATTTTGTCTTCATGTAACTGCAATGTATCCCAAAACACGTCCACGCAACACGTGCTTAAATGCACATAACAGCGCTGTATCCACAAAACATGTCCAAATAACACATGTGAACTGCCTGCACATAAGCGCGCTGTATCCACAAAACATGTCTAAATAATACACGTATATCTGTCTGCATGTAAATGTACTATATCAATAAAACATGTCCAAATAACACATGTATAACTGTCTGCACGTAACAGCGCTGTATCCATAAAAACATGTCCAAATAACACACCTGAACTGCCCGCACATAACCTCGCTGTATCTACAAAACATGTCCAAACAACACATGTCGTTCAGAACCCTTTACCTTGAGCTAAAACACAACCTTAAGTAAAAAAAGTAGAAAAAAAGACCAACAACAACCAGCTGTCATATCCCTTTAACATCAAAAACAAGCTCAATCCACTGCCAATCACTTCTTCCACAACACTCACCAACCAAAAACATAATTTCCATGTTCACGTCCAAAACCACCTTTTTTTTTTTTCTTAAACAAGTACAGTAAACTACTTTGTAAACAGCCAGTATCCAGTAAACATCCATTCCCCAGTGTGAATCAAAACTATGCTCAGTTTCAAATGCCTCGCAAAATACCCAGCCCGCACTTAGAAAGAAAATGATGGTGAACGAATGATAACCAAGTTTTAGGGGGAGCAGGTTACTTTACACAGCAGTGCGGATTTAGTTCTGGAGATGATCAACAGAACCTTTGCATGAAGTGTCGATGTGAAGTTGGGAGAAAAAACAAAACAAGAAAGGCAAGGCCTTCAAGACTCACTTGTGATACACTTTAAAAAAAAATCCATGTTTTTATGTATTGAGTATAATGCATTTACTGTTATATTTATATTTTTTGTATTCTCTAAACTTGGTGCTTTGATCTGATATTCGACCCAACAAAGGATCTGTCATTATTATCATTTTTTGTTCAAACAGGAACTTCTTTTGCTAAGCATGGAAGTTTTATTTATTGCAAACGCTTTGGTGTAGATAGCAGAACAAGGGAATTACTCTGCTGGGAAACTTAGCTTGCTTTAAACTGATCTTTCTCATCTTAAACATTACATTTTGAAATTATACTCAATACATAAAAAGCTTGGATTTTTTTAAAAAAGTGCATCACAAGTGAGTCTTGAAGGCCTTGCCTCTCTTGTTTCAAAATGAAATGTTTAAGATGAGAAAGATCAGTTTAAAGCAAATTAACTCCACTAGCATTACAGAGTAATTTCCCCTTTTTACTATCTGCACCAAAACGCTTGCAAAATAAATAAAAATTCCATGCTTAGCAAAAGAAGTTCCTGTTTGAACAAAAAATGATAATAATGACTGCTCTAGCTGTTGGGTCAGAATATCAGATCAAAGTGCAATAGACGGGTGCAATAGCCGAGTGGTTAAAGCGTTGGACTTTCAATCTGATGGTCCCGGGTTCGAATCACGGTGACGGCGCCTGGTGGGTAAAGGGTGGAGATTTTTACGATCTCCCAGGTCAACATATGTGCAGACCTGCTAGTGCCTGAACCCCCTTCGTGTGTATGCGCACGCAGAAGATCAAATACGCACGTTAAAGATCCTGTAATCCATGTCAGTGTTCGGTGGGTTATGGAAACAAGCACATACCCAGCATGCACACCCCCGAAAACGGAGTATGGCTGCCTACATGGCGGGGTAAATAAATAAAAACGGTCATACACGTAAAATGTTACATGTCTGTTTGAGTGTGTGTGCGTGTGCGTCTGAAATCTGATTGAATGACACAGGAAACGAATGATGAGCGCCCAGTGGCAGCCGTCAGTCGGCTCTACCCAGGTAGGCAGCCTGTGGTGCAAATGTACCCCGTGTATGTAAAGCGCTTAGAGCTTGGTCTCTGACTGAGGATAGGCGCTATATAAGTATCCACATCAATCAATCAATCAATCAAAGTGCCAAGTTTAGAGAATACAAAAAATATAAATATAACAGTAAATGCAGTCTGCATATAATTAGGCTTCATTCTTTATTTTTTTGTGCCAATCCCAGAAGCGCAATATTGTTTTAAACAAGATGACTGGAAAGAACTGGATTTTTCCTATTTTTATGCCAAATTTGGTGTCAACTGACAAAGTAGTTGCAGAGAAAATGTCAATGTTAAAGTTTACCACGGACACACAGACACACACACAGACAACCGAACACCAGGTTAAAACATAGACTCACTTTGTTTACACAAGTGAGTCAAAAAAAAAAAAAAGAAAGACAGAAAAAAAACAACCCTGGTATGATCATGATGTCAGTCAATAATGATGCAGTGTCTTGTTTCATCGGCTAGCGTTTTGTTTCCAACTGTTTGCAGAGAACGCTAGGTCTGTCCCTAGACACTCAATTATACCAAGTCTAGACCAGTCATCAGTACGCCGCAAAACAAATCTTATACAGATGAATTTAGTCTCTTGGCATCAGATTATCTGACTGATACCTCTCACACTCGGACCGAAAGTGAAATTTATGCGCTCACTGGTTCAGTCAATGTTTCTCATTGATCTTTTGTGTGCAAATTCCGAAAACAATATTTTGCATACATCGACTACTACATATAAACAAAGAACAAGTCTCATAATACAACAATACTTCACATTCTTCCAACATATCCGGGAAGTCTAATTTGTTATCATTCACACATACACACAAATATCAACTTTTTGTGTGCTAACCCTGAAAACAACATTTCACATACAACTGTAAGCAAAAAACACCCCTGAACATTCTACAACTGTTAACACAGAATAGTTCACCATCTTCCAAAGTTCTACATATCCAGAGGTCCACCCTGGGTAATGTCCTATGTCCACCCTGGCTTATGTCCGATGTCCACCCTGGGTAATGTCCTATGTCCACCCTAGCTCATGTCCTATGTCCACCCTGGGTAATGACCCTGGGTAATGTCCTATCTCCACCCTGGGTAATGTCCTATGTCCACCCTAGCTCATGTCCTATGTCCACCCTGGGTAATGACCCTGGGTAATGTCCTATGTCCACCCTGGGTAATGTCCTATGTCCACCCCGGGTAATGTCCTATGTCCATCCAGGGTCATGTCCACCCTGGGTAATGACCCTGGGTAATGTCCTATGTCCACCCTGGGTAATGACCCTGGGTAATGTCCTATGTCCACCCTGGGTAATGTCCTATGTCCACCCTGGGTAATGACCCTGGGTAATGTCCCATGTCCACCCTGGGAAATGTCCTATTCGAGTCCTAAATTCTGGGACCTATTCAAACAAATATTATCACATCTTTTGCAAGCCAGGCATTTGAGAAATTACACACTGCATGTAATCAATGCTTGTTATCAAGAATAAGCCACAATAGGATGCAAAATGACCCATATCAAGAACCTTAAACAACACTTCTCATTAAAAGCCACCATGTGGGTTTTTGGTTGGTTGGTCGTCTGTTTTTGTGTGTTTTGGGGTTGTTTGCTTTCTTTTGTTCATTTCTGCAAGGGTTGTGGAGCCAAATATGGAAAGAACAGCTCCCTGATTGATACAGACTGAATGAGCACGTCATTGCAGACAATTTTTCAGACCAGGCAAGATGGCCATACTTCAGTTTAGCGACTGAATCTGTATCAAAACTGAGTACAACAACCCTCAAAACGGAGTTTCAGCTCCAGTTTAAATTTCTCAAGGAGGCATCACTGCATTCAGACAAATCCATATACGCTACACCACATCTGCTAGGCAGATGCCTGACCAGCAGCATAACCCATCGCACTTGTCAGGCCTTGAGTGCATGCATATACATACTGTTGTAACTTTCAGAGTGGGTTTCTGCTACAGAATTTTGCCTCAGGACATCACTTATATTGCTGTGGGTTCTTTCACAGTGCGCCAAGTGTGTGCTGCGCACAGGACCTCGCTTTATCGTCTCATCTGAATGACTAGATGTTCAGTTTGATTTTCCAGCCAAACCTGGGAGCAGGGGCTTGAGAAGGATTCGAACCCACACCCTCATGAACTCTCTGTACTGGAAGATAAACCCATTCTGCCATCTTCCTAAAAAAAAAAAAAAAATAAAAAAAAACCCACTGAAAATAGATCACACCATCTAGTAATGGTTTCCAACACTATCCATGAAAATTGTCGTTAAAATAGTTCCCTGAATTTAGGATACTAAAACAGCACACACCCCCAAAAAAAGTCATCCAAACTTTGTGAGCCAAAGCCAAAAACACACCACCCCAAAATGGCAAGCTGAGAACATTCAGTCAAGGAAGCTGCCATAGTGCTTTGTCTCCTCAACATCATCAGGGACTTGTAAACACATCACAAAAACCATCACACCTTTACAGACATGTTTACAACTGGACATATAGTAATGACAGTGATCAATATAACAATAATAATGATTACACAAGTATTACTAATGTATAATAACCACCATTAGTACTAATACAAATGATACTACTAGTACTACTAATAATCAAGATAACAACAATTAATAATAATAATCATCATCATCATCGTAACAAAAATAAATAAATGAATGAATAAATACTTCTACTACTACTTCTACTACTACAACTAATGATGATGATGGTGATAGCACAGGTGTCCACATCACTAACACTGGTAAGTGCTGACAAAAAAAGAAAAAAGAATCTAAAAAAAAAAAGGTTACAAAAATTAACAATGCAGGGTAAGATTTACAAGTAAGACAGATGGAATGTGTCAATGACAAAGTAAACATACACCCACGCACATACACGTGTGCGCACACCCACGCACGCGCGCGTGCACACACACACACACACACACACAGTGACACACACGCACATACTCTTAGACATCCATGAAAGCAGATTAGCATAAGTATCAGTATCAGTATCAGTAGCTCAAGGAGGCATCACTGCGTTCGGTCAAATCCATATACGCTACCAGCAGCATAACCCAACGCGCTTAGTCAGGCCTTGAGAAAAAAACCAAAAAACAATAACATAGAAAAAAAAACACACAAGAAAACAAAAAACTAAATAATATGATAATAAAATAAAATTAAAGAAATAACAATACTAATAAAATAAATAAAAATAAAAATAATTAGATTAGCATAAACGACATACAGGTTCAGGATTAAAGTTCCCACAGCCTTTTACCCCCATCAGTACAGTGAATTCCACATCGGCAGTCTCAGGGGGGGGGGGGGGGTGGGTCATCACAAAAAAGC
Organism: Babylonia areolata; assembly: GCF_041734735.1. Classification (NCBI taxonomy): domain Eukaryota; kingdom Metazoa; phylum Mollusca; class Gastropoda; order Neogastropoda; family Buccinidae; genus Babylonia; species Babylonia areolata. The sequence goes on from NC_134908.1 coordinate 10,143,064, forward strand.
AGGGCACTGCCCTCTCCTCCCATCATTTTCACCTTCCCCTACCAAAGTCAGGTACCTGGGTAGAGTGAGGAAAATCAAGAGTACAGTGCCTTTCCCAAGGACACAATACCACGCCCAAACGGGACCTTGAATTCTGGTCAACAGTGGGTCAAAGGTCTTACCGATTTTTGCCACCACGCTTCGTAATCAATATGAATATTGACTGAGAAAGTCAGGTGTTGAATTTTCTTTTTTTTTTTCAGCACTGGGACAGACCTATTTCCTGAGCAGAATTGCAGTTGGAAAGAAAAAAAAAGAAACATGACTGCCATTTCCAGAACATTTTCCCTTCTCTTTTAATTCTATTCTTAGGACACACACACACACACACACACACACAAACACACACACACACACACACACAGACACACACACACACACAGACACACACACAGACAAACACACACACACACACACAATAAAAGCATCACAGTATGTCACTTAAGTGTGATATCATCAAGCAATATGTCAAAATGAAATGAAACTAATGTAAAGGATTTCTTACATCCAAATGACTTTCAAACAATTGTGATTACTGCATATCACTATTAAGAATAGGTGATTCCACCTGATCATATATCAAACATGATTATTAATAATGTCAAGCCTAGTCAACTTTACTGGACTATCATTATTCCTATTTTAAAAATATAATCATCATGTTCACTGTTATTATTATTGTTATTACTATAATTATCATCATTATCACTGTCCTCATTGTCATAATAACAAGTGCAGCCAAATTCAATCTCCTAGAGATAAAAAAAAACCCAAAAAACAAGAACCCCCCCCCCCCACCACCACCCCCCCCCCCCAAAAAAAAAACAACCCTTAACATAAACGCAGTGTCAGTTATACACAAAGTTATAAATTAAAAAACAAAAAAAACAAAAAAACCACACCCCCAAATTTTTTTTTTTTAAACAAAAAAAAAAAAAAAAACAGGCAGAAAAAGCCAAGAAATGTAAATGAGTAACTCAAACTTCCCATGTGTTAAAAAAAAAAAAAAAAAAAAAAAGAGAGAGAGAGAGAGAGAGAGAGAGAGAGAGAGAGAGAAGAAAAGAAGAAGAAATAAATGAATCATACAAAATGCCCAATTATCAAGTACAAAACAACATCAAAAACTTCAAAATGAAAATACAAATATGAAGAAAAAAAAAGGTCAATGGTGGACCGGCCAGACTGAAAATGGAGAAAAGGGAGAGAAAAAAAAAAAAAAAAAAAAAAAAAGAAAGAAAAGAAGGAAAAATCCAGAAACAAAGAGAGTGATAAAAACGAGGAATTTCTAGCATGGAACTTCCAGAAGGTAGGGACAGTATAAATGAATGAGCATCCCCAAAATGGAAAGTTTACTATCATTAATAAGATAAATTTCTTTAAGAAAAAAAAAAAAAGAAAAAAAAAAAAAAATTCACAATACAGTCAAAACATTTTGATTCAGCAACATAATGTCCTGTACAATATTTTTTCCCTTATGCCGTGACAACAGAAATATGAACACTTTTTTTCATCTCAACATTAATGAGTATTTGCAAAAATGCTAATTCGACAAAAGTGGTTTTTGAAAATAAATCATTGAAAATAATTGTCGTTTATTGAGGTATTTAATAAAATATATATATATCTACATATTGCAACAAATGTAATCAAAATGCTGTTTTCAGTTAACACTTCACAAAAAAAATGTTGTTTGACTCAGTATTTTTTAAAAAGAATAGTCAATCAAAATGTAATTTGATGATGAAGTGTTTCTGAAGGAAAAAAAGTTTAAAATTTGTTCTGTGAAGCGCGGTTTGAAAAGAAAATCAGTAAAACAAGTGTAATTTGACAAAGTGCAGTTTGAAGTCAATACAAATTACAACAACCGTCATGTAACAAAGTGAATTCATTACCAAAAGTGTCATTCGACAGCGCTGTTTGATGAAAACTCATTCCAAGCATCATTTGACAAAGTGTTCTGAAATAAAAAAAATGTTTAAATACTGTTCAGCCAAGTGCTGTTTGAAGTCAAACCATTTCACAACAAGAGCTATTTATGACAGCACTGTTTGAAGAAGATATTCAGACACCCACACGAAAAACACCATCTCCAGAGATTCTTCGCTTAAATACTGGTGAAACTGGTGAAAGGTTTGGGCGACAGGAAGGCAAGAGCACAATCAACACCACGACCCAGTTTCACACCACATCTGCTTGGCAGATGCCTGACAGCAGCACAACACAATGCACACAGGCCTGTACTCACTGAGCCTGTAGTGCATCCCTGTATATCTCAGCGCCTATCACAGCGGATTTCTTCTGCACAATTTTGCCAGAGGACAACACTTTTGTTGCCATGGGTTCTTTTGCAGTGTGCCAAATGCATGCTGCACATGGGGCCTCAGTTTACTGTCTCATCTGAATGACGAGACGCTCAATTTGATTTTCCAGTCAACCATGGGAGAAAGAGTGGGAGCGGGATCTGAACCCAAACCCTCATGGACACTGTACTGGCAGATGAGTGTCTTACTCTTAATCATTCTGCACCCCCCCCACAGATAAGCATTACTAGTTCAATGAGACCTGCCAACCCCGAACAAGGCTTGAGAATAGCTTCTACATCTTCTAGCTGCAACAAACCACTGTCTGACAACACCGGCAGCACCAGCAGTCAAAACATAGTCCCCCACTGGCATTCCAAAACAACATAGAAATTCACCGTGTTGCCACTTTTCCAACTTGACGCGTCTGGAGGTTTGAACATGTCAAGCCTCAAGGAGGCAGAATGGTAGTAGTAGTAGTAGTCTTTAGTTTAACGTCTTCCACCTAAGTGATATAAGACAGGGGTAAAAAAAAAAAAAAAAAAAAAAAAAAAGGAGGGGTGGGGTGGGGGTGGTGGAGTGATGGTGATAACGGTATTGGGCAGAGGGTGAAGAATGGTGTGTGTGTATGTGTGTGTGCGCGTGTGTGCGCATGTGTGTGGGTGTGGTGGGGAAAGATACAGAGCACTGGAAAAAATAAAACATTAAAAGGGGAGACATATGCATAATATAGAAGGAAACGCTAACATCAAACAACTGTAACAACTATAACAAATGTCCAATTGGACTATGCAGCAAACCTTCTGCAATAGCAGATAACATCCTGAAATTGTCAAAAATACATTCAAAAGAATTTTCTGAGAAGTTTGGTAAAAACGATTTCAGACTGACATTCAAAGAGTATGTGTTTGCTAGAAATAGATTCTCTACATATGCATTGAACATCTCTGCCTCAAAAGGGCAGAATGGTGAAGACACACACCTGCCAACAGTGTCTATGTCAGTGAGGGTGTAGGTCTGAATCCCAGTGTCACCCCTTTTCCCAAACCCAGTGTCCAGTCATTCAGAGGAGACAATAAACCAACATCTTGTGTGAAACACACACCTGGTGCACTGAAAAAGAACCCATGGTAACATAGGTGTTATCCTCTGGCAAAATTCTGTAAAAGAAATCCACGCTGATGGGTACACAAATATACATGCATGCACTCAAGGCACGACTAACGCATTGGGTCGTGCTGCTGGTCAGGCAGATGTCAGGTAGCGTGTATGGGTTTGTCCAAACATAGTGACACCTCCTTGAGAAACTGAAAGTGGAATTGGAGAAGGGGTTGGGGTGGGGAGGGGGGGGTGGTGGTGGAGAGGGACATAAACTGAGCTCTAATACACTGATGTTGAGTAAGGAAACAAAAATTCTGACTGGCTGAAAATACAGCGCCGTCTTCATCACAGACCACGTTTCCAGCCTCACTCCCCTTTCCCCGTCAGGTCAGTTTCCCACGATATCAATCAATTTTCCCTTTCCCCGTCAGGTCAGTTTCCCACGATATCAATCAATCAATTTTCCCTTTCCCCGTCAGGTCAGTTTCCCACGATACCAACCAATCAATTTCCCCTTTCCCCGTCAGGTCAGTTTCCCACGATATCAATCAATCAATTTCCCCTTTCCCCGTCAGGTCAGTTTCCCACGATATCAATCAATCAATTTTCCCTTTCCCCGTCAGGTCAGTTTCCCACGATATCAATCAATCAATTTTCCCTTTCCCCGTCAGGTCAGTTTCCCACGATATCAATCAATCAATTTTCCCTTTCCCCGTCAGGTCAGTTTCCCACGATATCAATCAATCAATTTCCCCTTTCCCCGTCAGATCAGTTTCCCATGATATCAATCAATCAATTTTCCCTTTCCCCGTCAGGTCAGTTTCCCACGATATCAATCAATCAATTTTCCCTTTCCCCGTCAGGTCAGTTTCCCATGATATCAATCAATCAATTTTCCCTTTCCCCGTCAGGTCAGTTTCCCACGATATCAATCAATCAATTTTCCGTTTCCCCGTCAGGTCAGTTTCCCACGATATCAATCAATCAATTTTCCGTTTCCCCGTCAGGTCAGTTTCCCATGATATCAATCAATCAATTTTCCGTTTCCCCGTCAGGCCAGTTTCCCACGATATCAATCAATCAATTTTCCCTTTCCCCGTCAGGTCAGTTTCCCACGATATCAATCAATTTTCCCTTTCCCCGTCAGGTCAGTTTCCCACGATATCAATCAATCAATTTTCCCTTTCCCCGTCAGGTCAGTTTCCCACGATATCAATCAATCAATTTTCCCTTTCCCCGTCAGGTCAGTTTCCCACGATATCAATCAATCAATTTTCCCTTTCCCCGTCAGGTCAGTTTCCCACGATATCAATCAATCAATTTAGCAAAGACAAAAAACAAAAAAACAAAACAACCAAAAACACTGCTTGATTTTTTCAATACAGTGAAACATCTGTATAAGTGTGTGTAACTGAAACCTGACTGAATGACATGAAACAAATGATGAGCACCCAATGGCAGCTGGCAGCTGGATCTACCCAGGTAGGCAGCCTGTTGTGCAAATGACAGTCTGTGTTTGTAAAGCACTCAGAGCTTGGTCTTTGACCGAGGATAGGTGCTATATGTAAGTATCCATATCAGTGAAGCATCTTTATTGTGAGTGTAGCTGCAGAGCATTCTGAAGCTCAGTGGAGCACACCACCTTGGTTCAGTAGTAAGCAGGTCTGATCAATTAACTGAAGCTTAAATCCACCAAAATTGTCAGCATGTGTCTGGTGACATGGAATATGTGTCAACGGCTCATTTTAAAGAAACATCTGTATCAATATTTCACAAAAAACACAAAAAAATGCTCCATAAAAAATAATAGACTGTCTTAAGTACTTGAAATTAAAAAGCAGTCCAGATAACTTTGACCACAATACATATGCACAACACAAAATGGAAAAGAGTGTTTTTGTATGCTCCAAAATTAATTTTAAAAAGAATTACATTATCATTAAAGAAATACATTATGATTCTAAGCATAGCACATCTTGTATTCATATAATGACAACAAAGTAATCAAGATAAGAAAAATTATTACCAACAGCACAGAATATCAGTTTCATTTTAAACAAAACAAAAAACAATAAACACCTTTTATCAATGGACACATGACAAACTGCCTTCTTATGACTGCAGGGTAACTGAGTTTAACAATTATCAATTGCAGACAAAACAAAAGTTACTGAGACTCCAACAGCTGCTGAAATACTGAACCAAGATTTGTGCTATCTCCAACACTCACAAAGACTCCAACAGCTGCTGACATACTGAACCAAGATTTGTGCTATCTCCAACACTCACAGACTCCAACAGCTGCTAAAATACTATACCGAGATTTGTGCTATCTCCAACACTCACAGACTCCAACAGCTGCTGAAATACTGTACCAAGATTTGTGCTATCTCCAACACTCACAAAGACTCCAACAGCTGCTGACATACTGAACCAAGATTTGTGCTATCTCCAACACTCACAAAGACTCCAACAGCTGCTGACATACTGAACCAAGATTTGTGCTATCTCCAACACTCACAAAGACTCCAACAGCTGCTGAAATACTGTACCAAGATTTGTGCTATCTCCAACACTCACAAAGACTCCAACAGCTGCTGAAATACTGAACCAAGATTTGTGCTATCTCCAACACTCACGATGACTCCAACACTCACGAAGACTCCAACAGCTGCTGAAATACTGAACCAAGATTTGTGCTATCTCCAACACTCACAAAGACTCCAACAGCTGCTGAAATACTGTACCAAGATTTGTGCTATATCCAACACTCACGAAGACTCCAACACTCACAAAGATTTGTGCTATCTCCAACACTCACAAAGACTCCAATAGCTGTTGACATACTGTACCGATATTTGTGCTATATCCAACACTCACAGACTCCAACAGCTGCTGACATACTGTACCAAGATTTGTGCTATCTCCAACACTCACAAAGACTCCAACAGCTGCTGACATACTGAACCAAGATTTGTGCTATCTCCAACACTCACAGACTCCAACAGCTGCTGAAATACTGTACCGAGATTTGTGCTATCTCCAACACTCACAGACTCCAACAGCTGCTGAAATACTGTACCGAGATTTGTTCTATCTCCAACACTCACAAAGACTCCAACAGCTGCTGAAATACTGTACCGAGATTTGTGCTATCTCCAACACTCACAGACTCCAACAGCTGCTGAAATACCAAGATTTGTGCTATATCCAACACTCACGAAGACTCCAACACTCACAAAGATTTGTGCTATCTCCAACACTCACAAAGACTCCAACAGCTGCTGACATACTGAACCAAGATTTGTGCTATCTCCAACACTCACAGACTCCAACAGCTGCTGACATACTGTACCAAGATTTGTGCTATCTCCAACACTCACAGACTCCAACAGCTGCTGACATACTGTACCAAGATTTGTGCTATATCCAACACTCACAAAGACTCCAACAGCTGCTGAAATACTGTACCAAGATTTGTGCTATCTCCAACACTCACAAAGACTCCAACAGCTGCTGAAATACTGTACCGAGATTTGTGCTATCTCCAACACTCACAAAGATTTGTGCTATCTCCAACACTCACAAAGACTCCAACAGCTGCTGACATACTGTACCAAGATTTGTGCTATCTCCAACACTCACAGACTCCAACAGCTGCTAAAATACTATACCGAGATTTGTGCTATCTCCAACACTCACAGACTCCAACAGCTGCTGAAATACTGTACCGAGATTTGTGCTATCTCCAACACTCACGAAGACTCCAAAAGCTGCTGAAATACTGAACCAAGATTTGTGCTATCTCCAACACTCACAGACTCCAACAGCTGCTGACATACTATACCAAGATTTGTGCTATCTCCAACACTCACAAAGACTCAAACAGCTGCTGAAATACTGTTCCAAGATTTGTACCATTTACAGCTATCAGTTTTGTCTAAAAAATTCAGACAATCGTGACACCACTACAACAGCGACTGAAATGCATGCTGCACGCGGGACCTCGGTTTATCGTCTCATCCGAATGACTAGCGTCCACACCACCACTTAAGGTCTAGTGGAGGGGGAGAAAATATCGGTGGCTGGGCAGTGATTCCAACCAGCGCGCTCAGATTCTCTCGCTTCCTTGGCAGACGCATTACCTCTAGGCCATCACTCCACAAGAAAATACAACAGCTACTGAAAAACCATACCATGAATTGTGCTATTCACAACTAGAAATTCACTAAAAGTACAACAGCTACTGAACTACTATACCACGGTTTGTGCTACGTACAACTGTAGTTACTATAACTACTGCAGGTACTGATATGCAAAACTGACATTTGTGCCATTTACAACCATCTAATCAAGTAACTGAGACTACAACAGCTAATGAAATTTGTACAATTTGCAACTATCAATATCTCATCTGTTTTTTTCAAATTCAGACAATTCAGGACACATGATGAGGATAAACAGTTACAAAAATCAATAAATATATATCACACAAACATTTAAAATGAAATATCTTTAGACAGAAAATACTGAAGTAAAAACACAAAGAAATATAGAACTGTTCAGATTAAGCACCACCACCACCACCACCAATCCCATTCTAAATAGACAGAAATATGAACTGATCTCATTTCTAAAGAAAAAGACGAAGAAAAAAAACAACCCAAAAAAATAAGAAGAAAAAGACACATTTGAATAACTCAATAAGGAACATCAATCTTATTTCAAAATATAAAAAAAAGACACATTTGAATAAGAAACTCAGAAAGAGATATGTCACTAAAACAAAAATCTCACGTACACTCTGAATAATAAACATTTATCAGATCTACATACACACAAACACAAGCATGCAATATGCACTCAAGTACATGTGTGTGCGCTCACACACACACACACACATACACAACATAAAAATGACAAATTTCAAATGCCAAAAATAAAACCGTTCTAAAGGAAACAATTTCTTTCACTAAAATTTGATCATGAAATCAAGTTACCCATGAACAACATGAATGACGATTCATCATCATCAACTTCATCATCATCATCATCATCATCATCATCGTGACTATCACATCATGAAGGCAGGAGACACTAGATTTCTGTCTCTCAATTAGGGGTTTCCTGCTTCTCAAAACATTTCTTTTATTATATATAAAAAAAAATTAAAAAATTAAAAAAAACACCCCAAAATCCAACATTCTGACGGCCAATAACCTTTAAAGCCACTCCACTGAATCAAGTAATGACAGATCTGGAGCCAAGGGGTTAAAGTGAACAATGATTATTACGTCCCCTTCTTCACTTTAATAGTTTCTACTCTAAAATAATACATTGACAGCGGAAACCATTTCTGGACAATTCATATAAAAAAAAAACCCAACAAACCAAAAAAATTCATAGAGGAAAACTGCTATAAAATAAAAGAAACAAGATATACATACACAAATGAGAAACTATGGTAAAATCGAATCCGATGATCAATTGCTGAGGGTTTTTTTTGGTTTGTTTGTTCCACAGCATAATGGTAGAACTCATCTCAATACACAGCTTTCATCAACAAAGCAAACCGTTACATGTCCACCTTGAACCCTCAGGTCATGACATAATATGAGCCCCAAAACTTTCTGAAATACAATGTCCAAACAATATATTGCATGCACAGTCATCAGTTTAGCCGATGTAAACTTCTGCATTTTCTTTGGTATTCTTTCCTCTTACTTTCTGCAAACACCTTATTTTCAATGACAAGTTTTCCGTTACAGTTTTGGGGACTGATGGGAATGGTGAAATATTCAGGATCTATTTCATCATAGCAGTTTGTATTGTGTATTCTTTGAGGTGTCTGAGTAGCCTGGCAGGTGTAACATCAAGTTTTTATGATAATACCCCTTTTCCCCCAAAAAAACTATAAGGTGTTACTTCAATTTGTTTAGCATCTGTTCATTTTTCAGTTTTATACAATCAAACAGGAATGAAAAGAGCTCAAAATATAAAGATAATAAATGATAAAATATTTATCAAAACTCCACATTGTCTTCCAATCACAGTTCCATGACAGACTCCTTCTCGAGATCAAAGTAGGTCACCAACACGACACTTTCCCCAAGGCCTAGCCCCTCCCCCCACCCCACCCCTCCAACAGACACTTCCCCCAAAGCCCTCCTCTGCCTCCCCTCTCCCCCCCCCACCCCCCTCAACACACACACACATTGTTGTTATCAAAGTCACAGCGGCAGTTTTTTGAGATCAATGAAAGCAGGTCATGGATGCTCCCTCAACCCCTTTCTCTCCCCCTCCCCCTCTGCAACAAAACTTCCCAAACCCCACCCTGCCCTACGCTCTACATCTCTCCCCTCCCACAGGCACTTCCCTCTCACCCCCCGACCCTTCTCCACCCCCCCATCCCTCCCCCCAACCAACACCCACCTAACCTCCTCCTCCTCCTTACTAAAGTGTCAGCCACCTTCTTGATGGCAAGGGAGGGTTTGCATCCCATCCGTAACCTGTTCCTCCATCACCACCCACCCCACATCCACCTCTATCTCCTTCCTCAAGCACTGGCCACCTTCCTCTTGATGGTCAGGCCAGGGAGGAATCACACCCTATTGCCTATTTCCTTCCATTGGCCACCTTCCTCCTGATGGTCAGGCCAGGGAGGAATCACACCCTATTGCCTATCTCCTTCCATTGGCCACCTTCCTCCTGATGGTCAGGCCAGGGAGGAATCACACCCTATTGCCTATCTCCTTCCATTGGCCACCTTCCTCCTGATGGTCAGGCCAGGGAGGAATCACACCCAATTGCCTATTTCCTTCCATGGGCCACCATCTCTTGATGGTCCGAGCCAGGGAGGAATCACACCCTATTGCCCTTCTCCTTTCTGGCCCCCCCCCCCCCCCCCCCCCCCCCACACACATACACACTACCACCCACAACCACCTCCATCTCATCCTTCATCAAGCATCCACCACCTCTGTCATGATGGCAAGGGAGAGTTTGCACCCCACCACCTTCCTCCACGACCCTCCCCAACACACACCACCACCCACAACCACCTTCCTCAACCATCGGCCACCTCCGCCACCTCTGTCTTAATGGCAAAGGGGGGTTCGCATCTCATTCCTCACCTTCCTCTTCCCACCACCACCCCACAACCACCTCCTTCCTCATGTGTCCGCCACCTCTGTCTTGATGGCGAAGGGACGTTCGCATCTCACCCCCCACCATCCTCTTCCACCACCCTGCCCCCCCCCCACACCCCCCCCACAAGCACATTCCTCAACCATCGGCCACCTCTGTCTTGATGGCGAAGGAAGGTTCGCATCTCATTCCTCACCTTCCCCTTCCACCACCCTGCCCCCCTACCCCCACCCCACAACCACATTCCTCAACCATCGGCCACCTCCGCCACCTCTGTCTTGATGGCGAAGGAAGGTTCGTATCTCATCCCCAACCTTCCTCTTCCACCACCCTGCCCCCACCACACACGCACCATCACCCAACCCACCTCCTCCGTCCTCAAGCGTCGGCCACCTCTGTCTTGATGACAAGGGTGAGTTGACACCCCACCGCCCACCCCCACACAAACTGCCCCCCCCCCCCCCCCCCCCACCTCCTCCACCTCGACCTCCCCCTTCCTCAAGCGTCGGCCACCTCAGCCACCTCTGTCTTGATGGCCAGGGAGGGCTCTCGGGGGTGGCGGCGGTTGTTGGCAAGGAACTCGTAGATGAGGAAGACGATGCAAATGTTGGGGGTGACGTGGAACATGTAGGGGCTGAAGCCTTTGTACATGCCCCGGTACCCCTCCTGCCTGCAGGGGAGACAAGCGACAGGTAGGAATGCAAGGGGAGAGAAGAGAGAGAGAGAGAGAGAGAGAGAGGGGGGGGGGGGGCAGAAAAGAGAGAGAAAGAGACAGACAGACAGAGACAGAGATTACCTTGAAAAGGAGACACATACAGAGAAGAATATCTTGAGAGGAACATGAGAGAGAGGGGAACACCCCGAGAGAGCACACAGAGAGAACAAATCAAATCAAATTATGGTGCTCAGAGCCTTGCCGACCACTACGGCCATCTCAAGGCTACCACCCCCTTTACAAAGTAATTTTCCCCTGTGGACAGTTTTTAAGCCAAAATATGGGTGGTAGTGGACCTTTACAAAGTAATATTACAGTCATTTTTACACCATAATGGACAGTTTGCAAAGGTCACCAAGGACACGTACAGTGCTATGTTTAACCCCTTAAGTGCTCACAACACACGCTGTGGCTGAGTTCAATCCCTAGTTTAGTCACACCTGGTGGGTAAAGGGTGGAGACTTTTCCGATCTCCCAGGTCAACATATGTGCAGACCTGCTAGCGCCTGAACCCCCCTTTGTGTGTATATGCATGCAGAACATCAAATATGCATATAAAAATCAAATTATCCATACCAGCCTTTGGTGGGTTATGAAAACAAAATAATACTTAGCATGCACACCCCTGAAAACAGTGTATGGCTGCCTACATGGCAGGGTAAAAAACAGTCACACATGTAAAAGCCCACTCATACACGTGTAAAAGAGAGAACATGAGAACTGCAGCCCACGAGTGCAGAAGAAGACTGTCTCCTACACATTATTATTATTGGTACTTTCTGTACTTCTACATAAACACACTGTATGTAGCTATGTTTTGGTTTGTCTCCTATACATTATTACTGATACTTTTTGTACTTATATATAGATACACCGTACGAAGCTATGTTTTGCCTAAGTCGTGTGCCTGTGTACACATCTAACACACAGTAATTCTTGAACCGCTTTTCAGCCAAAAGGGCAGTCACTCCGTCAAAAGGATCAACCCAATGTGGAGATGTCAAAGTGTAGTTCCTTCCCTTGAACTGTTCCTGGTGTCAACTGAGTGTTCCTTTTTTGCTTTGTGTGAACATTTTAGAAGACTCTACTATCCACCGTGTTTCATGGACCACCGTACCAAACATATCCACTGGAAATTACTGTGTTTAACAAATCTTCATTTTAAAACTGAATACATACTAAAAAAACGTGTGTGTGTGTGTGTGTGTGTGTGTGTGTGCACAATAACCATTCTCACCATAACAGTTACCATTCTCACTTAACTCACTCAGTACGGCCAGTCCTCTCTTCTCCTCTACGCATACCCCTCGGATGTCCAGTGGGTGTCTGAATGACCCAACTTTAGCTTCCGTCGTCAGAATTGTGGTATTCTTTGTCAACATTCACCTCTTCAGTATAAGAGCCATCCGCTTGCAATATTTTGATGATGGTAATTGGGCTGAAACGCTGTTAACGTCGTCTCTTTCGCCGTTCGTATGGAGAGAGTTAAGTTATATTTCAACACAAGCTTTTCAGTTTCAGTTTCCCAAGGAGGTGTCACTGCATTAGGGCAAATCCATACACACTACATCACACCTGCTAAGCAGATGCCTGGCAGCAGTATGACACAATGGGCCAGTCAGGCCTTGGGCAAATGCAATATATTCGTGCACCTATCAGAGTGGTATTCTTCTACAGAATTTTGCCAGAGGACAACACTTTTGCTGCCTCGGGTTCTTTTTCAGTGTGCCAAGTGCATGATGTACATGGGACCTCGGTTTATTGTCTCATCTGATTGAACTCAGTTTGATTTTCCAGTCAAATTTAGGAGAAAGGGCAACAGCCAAAATGGAATCCAGGCCCTCTGAAGACACTGTACTGGCAGATGAGCACCCCACCATTCTGTCATCTCCTCAACACATGCATGAGCAATGGACATGTCTGTCAATCTACCAAAGAAAGTGAAATTTTGCCCTGGCACACATTATTACCAAAAGGGTTATCTAATTAACCATAGCCATAAAGGGGTTAATCTGATATAGCGATATGACACCTCAGGTACATGAGGCGGTTTGAACTCAGGGAGATGTGAGCAGGGCCCACACACTGGGCCACACACACCACACCCCTCAGTATTAGCATGGCTGATCATCACTGGTGTCAACAGTCATGTACAACTCTGTGCGTGTGTTTATCTTGTTCACGAGCATGTACATGCATTTACCCACAAAGAAATGTTCATTCTAATGCACTAGGAATCAAGAATTAATTAAAACCTATGTTGTTGATACATAGGCAGACATAGATTTTATATTTGTATTTGTTTATATTTGTTTTTATCACAACAGATTTCTCTGTGTGAAATTCGGGCTGCTGTCCCCAGGGAGAACACGTTGCTATACTACAGTGCCACACTTTTTTTGAATGTTTTTTTCTGCATGCAGTTTTCTTTGTTTTTCCTATCGCAGTGGATTTTTCTACAGAATTTTGCCAGAAACAACCCTTTTGTTGCAGTGGGTTCTTTTACATGCACTAAGTGCATGCTGCACATGGGATCTTAGTTTATCGTCTCATTCGACTGACTAGCGTCCAGACCACCACTCAAGGTCTAGTGGAGGGGGAGAAAATATCGGCGTCTGAGCCATGATTCGAACCAGCATGCTCAGATTCTCTCGCTTCCTAGGCGGACGCGTTACCTCTAGGCAACCACTCCACATTTAAAAAAACAAGTGATTTGTTCTCATTAAAAAAAGCATAATGTTCTTGTTTTGGGGGGGGGTTTCTATCATTTTTTTTTCCATAGAATTTAATCTAATGAAATGTTGTATGCCCACTCCTCTACAGCTGAAGAAAACGTGTCCATCTTGACCTTGAAAAAAAGTTGATTAAAAAAACCAAAAAAAAACCGCATGCCAAGCTGTGAATCAGACACCTACAGACTTGAGAAAGAGGGGACGGCCCAAGGTGAAATGGTGAAAAAAAAAAAAAATGAAAAAAAAAGGAAAATGGAGAGAGACCATAGACTTGTCAACAGATGATGAGGCAACACCAGCTAACTGACCTCAGACTTGTCAACAGATGATGAGGCAACACCAACAGATGATGAGGCAACACCAGCTAACTGACCTCAGACTTGTCAACAGATGATGAGGCAACACCAGCAAACTGACTGAGGACTTGTCAACAGATGATGAGGCAACACCAGCAAACTGACCTCAGACTTGTCAACAGATGATGAGGCAACACCAGCTAACTGAGGACTTGTCAACAGATGATGAGGCAACACCAGCAAACTGACCTCAGACTTGTCAGCAGATGATGAGGCAACACCAGCTAACTGACTGAGGACTTGTCAACAGATGATGAGGCAACACCAGCAAACTGACTGAGGACTTGTCAACAGATGATGAGGCAACAACCAGCAAACTGACCTCAGACTTGTCAACAGATGATGGGGCAACACCAGCTAAATGACTGAGGACTTGTCAACAGATGATGAGGCAACACCAGCTAAATGACTGAGGACTTGTCAACAGATGATGAGGCAACACCAGCTAAATGACTGAGGACTTGTCAACAGATGATGAGGCAACACCAGCTAACTGACTGAGGACTTGTCAACAGATGATGAGGCAACACCAGCTAACTGACTGAGGACTTGTCAACAGATGATGAGGCAACACCAGCAAACTGGCTCAGGACTTGTCAACAGATGATGAGGCAACACCAGCTAACTGACTGAGGACTTGTCAACAGATGATGGGACAACACCAGCAAACTGAGGACTTGTCAACAGATGATAAGGCAACACCAGCAAACTGACCTCAGACTTGTCAACAGATGATGAGGCAACACCAGCAAACTGGCCTCAGACTTGTCAACAGATGATGAGGCAACACCAGCAAACTGGCCTCAGACTTGTCAACAGATGATGAGGCAACACCAGCAAACTGGCCTCAGACTTGTCAACAGATGATGAGGCAACACCAGCTAACCGACTGAGGACTTGTCAACAGATGATGAGGCAACACCAGCAAACTGACCGCAGACTTGTCAACAGATGATGGGGCAACACCAGCAAACTGGCTCAGGACCATGAAAAAGGGAGCACTTTGACTGCCTCATGTGTCCAACGATGCGGAAACATCTGTCTTGAAAAGTAAGTCTAATGTACTGACTGACTGGCTGTCGGTGTCAACACATTTACAGATATACCCCCCTGACCACCCCACACACGTAACGATACAAAATTCTGTACTTATTCCAGACCTTTCAAAGACCAGACTGAAAACTGTCAACACCAAACACAAAGCTAAACTAATTTTAAAAAATTGTCTGCAACACCACTGATGAAAGAGATCAGGGAATATCCCAGCGTCAATATTCAATTTTCACCCCTTAAAAAAAAAAAAAAATGCATTAAGCTCTTTGCTGAATGATACTGTCACCCCCGAAAACGGAGTATGGCTGCCTACATGGCAGGGTAAACAAGGTCACACACATAAAAGCCCACTCGTGTACATACGAGTGAACATGGTAGTTGCAGCCCACGAACAAAGAAGAATAATGATGCTGTCAAGGGCTTTATTAAAATCAAAATTAAAATTGGCACGGAGTACGCCTGGAGTGAGTTGAGATGCAAAGCAGGCAATCAGGCCGTTTCCTTTTACTAAGCCACAAACAGCGCTAACGATGCTGACTATGCTGTGATGATACGACACCTCAGGTACATGAGAAGGTTTGAACTCAGGGAGATGTGAGCAGGGCCCACACACTGGGCCACACACACACAGCCCTCGGTATTAGCATGGCTGATCATCACTGGTGTCTCATCCCACAGCGCACACTTTTCCACAGGCAAATCTAAGGCATCATGTGAACAGCAGAAAACAACTGTCTACAGTATAAGTTTCTAAAAACGGCGTCAGTGCATTTGGACAAATCCATATGTGTTACACAACATCTGCCAAATAGATGCCTGACTGCAGCATAACCAGACCTCGTCAGGCCTTGAGTGCATGCATATATGTTTGTGAACCTATCAGAGTGGAATTCTTTTACAGAATTTTGCCAGAGGACAACACACTTTTGCTGCCATGGGTTCTTTTTCAGTACGCCAACACATGCTGCAAACATGACCCCGTCTTATCATCTCATCCAAGGCTGCAAACAGACACAGCACTGGACCGGTCAGACAGATAACAGCAGAACCGTGAGAAAGCAAGATCGCAGATTCCAAAAGTGTGATTTTAGATGGTGGAGGAGAATCTGATGATCAACAGTATCAAAGGTAGTTGAAAGATCAAGGAGGGAGAAAACAGAGATTTTGTTGTTGTCAAGAGAAGTAAATAAATCGTTCGCAATTTTTAGAAAGGCTGTCTCAGTGCTATGACCGGTGCGGTAAGCAGACTGAAATGGATAATTCAAGTTATTGGAGGTGGTCGAGAAGCTGAGAAAGGACAACTTTCTTAGTGACTTTTGAGAAAAAGGGAAGATTAGAAATGGGTCTGTCATTCTTTAGTGAGCCTGGATCGAGACTGGGCTTTTTTTTTTTAGCAGTAGCCGTGAGATAGCAGACTTTACACAATGGGAAAGGAGCCAAACAGAAGAGAGTTGTTAATAACAGCAGTGATGTGTGGAAGAAGTGTGTCAAGGCAGTGGTTGAGGAAGGAAGTAGCAAGAGGGTCAAGTTCGCATGTTTTAATTGTATTGTACTGTATTTAGATTGGACTGGATGGTACTGTATTGGATTACCATATTGTATTGTACTGCATTGCACTGCACAGCACTGCATTGCAGAGTACTGTATTGTATTGCATGGTATTGCACTGTATTGTATTGTATTGTGTACTGCATCACTCTTTGTCATGGTAGATTTCTCTGTGTAAATATACCTCGTCAGCCATCAGCAAGTCTGCAGCAGACACTGACAACACCCCCTTCCTGAACCTTCCTTTGTGAAGCCAAGCCAGGAATAATAACAATAATGAATGACACTTGTATAGCGCATTTCTCTCTAAGTACAGTTGGACTCAGTGCGCTAACAATCACCCATTCACATGCTTTTCAATCTCTCAAATGTGCAGGCCTGCTGGTGCCTTTCCCTCCTTCACCTGTATACAATGCAGAAGACCAAATACGCTTGTTAAATTCACCCCCACCCTGAACATGGAGTAAGGCTGCCTTAAATGTGGGGTCGTAATATATAAAAGCCCACTTTTCCACGCAAGTGAACATGAACATGAATGCAGAAAGACAGAACGAAAAAATACAACAAACAGCAACACTTCCAACTGTTTTTGACTGACAACATGGAAGGTGAGGCGAGGGTGTATGTGTGTGTGTGTGAGGGGGGCGGAGGGAGGGGGGGGGGGGAGGGATGGAGGCGTTGATTCCGAGGGTGGGGTGGGCAGGGGGAGGGTACGGTAGAGGGTGAGATCATTTGATACTAACATAACAATGAACCGGTTTCTAGAACACACTCTCGTAAGTAAATATTCTCTCCTAAAATTCTGATTAAATTCCAACATTCTTTACCATTACCTACCAATGCAGACTCGGGTATAGGGTCCGATTCATGTCCTGTGCAAGATAATATATTACAGCCTACAACTCCTGATCGCTTTTTCTCTCCATGCAGATTTTCTCTGGTTTATTCTTGTTGCACACATATAACCCCCTGCTGATAAGTATGCTCATCAATTCAATGAGGGCTGTCGCTTCACTGATCAGATAACACAGAGCTTACAGGTCAGGATGTCACATCGATGAGGGCTGTCGCTTCACTGATCAGATAACACAGAGCTTACAGGTCAGGATGTCACATTGATGAGGGCTGTCACCTCACTGATCAGATAACACAGAGCTTACAGGTCAGGATGTCACATTGATGAGGGCTGTCGCTTCACTGATCAGATAACACAGAGCTTACATGTCAGGATGTCACATTGATGAGGGCTGTCACCTCACTGATCAGATAACACAGAGCTTACAGGTCAGGATGTCAGTCACTGTTTCTGTATCTACGCTTCCTCTGGCGACTACCTCACTTTGTGTTCAGCATGATCAATGACATGGATGATAAGAACACGAAAAGTAGTGACATAGGAAAAGTGTCATGTATGGTCAAACTTCTAGCTATGCTGACATCCGTCACATACTTAGTACGTACATGTATTAGGACAGGACTTTGTACAACATTTTCTTGTTGTCCTGTTCATCTTTGCCTGTGTTGTATTGTGACATGTTCCAAATAAAATACTGTTCAAACCAAAAAGCTGTCACAGCACTTTGAACACCTATTACACTGCTCTCATTTCAACAAGGGGTTAATTAAAAAAATTTTTTTACAGGTTCTCCCTTCAGTGTGTGGTGTTCTGTGAGATGGAAGGAAAGAGGGGGGTGTGGGAAAGGTGCTTGTTGTAGGATCTGATCCCATGCCCTCAGATTCTCTGGCTTCCTATGGTGACGCCTCACCACTGGGACTCCCCACTCCTCTCATCAGTTCCAAATGACAATGCTCACTCAGCCAAGTGAAGTGACCAGTCTACTACTTTACAAACACTGGTTGCATACACTGTAGGGACAAAAGATGATATTATTGTGGGGGGGGGGGGGGGGGGGGGAGAAAAGACTTAATGTGAGATGTCTTTTCTTTCTTCTTTTGGGCTTTCACAGCTGCACCAGCTCTGGCGATGAACTGCACTGCTTTTGCCACCTCTTTGTGGTTGCCATAACGTTTGTTCATGAGTGGAGTGTCTTCTTCTTCTGTGTTCACTCGTATGCACACGAGTGGGCCTTTATGTGTATGACCGTTTTTACCCCGCCATGTAGGCAGCCATACTCCGTTTTCGGGGGTGTGCATGCTGGGTGTGTTCTTGTTTCCATAACCCACCAAACGCTGACATGGATTACAGGATCTTTAACGTGCGTATTTGATCTTCTGCTTGCATATACACACAAAGGGGGTTCAGGCACTAGCAGGTCTGCACATATGTTGACCTGGGAGATCGTAAAAATCTCCACCCTTTACCCACCAGGCGCCGTCACCGTGATTCGAACCCGGGACCCTCAGATTGACAGTCCAACGCTTTAACCACTCGGCTATTGCGCCCATCGAGTGGAGTGTCAACAGGCCACATATCTTGCCGTGCCTGTTTTGTCCAGGGGGGGGCAGTTTTGGAGGAGGATGTGCTCCACTGTCTGGTCTTCCTGTCCACAGGGACTACAGGTGGGAGATGACACCAGCTTCAGAGTTTGGCAAATGTGATTACCCCCAAAAGCGGAGTATGGCTGCCTACACAGCGGGGTAAAAACAGTCAAACACATAAAAGCCCACTCGTGTACATACGAGTGAACGCAAGAGTTGCAGGAGGAGGTACATGTGATTGTTAATGTGAAATGTCTCATCGGTGGCCTTTCCAAAATACCTAGTTTCAAGTGAGTAGGCGGAAGAGATCATGACTGTGCATTTACATACATTTTCACAAATGAACTGACATGTGCTGTGTGTTATCAATTTACAGTGTATAATTACCCTTGTATATCCACACTACACGCTTGCTGGCAGCCTATATCCCAGATGGGGCAACAGGTGTAGATGAGATGTTGATTCATATCGCAGGAACTGTTAGAATTTTTTCTCTCGCATCTTTCTGAGTGGCATACACTGACCAAAGAGAGGTGAAAAGGGACAGAAAAGGCAGGACAAAAACAACCACACACACACCCAGCAAAGCCAAAAACAAAATAACGAAAAAAAGAAAAAGAAAAAAAGAAACCAGTCCTACCTGACTGTCTGCCGACACACGTCTATGATCCCATTGTAGCTGCGATGTTGGTCCTGCAGCCTTGACCTTACGACCTGGTATGGGTAGGTCAAGGACGCCGCAAACATTTTGGAAATGGCTGCGAACACGATGTATTCTGCAGACCCCTGCAACGGTCACACACATACACGCACACACACACACACATACACACACACACACACATATTTCACACATACAACCAATATTGACTCAATCTGTTTACAAACACTTCAGACAAATTATTTCACACACACACAACCAATACTGACTCAGTTTGTTTACAAATACTTGTGCCAAATATTTCACACACAACCAGTACTGACACAATCTGTTTACAAACACTTTTACACAAACTACATGGGAACAAACCCTGTTTGATCCAATCACTTCTGATGACTACCTTAACTCACTCCAGACGAACAGTTTTCTCCCTTGCTTTCCCTTGCAGACGACCCATTTGTTAGGGTTAGGAAAAAAATCACAAAAAATACAAAACACAAAGTAACTGAATGAAACTCCCTGTACTTGACCCACTGACCCCTCTCCTCACGTCATGTGAATGCCCACCCCCCTCCCTCTTCACTGCTCTCAGAAGCTGAGTCGCTATCAGTACCTTCTTGCCAGTAGCTTTCTTCAAAGCAGATATTTTATTCAATGTCTTCATCATCCTCGTTGATGTCAAAACCTTCAGTTTGAAGCATTTCAATCACTTCAGCAGCAGTAAAAAGCCGCTGTCGTGATCTAGTTTGCTCCAAAAATTTCCACTTGCATCGTCTGCGATGGCATTTTTGATACGTATGAAGATCAGCTTGTCATGTGGGGTACCAAGGTCAACGGCTGGCAAGCGAGTGTATAGTTACGGATCCTCATGAAGAAACTTTCCATTCGACCCTTGACACGTTCGCAATGCCCGGTGTAGCTGTGATTTTTATGCTACCCAATGAGGAAAACATGGAAAAAATTTTTATTGTCAAAACCACTATAGCGTTTCCGCATCTGGAATGCTACCTTACGTCAGGAACGCTATAGCGTTCCATCGTTGGGAGTGAGTTAACCCACTGACTACTGAAGACAACAAATGTTTCAACCACAAATCAGCCAAGTTCGTTTTCTATCAGATGAAGACGGAAATGAACTACAGCATTGTACAGTCAACAGGTGTGCTGTTACAGATGTTCTTCTCCAGTGCCAGACCTCTGCAGAGTGTGTCTCCTCAGATCTGTTTGTTTTTATCAGGGTTGGGGACCAAGTGGGCCGTTCTTTACTTTTACACACTCACACACATGCTTATGGACACACAAACACACACACACACACTGACCAGGTAAGTGTCAAAGGCCTGCTAACAGTACTAGTTGTACAACCACTTCAATCTCTCCCTTTCTCTCTCTCTCTCTCACACACATACACACACACACCTACAAACACACAAACACACACCCCTACAGACATATACACACACACCTAAACACACACATACCTCTGCACACACCCACACACAAACACCCACACCTACCCACTGACCAGGTGAGTGTCCAGGGGCTGCTTTTCTCTCTCTCTCTTTCTCACACAGACACACACCCACACCCATTGACCAGGCGAGTGTCCAAGGGCTGCTTTTCTCTCTCTCTCTTTCTCACACAGACACACACCCACACCCACTGACCAGGCGAGTGTCCAGGGGCTGCTTTTCTCTCTCTCTCTTTCTCACACAGACACACACCCACACCCATTGACCAGGTGAGTGTCCAAGGGCTGCTTCTCTCTCTCTCTCTCTCTCTCTCTGACATACACACCACCAACACTCACAACCATGCGCGCGCGCACACACACACACACACAGACACACAGAGAATTACAGCCAAGGCTGGCAAAATTGTTCATGAATGTTTCTTTTCTGAATATGCTCATGCTTGTTTTATCGTGTCTTATAAACCTTGAGGTTTTATGACAATAAAATATTCTATTCTAATTTCTATTCTATTCACACCACCCACACACCACCACCAACCCACACCCCCACACCCACTGACCAGGCGAGTGTCCAATGGCTGGTGACGATACTGGTTGTAAAGCCACTTCAGTTCCTCATAGGCCATAAACTGCAATGCACCATGGGACGTTCCCAGCATGCCCGGCACAAAGCCCTGGTGTCAGGAGCACACAGACGAAGAAGAGAAAGAATAAATAAAAACCTCCACTGTAAGAATTATGATAATGAGAATTGTGAAAATCATAATGATGAGAATGGTGATAACGATGATAATAATGGTGATGATAGAACATAAAATAATAATTACAACAACAATAAGAAGAAGAAGAAGAAACAGAATAACAATAATAGCATTCATTATCATAATTATCTTTTAAAACGATAATCAAAATAATACTAATTTTGCAATATAATGATAAGAAAATTATAATAATAACATCGATAATAATACAATAGTAATGTTGATGATAATGATGATCATTATCATAATTATCTTTTTAAACAATAATCAAAATAATACTAATTTTGCAATATAATGATAAGAAAATTATAATAATAACATCGATAATAATACAACAGTAATGTTGATGATGATGATGATAATGATGTTGATGATGATGATGATGATGATGATCATAAGAAGAAGAAGAAGAAGAAACATTTATTCAGAAGTTCTCGTTCTCAAACAGTGCTCAAAGCACTTTACATAGAAACATACAAAGCTCATTTTACTGAAAAGAATGAAAATAGAAATAAAAAAATAAAATCTCACACACTCTTTGTAGACATCATTGAACATGACTCCATTCATCCAGCTCTTTTTTTTCTCTCATAGGCATGCATGCACACACACACACACACACACACACACACATGCTCTCCAACTTTTACAATAATTTAACTGCATACACAATGACCCCACCCCCACCCCCACCCCCCTCACACACACACCAAAACATAAAGAGCAAGAAAGATCAGTTAAAGAGATACACAGAGACAGACAGACAAAGTCAAAGAAAGCCAAAGAGAAACAGAGCAAGACTCACTTTGTGCAGACCTCAGGCACATTTTCTGTATAAACAAAGACACCCACCCCCACCCACCCCCCACAACCTACCAACCCCCTCAACACCCCCTCCACAACACACACACACACACACACACACGTATACTCTCTCTCTCACACATACACACACACATTTACTAAAACACACACACAAACTTGTGTAAACACACACACCATACTCACACACGCATGTATACTCGCACACACATGTATCCTCACATACATACACACACACACACACACACTTAAACATAAAGAGCAAGAAAGAGAAGTGAAAGCGACACAGAGAAAAAGAGAGACAAAGACAAAGAAAAACAAAGAGAAAAGGAGCAAGGCTCACTTTGTACAAGCCTCGAACGCCTTCGGTCCTGTAGATTTTGACCAGGGCGTCGCCCATGCCCTGATACATCTTGGTCGCTTGGCCCGATGTCACCTCACTCTCATACTGCAGACACAGGCGGGTTTTGGTCACCCAGATGGGGTTGGTCAGGGCCAGGGTGGCAAAGCCTGCACACCACATCATTGGCGGACAGAGGGTCCCGGTTTAAATCTCAGTAAATGCGCCTGGTGGGTAAAGGGTGGAGACATTTTCCTATCTGCCAGGTCAACCTATGTGTAGACCTGCTTGTGCCTGAACCCCCTTCGTGTGTATATGCACGCAGAACATCAAATACGCACGTTAGTTTTAGTTTCAGTAGCTCAAGGAGGCGTCACTGCGTTCGGACAAATCCATATACACTACACCACATCTGCTAGCAGATGCCTGACCAGCAGCGTAACCCAACGCGCTTGTCCCAACACCCTACGCACGTTAAAGATCCTGTAATCCATGTCAGTTATGGAAACATGAACATTCCCATCATGCGCACCCTGAAAATGGAGTATGGCTGCTTACATGACAGGGTCAATAAATAAAACGGTCATATACATGAAATGTTACATGTCTGTCTGAGTGTGTATGTGTGCATGCCTGAAATCTGATTGAATAACACAGGAAACCAATGATAAGCGCCCGATGGCAGCTGTCAGTCGGCTCTACTCAGGTAGGCAGCCTGTTGTGCAAATGACCCCGTGCTCAGATCTCGGTCGATGACTGAGGATAGGCAACTTTTTTTTTTCTTTATGCTTTCCCATCATCTGCACCGTTTTAATGGCATTACTCCCAAGCTGCTTATTCTGAATTCCCCTGATACGCAGCCACACCTGGGTTCATCCTTCGCAACAATCTCCACTCAACATGAATGACTGATCAAGGATACTTACACATCACCAGGGTGACAATACTGCAAACTACATGACTGACTGATAAAGTGATATGTATAAACTGATCTACAGACACTTACACAGCACCAGGGTGACAATACTGCAAACTACATGACTGACTGATAAAGTGATATGTATAAACTGATCTACAGACACTTACACATCACCAGGGTGACAATACTGCAAACTACATGACTGACTGATAAAGTGATATGTATAAACTGATCTACAGACACTTACACAGCACCAGGGTGGCAAACCGCACGAGTGACTAATTGATGTGGATACTAGATGTAAAATATAAGACAAGAACAAATAGACCAAGCAGTCACCTGCAGCATTGGCAATGGCCATATGATGGGCAGGCACTAAATTCTTCTTGGTGTCAAAGAAAGAGAAAGAAAGAAAGAAAGAAAAAACCAGCAGACAGAGAGATGGACAAATCAGTTACCTGCAGCACTGGCAATGCTGAATGGCCATGTGGTAGGTGGGCCCTAAGATCTTCTTGGTGTCAATGAAAGACAGAGTGAAACTAAAAGAAAGAAAAAAAGAGAGAAAAAGAGAAAGAAAGAAAGAAAGGAAGGAAGAATCAGTTACCTGCGGTACTGGCAATGGCCATGTGGTAGGTGGGCCCTAGGTTCTTCTTGGTGTCAATGAAAGACAGAGTGAAACTAAAAGAAAGAAAAAAAGAGAGAGAAAAAGAGAAAGAAAGAAAGGAAGGAAGGATGAAGCAGTTACCTGCGGTACTGGCAATGGCCATGTGGTAAGTGGGCCCTAGGTTCTTCTTGGTGTCAATGAAAGACAGAGTGAAACTAAAAGAGAAAAAGAGAAAGAAAGAAAGGAAGGATGAAGCAGTTACCTGCGGTACTGGCAATGGCCATGTGGTAGGTGGGCCCCAGGTTCTTCTTGGTGTCACCATCCTGCATCCATGTCTTCATGGAGTTGTAGCTGCAAATACAAAATTGTTTCTTGTTTCTTGTTGTCTTTTCTTTTATGCTATTTAAAATAAGTATTCTAACCTTTTTTGGGGGGGTGAAAAACAGACATGTTTGTCAAGATAACAAATCATCATAGCTGTCCATAGCCAACACACACACACACCTTAATTTTTTTTTTTTTTCAATGCTAGTTTGTTTTTGTTTTTAACTTTAAAAATTCATGAACCCCCACCCTGACCAAAAAAACAACATACATCCACACACACACTAATACATACATAATTACCCCCAAATCCACCACCACCACCACCCCACCCCCTCCATATGCACACATGACAATTCGTGACGCCGCATGCGAAAATCATGGATAAGTCGCTGGAGTAAATTTCAAGTAACACGCTGTGAAAAGTGACAAGGGGTGAAAATATCAAATTTGAGTTTTTTGGTTAGTCAGATTCTATGATTCTTTTTCTATTAAATTTCCAAGTATTATAAAGAAATATGAAGTATTAGTGCTTTATTTTGATGTTTTCCCATTGGGAACTGGTGATCAAGAGTGGGAAACAGCGAACTCGTTTGCCCCAATTTTCTCAGAAGTACGTTTGTGATCATCACGAGACTCAAATGCATGTATCTCAGAAACTAACAAAGATACTTGAATTCTGTTTTCTGTGTGTTATTCAGAATTCTCTCTACTTTCAGAAAAAGGAATAATATCATTTCGTGAATTTTGACCATTATCCATGATTTTCGCATGTACCATCACATTTACAGTCACACATACACCCCACACACACGTATACAAACACATACCCAAACATGTACCCTGCCACCCCCCTCCAAACACACACATCCACCCACTATCACCCATCCTCCAGCCCTCAACCCCCATCCACCTATGCCCACACACACACCCACACATGTACACAAAGACTCACAAGAAGAAGTAGAGTCCCCAGGACAGCCCTGCCCCCCACACGTTGGGCGTGACCCCCTGGTACAGTCCCGGAAACCCGCTATTCTTCACAATGGTCCGCATAGCATGGATGATGCCCTTGTAGGCCGGCCGGCCCTTCGTGCCCACCCCCTCGTTCACTGGGGGACAATGACCATTCAGAAATCATAAACTGATCATTAAAATGATTAATAAATGTGTAAAATTCGTAGGAGCCTGAGCACACTTTTAGTTGAAACACAACCACAAGACCTGGAGGAATGGTAAACCATTCTTCTGTGCAGAGCCCCAGTGATTCTTGACAGGGTTAAGACAGAAGACTAGGCTACAGAATGTGTTTTTTAAAGTAAAATCTATTCATATTATCATACAAGGAATGTTCCAAAATCTATTGGAGCTTGACTGGAAACAAAATAAAGCACATTTACCTGTTTTTCAAACTTTTTTGCTTCATTGCATTATCTGCAAGTCTGCCCCTTCATCCACTCTTGACCTCAAGCCATCTCTGATTTGTTACATTCAAAGAAAAAAAGAAAAAAAAAGAAAGAAAAAAGACGTTATCCCATAGCACAGAACCAACCACAAACACCAATGTCAGCTTTCATGAAGCTGCCTTTGTTTTATATATAATTATTATAATGTGATTCCTTAATTTTTGGCTTCAACAGTATGGGGGACAAAATTCAAGTATGCAACATGCAATAATTCACAGGAAGTTCTAATTAGTTGACAGTATCATCAGAAATGAAAGATGATGGGTGAAAATGCTAACAAAACAGGTAAATGTCCTTGGCTTTCTTTCCAATTTACCTCTGATTCATGACTGGCTGTGGAGTGTTTTTTTCTTTTTTTTAATGATAAAATAATGAAATTTTGTGTTAAAAACACCCTGGGACTTTATCATGCCCAGCCAATAACATTTTACCCAGTTCTTTCCATCTGAGACCATCTCCTACTAAACTGTTTTCAATCAATATAAGCCAGTGAACAACTACACAGAAGTGAAACATGACAGTTTTACTTTCAGTTTCAGCAGAACGCTTTACTGTATCATAGGCAAGGCAGTAGAATTAAGTCACTGCTTAACAGGTGTGACAGGTGAGTAACCGATCACAGCGTTGGACTCTGGGTCTGCATCTGGTATGGGAACGTGGAGGGTTAAAAACTTAATGGTGATGACTTTTCTCCATGTCTTAGTAGACCTGCTAGTGCTTAACCCTACTGCATTCTACACAGAAGCAGACGGGAGTGCTCGCACTCACGCTAGGCTTTATGGCGGGAGTCTCTGGCCGCCTGTGTGTGGTACTTTTTCATCATGTGCTGACACTGTGACAATGCTCAACAGGCACTAAAAGTTGGTGGGGATTTCCCCACTATAGTCCAATAATCTGGCATCACTATTTTTGGATCCTTGCACCACTTTTATTCACAAAGAAAGGAGGGAAACTGCCTGTTGAGAGTTGTGAATGAAACTGACCGATTTTCGCAATGGCGTTGTCTGCTTACACAAGTGAGTTCAAGGACTATTCAGCGGAGGAACTGGATCTTATTTTACAAAAAAAAAAGCAAAAAAAAAAGCATGAAGAGTGTGAAGAGACTGAAGTAAAGTCTGTAGATTCTTATGTACATTTTGGCTCCGATCAATCATCAAGGAGAAGAAAGTGGTGAAAACGATCCCGAGGACAATGTGCCACTCACCGGTCTGCAAACCACATGGTGATCAGCTACTCAGCTTACCAACATGGCCACATTACAACAGCCGACAGGCCTTGCCCATTCGCTGCCAAGCACTGCCACCCCTCTGGATTATTGCTTTTCGTTCATACCTCTCACATTCTTTCAACTTCAAATAGCAGCAGAAGTGACCAACACAAACAGATATGCCCAACTAAAACAAGCAGCCCAGGGCACACCTGACCACCTATGGTTTGATACAACACCTGATGAAATGCTGGCCTATATCTATGCTGATCATGATGGGGATCAAGAGTCTGCCACATGTATGGTGCTACTGGTCAACTGATCCCTGCTTTAAGGATGACTGGATCAGCAGTGTCATGCCCAAAACAGTTTTTCATGGTGTGCGTGTGTGTGCTTATCTGCAGTTCTGGTGACATCACTGATTCTACTAAGCAGTGATACTCTACTCACCATCCTTACTGTACAGCTATACCTTGTGTGCATATATAAACTGATCTGTACAAAGTGCTTAGAACAATGACATAAGAACAAGATGGAACTGTGCTTGAAACTATCTCCAATAACTCTTCAGTTCTGATACAAGTTGTGTATCATTCTTTGGATTACCTGTGCGGACTGTACTGGCGGACAGGAGACAGATCATCTCACATTCTCAGGTAGGCTGCAGCTTTCATTTTACAAAACTAGCGTGCATGTGCATGGGATAACTGCATGTTGGTGTGCTGTATTAGAACTGTCACCATCACATATGACACATTTGGTGACATTCTGGTGACAGACACGACCTTTCACATCTAAACACACAAAGTCTCACTCACATGACAGAACAAAGCCTCGTGACCATACCTGCATTTTTGTTCAGTTTCATTCCAGATTACAGACACAAATAGGCACGATGCTCCAAGATGTCTCACCTTGAAACCTGATCTTGACAAGGTCCAGCGGATGGAGAACGAGCGTGGACACGACCCCTCCAGTCACTCCAGCATACAGATGCTCGAAACGAATGTGACGCAACACGCTCCCTGATGAGCCATTGCCCTGCTCTTTAGATGACGACGGTGACTCCATCTCCCTACAGTTGCAAATTCACCCAATAAACGTATGTTACAGCCGCACGCACGAAACGAACGCATAACAAACAGAACAAGTAAAAAACACTGAGTCGTCGCTATCTGTTCTCCTCATGTTCGACTTTGTCAGCCATGCCGCTGGTTATGAAAGTTTGCATTGGAGAGCGCTTCCGGTCTGTGCGTTTTGGAGGGAGATAACTGTAAGGAAGGAGAGGACACCCCACCCCTTCCCCCTTCCAATGCCGAGACAGTGCATATCAATCACAGCACCGATGCCTGTAAAAGACTTGAGGGCCTTTATCCTAACTGACGTGAGGACTGAGAGAGGGCTAAGATATCATAAATGCTCACTGGCGATTTATTTAAAAAAAAAAAAAAAAAAAAGTTGGAAATTCGTGCCAGTTTTTCTTCATCTTTGTAAACAATAAATGTATACAGGTCTACTGACATACTGAAGAACATTGTCATTATCGATCAAGCAAAGGATAAAAGAAATGTTTGTCGTGGGATGTATAAACACACACACACACACACACACACACACACACACACACACACACACACGCACGCACTAGTGTGTGTGTGTGTGTGTGTGTGTGTGTGTGTGTGTGTAGAGAGAGAGACAGAGACAGAGACAGACAGACAGAGATAATGCCGGTAGGCGATTTAGATAAGATTCAATTTTATCAAAATTGTCCAAAAAGTCGTGCTAAAATGCTCTCTCTCATTCCATAATGTGTAACATGTAAATCGTTCATTCTAATGATACTGTTTGTCAAATGTGTATGGTTGACTGAGAACCTCCCTCACCCTCCATCCCCCATTCTGGTTTCAGTGTGGTGCGGTGTGTGTTGTGTGTGTTTGTTTCTTGGATTTCATTCGTTTCTCCTATGTTATGTATTTCTACTAACATCATGCTTTCATTTTATTCAGTATTGCCGTGTAGTGTAGACCTATTCACGGGGTGGGGACTGGATGTAAAAAAAAGCACACCAGTGTTTATCTATTATCCTCGGAATAAAGAATTTGTCCCCGACTTGTCTTGTCTTGTCTTGTCTCTCTCTCTCTCTCTCTCTCTCTCTCTCTCTCTCTCTCTCTCTCTCTCTTCTTCTTCTTCTTCTTCTTCATCTTCAGTTTTCTTCTTTTTCTGTAATGCTCTTGTCTTCACACACACACACACACACACACACACACACACACACACACACACACATATATATATATATATATATATATATATATATTCTCATCTTTTAAATCCATTATAACAATGGATTTTCCAGTTTTTCTGGTGTCTTTAAATGAGCTTTGTAAGCTTTGTCGAATTTCATCACCGGCTCCCTCCCATGGAGGCAATCAGTCTCAGAATCAGCCGCGGATTGGTTGTCAGTGACTGATTACTGAACATACGTTGCTGTTGAAAATTCTAAACCCATTTTAAGTTAATTGCCAGCACAACTGAGACTCCGCCCGTAAGTCTGATTTCGCCGTCTTCGGTAATGCGCTGCTGGGGACTTCTGGTATCCAGTGATCAGGTCTTAAGGCCCACGTCCGTGTCAAGTTCAGTTGGCGCACTTTGTCATTCAGAAGCGCTGCGCGTCAATTAGCACTTTGTACTGTATACTGACGTACCACAGTGATTATCACTACGTTCATTAGAGCTACTGACGTGGCCATAGCGCTCCGAACCATTATCGAGACTACGTTCATTAACATTATGTAGCCGACCATTCATTTGGTTCAGTCGATAATTACACTAGCATTGTGTAATATAATGGCTGCCTGCCGACATTACCACTTGTAGTGTATTTCAAGTTCTGCGGACGGGATCATCCACGACATCTTTGTTGGTGATAGTTCCAGAGCCAGTTTGAGGTCTCAGTGTCTGATTTAGTGTGTCATTGGTAAAATTCACTGACTGCAGAAATCTATATATCGATAGCCTCATTTCCTGATTAGTTCACTTGTGGTCACACACACACACACACACACACATACACACGCGCGCGTACCACATAATGGCATGGTGTGGCACACGCGCGGTCGCGTGCGCACACACACACACACACACACAGAACACACTCAGATTGTATCTCAGAAAGTCTTCACTGTCTCTGTTTCCCGTTCTCTGTCTCGTCCCCCCCTTGTCTCAGCTTAATTACCTCCTCCTGTCCTCGTTTTCTTTCTCCTTTGTCTCTGTCTCCCCAGTTCCCGGTCCTTCCAGCTTTCTGTGTCTCTGTCTCCCCAGTTCCCGGTCCTTCCAGCTTTCTGTGTCTCTGTCTCCCCAGTTCCCGGTCCTTCCAGCTTTCTGTGTCTCTGTCTCCCCAGTTCCCGGCCCTTCCAGCTTTCTGTGTCTCTGTCTCCCCAGTTCCCAGGTCCTTCCAGCTTTCCGTGTCTCTGTCTCCCAGTGTGTCTGACTGTCCCTGTCTCTCCCAGTGGGGCCGTATTCAAAAGAACATCGTGCCTGAAGGTAAATGTGTACCTGCGGGTAATCTGCCTGAGGCAAGGCAAACTGCCCGAGGGTAAGCAATATCCAGTATCATGAACACAAGAGTCTATTCGCGTGCGTACAAACCCGAAGGCAATTAATTCTCACTACCTGCCAAAGGTGACTGCCCACGAAGCAGAGAAAAGTGTGGCGGATCCTTTTGCAGCATTTTTCTTTCTTTCTGTTTTTTTTTTTTTTTTTTTTTTTAAAGGGGAAAACAGGCGTCACGTGCTTTACGGATAGCACGTGTTTTGCGAACTCTCTCGACAATGCTCGAGTTGTGGTGGATGAGAAGTGAAAATAGCATGCGCAGATGGGAATCATCGGGATTTTTTTTTTTTTTTTTTAAAGACGATGGGTTAGCTGTCTGAGCGAACTGCGCGTGTGTCTTGAATAGGAAGATAACTTATCCTTCAAGGTACACTGTTCTCACAGGTCCCAATCATGTCAAAGCATGTGAAGGCAAAATGAATTTTGTCTTGAATATGGCCCCAGGAGTATGGGAGTATTTCAATCTGAGGTAGCCTGGGGGGGTGTATGGGGTCCGTGGGAGGGAGGGGGCAGGGTAAGAAGAATGACATAGAAAGGGAATACATCAACAGATTAAAGAATGAAAGAAAATAAATTTCAACGAGAAAACGAGAAAAAACAACAACAACAAACAAAAAACAACAAAAAAAACCCCCCGACACTATGGTGATTCCTGCAGAAATTTATCCTCCCCCGTTATTGTGTTCTTGATTTTATCAGTGGGTCCAGATTTGAGTGGTGACAAGCACACGCGCACATTCTATCATGTGTTGCACGTGCATGTGTGAAGTGGATTGTTTTCCATCAAACACACCATTGTTTGCTCCGATTGTGAGCATTATGGAGGACCAGTGTGTGTGTGTGTGTGTGTGTGTGTGTGTGCGCGCGCGCGCGCGTGCGTGTGTGTGTGTGTGTTTAAATATCATCAGTATCATATACAGCTGGTAAAAACAGACACAGCAGCGCTCTCTCTCTCTCTCTCTCACGCGCGCGCACACACACACACACACACACACTACACCTCTCCCGCCACTGGCGCTGGCGCGCGCGCGCACACACACACACACACACACACAACAATACACCTAGAGTAGGCATAGATTCCATTGTTGACTGATTAGATCAACTCTTACACTTTTGTCCCAGAACGATTTAACCATGAACATTTGAAAACATTTAAATCATCGGCTTGAGCAAATTTATTTGAGTTCTTTTCATATTAGCAATCACTCATTTTGTGACAATAGTTAGTTTTTTGGATGTCAGTCATTTGTCGTTGCTCGCCCACGGCGTACAACGATTGGCTGCTCATGTTTGTGTTTCGCTAATAGTTGAGCTGAACAAGAGGAGCTATAATTCATACCCAAAATAATAGCATCAGCCTTCTATGTTTAAACTAGTTTGCTTATGACGTCACGTCGTGAAGAAGAAGTCAGACAGTTTGCAACTTATCTACACAAAGCATTCAAAATCCGGTCATTTAGTTGTTCCTGATTATCAATCTAGGTATTGTTTTGTTTTATTGTATCATATACTGAATGTCATAATGTTTTCGAAATACGTTTACACACCACCCCTTCATAAGGGGCTAAGGCCTTTTTTGAATAAACCATCCGAATCCGAATCCGAATCTCACGCACACACACACACACACACACACACACAAACACACACACTCACTCACTCACTCACTCTGCAGGCACAACACATACTTGCACATCTCAGAACATTATCTACTTATGACCGGATCTAAACGGTTAGGTCTGAGTTATGAACCAAGCCTCATACAATTCACTGCATACAAAACAACACGGATCCTGATCAGCGGCAGTGAATAAGCTCAGTGTAGGTATGCCAAAGCCAAAGTAGCGTGACGCACAAAATATGATCGATTCTAACCGATGATCCGTGACTTCAAAGACCGTGCAGAATGGTGGGGACGCTAAACCCATTACACATGCTTCTGTTAAATTGTCCCAAACTGAACGTTGTCCTAATATTGGTGCCACTCTGGCATTTTCCCAGCTTCAACGAAATTACTTCTTCTCCTTTCGTGACCTGCAACTCCCGCTGATGTTTACGTGAATGACTGTTTTTACCCCCGCCATGTAGGCAGTCAAACTCCGTTTTCGGGGGGCTAGGAAGGGTGCATGCCAGGTATGTTCTTGTTTCCATAACCCACCGAACGTTAACAATCATTTCGGGATCTTTAACGTGCGTAGTTGATCCTCTGCATGGTGCGCATGTACACGAAGGGGGTTCAGGCACTAGCAGGTCTCCACATCTGTTGACTGACTTGGAAGATCGAGGAAATCTACACCTTTTACTCACCAGGCGCCGCAACCAGGATTCGAACCCGGGACCCACAGATTGAATGCCGGACGTTTTAATCACTCGGCTGTTGAGCGTATATTTTATCACTGAAGTCTACTTTTCATAATACACGTAACTAAACTCACTCTTTGGGGAATGAGTTTATGTTTTTGTTGAGAGTCGACAGTCATTGCTGTCGTTTAGGCCCGTCGCCCACGAGGCGTCAACGTTGTCTGCGCATCAGTTTTTGATGCCTCGCTACATTTTTCGCGTGGACGCCTGAAACCTGTAGCGAGGCGTGTCAGTCGCACAGGCGCGACAAACCTCCACAGGCATCACGCATCACGCTCCATATTCTAGAAAGTCACGTGCTGAAACTTGCTGAAATAGATTCCAAACGATGTCTCACGTGAAACGAGCGGACGGGTCTCGTAATTGGTTGCTCCACGCATGTCTGTCGCTTATGTCGCGGGGGAATTGGAAAAGTTCTATCGAAGAAACACGACGAGCGGCGACGGCGACGGCGACGGCGATCTTGCTGAGTGGCGCGCGACTCTTGCTGCCTGAAAACCTCGCACACTGGGCGCTGCGCGAAACTTGCCGCTTGTCGCGTGAAACTTGTTGCATGACGCCCCGTGTGCGATGGGCTTTAGTTGGTCAGCTGTGTCCACTTCAGTTTCAGATGAAAGAATCAATCATTGTTTTATGTGTGTGTGTGTGTATGTGTGTGTGTGTGTGTGTGTGTGTGTGTGTGTGTGTGTGTGGTGTAACAATCTGTGTGTGCGTGCATGAAATTCTGTTCACCTTGTTTTTGTAAAGCGCTCGACGTGCGCAATAACTCAGTGGTTAAAGTGTTGGACTCTCAATCTGAGGGTCCAGGGTTCGAATCTCGGTAACGGCGCTTTGTGGGTAAAGGGTAGAGGTTTTTCCGATCTCCCAGGTCAACGTATGTGCAGACCTGCTAGTGCCTGAACCCCCTTCGTGCGTATACGCAAGCAGAAGATCAAATACGCACGTTAAAGTTCCTGTAATCCACATCAGCGTTCGGTGGGTTATGGAAACAAGAACATACCCAGCATGCACCCCCCTCCCCCGAAAGCGGAGTATGGCTGCCTACATGGCGGAGTAATAACGGTCATACACGTAAAAGCCCACTCGTGTACATACGGGTGAACGTGGGAGTTGCAGCCTACGAACAAAGAGGAAGAAGATATAAAGCGCTTGCTGAAGCCCTATTTATTGAATAGATGCTATATAACTTCACAATATCATCATCATGATTATCATCAGTCGGAATGTGTATATCTATGTTGTCACTATTCAAGTCTAGCTTTAAAAAAACAACAACAAAAAAACAAACAAAAAAAACACCCAGATTGAATAAGAATGTCAAAATTAATGTGTTGATACTGAAGAATGTATACCCAAAGATTTATGGTTTGACATAAAACGTGATAGTCTCCGTTTGATTTGATCGAATATGATTGAAAAATGAGTTTGTTTGTGACTACCCAAAGATTTATACTTTGTCAGAAAACTTTATAGAGTTTACGTTTGATTTGATTGAGAATGGTAGAATGTATTTGTAATATAGATACCCCAAAATTGAGTTTGTTCGAAAACTTGATTACGTTTCTTCCGTTTAAT
>NC_134908.1:10183620-10188620 GCF_041734735.1 Babylonia areolata
TGTCTAAAAACACTTATAGTGAATAGACGTTAAACTGAAGATAAAACACACACACACACACACACACACACACACACACACACACACACACACACACACACGGAGACTACACCATCGGTCACTACACCCGAAACGAAACGCTTACCTTACACCTCTACACACTCAGAATAAATCACCCCTTGATACCAGCAAAGAAAGAAACATAGATTCCATTGATCAAGACATTCCACGATAAACTACAAGACTTACACAGCAAAGACCAACAGCCGAACACTTCCAAATGTGTGCCCTTGCCTTGCACTGAAGTGCTCGCGGTAACTTTCTACTCTTTGTTAAGTCCCTGTGTTTTATAGTGCCACGTTGCTTGTTTCCGATATTTCCGTCTGTGCCTGCATGGAAGATGAGCTTAGAGTTTCTGTTTACCTTGATGTTGTTCATTAATTCTAATGCTGTGAAGTATCATAGTCATTTTCCTGACTGCCACATGTGGTTCTTGTGTTGAACTGCAGTCTCTTTCAACCCGTGATTTTTTTTTCTTCTGTACTTCCAGTTGTTTAGTTCGACGTACACTGGGTTTTTTTAATTTGATATCTTTTTTTTTTTTATTTTTTTTTTTTTTAACCTCGTTGTGCCTTTGTACTTATGTATGATATCTCACTATCCAGATGTTTTTTTCAGTTCCAGTGCTTACTAGCACCGCATATATTGTATTTCTTTTTATCACAACAGATTTCTCTGTGAAATTCGGGCTGCTCTCCCCAGGGATAGCGCGTCGCTATACTACAGCGCCACCCTTTTTTTTTTTTTTTTTGTTTGTTTTTTGTATTTTTTCCTGCGTGCAGTTTTATTTGTTTTTCCTATGCACGTGGATTTTTCTACGGAATTTTGCCAGGGACAACCCTTTTGTTGCCGTGGGTTCTTTTGCATGCGCTAAGTGCATGCTGCACTCATGTCCTCGGTTTATCGTCTCATCCGAATGACTAGCATCCAGACCACCACTCAAGGTCTAGTGGAGAGGAAGAAAATATCGGCGGCTGAGCCGTGATTCGAACCAGCGCGTTCAGATTCTCTCGCTTCCTAGGCGGACGCGTTACCTCTAGGCCATCACTCCACATTTTCTTATTTCTAGCCCGTGAGTCGAACGTCCACTAACACCTCCACCGAGCCACCAATATCTTGCTTTATCGTTTTCGTCATTTCTATCTGTGCCTGTGTCAGTGATCAGCCGCATTATATTTCTGTACTCCGATTTCTTTTACTTCCAGTACCGCATTCTGTTCCTTCGAACTATGCGTCCGAGATGATATATATAATATATAATATACGATATATATATATATATATATATATATATATATATATATATATATATATATCGGCCGACTGCAGAGTGAGAGATTTATGATCAATGGTTTTCACCATTTGCAGCCTAGTCCTTGTGAAGGACTATGACTCTCAGACTAGGAGGCAAGATTGCACTGGCTCTTAGTGCTGCAGCTTTGGGGGTTAGTTGACCTTTGGGAACCATCCCCAACGCCGACTGTCCTAAAACCCTCTTGGCCGAGAGAGTGGGGATGTAACTTGGGCAAGACGCTCTCCACTATAATCAGATTCTAGCCCAGATAGCTG
Organism: Babylonia areolata; assembly: GCF_041734735.1. Lineage (NCBI taxonomy): Eukaryota > Metazoa > Mollusca > Gastropoda > Neogastropoda > Buccinidae > Babylonia > Babylonia areolata. Next base: position 10,185,250 of record NC_134908.1, read on the forward strand.
GGACAGCAGTTGCCTCCTCTGCTGTTCTGACGGTCATTGTCGGACACGACTGACTATCAATAATGATAATAATAATGGTATTTATATAGCGCTGAATCTTGTGTAGAGACAAATCAAAGCGCTTTCGCACCAGTCATTCACACGCATGCATAACTCTAAAACTGGAGAAACTGAAGACAAGGAAGAGGCAGGGAAGGGAGGCTATTTTAGGAAGAGGTGGGTTTTAAAGCCAGACTTGAAAGAGCTGAGTGTGGAGACTTGACATACACACATTATTCCACGTACTTTTCTTTATTCAGCTGAAATTGTTCAGAAATTCTCACCAGATTGCGCGCGACGTGGCAGAATCGATTAGGCGGTCAGGGTTCGAATCCCCGGTGTTGTGTCCTTGAGACAGACACTTCACTCCTATTTTTCCGCACACCGCTCAGGTGCGAACACCCACCCCCTGTGGTCCCTGACGTGGTAGGGGAAGGTTTAAAAGGAGAGGACTGGGCCCCGCCTTCCTACCCCGAGCCCTGGACACAGTGGATGAGAACTAGTCACTGCCCCATTGGCAGTGAAAGGCTACGAGGCCTTTAAACTTTAAAAGTGGAGTGATGGCCTAGAGGTAACGCGTCCGCCAAGGAAGCGAGAGAATCTGAGCGCGCTGGTTCGAACCACGGCTCAGCCGCCGATATTTTCTCCCCCACCCCCATTAGACCTTGAGTGGTGGTCTGAACGCTAGGCATTCCGATGAGACGATAAACCGAGGTCCCGTGTGCTAGCATGCACTCAGCGCACGCAAAATAACCCACGGCAACGAAAGGGTTGTTTCTGGCAAAATTCTGTAGAATAATCCACTTCGATAGGAAAAACAAATAAAACTGCACGCAGGAAAAAAAAAAGAAAAAAAAAGAATGGTGGTGCTCTCAGTGTAGCGACGCGCTGTCCCTGGGGAGAGCAGCCCGAATTTCACACAGAGAAATCTGTTGTGACAAAAAAAGAGAAATACAAATACAATACAAAATTTCCTCGCCTTTCTTCCCTATCAGGGAGAGTGGCGTACCTTTGATTCGGTCATGTTCTACGCATAGGAAACCAACACCGAAGTTGAAAAAATAAAACGATAAAAAAAAAGTAAAATAAAAATATTTTTTTTAAAAAGAAGAAGAAAGAAGATTTCTATATAATCTTTTGACACTGTGAAAAGAAATAGAAATAAAATGTCTGCATAATCTCTTGGCTTTATTCTTCTTGATTATCTACTCTCTCTCTCTCTCTCTCTCTCTCTCTCAGAGACTAATCAATTTTCCGAAGAGTTTCATGGGATTATTGGCTGTCTGTCTTGAAGACTGATCCCTTTTCTGTGGAGTCCCTGAAGATTATTCTTATTGGTTATCTGCTCTGTCTCAGAGACCGGTGCATAGATTTTTTTAGGCCTTCTGGTAGGGTGAGGAAGCATGGGGATTAGTCCCCCTTTTTGACTCAAGTATATCAAAAACAGAAGTAACACACCGGTGTGTGTGTGTGTGGTAAACTTTCACGTTGGCATTTTATGGGCTTCTACAAGCGGTGTGGTAATTAAAGCTTAGTTGGATGGTAGGTATGAATAAAACCTTTGGGGTCGCAGTTCTGCTTTTTGGTAATATGGGAATTTGGATGAGAGGTCAAAGGTCAAGGCCATTATTTGGCAAAATAGAAAAGTAAAGAGGAAAAAAAGCTTCACAGAAGACTATCTCACGTTCACAACAAAAAACTTGGTATTTAGACTTGCCATGGGTACAGCGTGATCCGTTAAGAAATTCAAAACCACAGGTTAAAGGTCAAGGTCACAACATGGCATATAATGTTGATAGCAAACGTTTTGATTTTTAAGAGAGAGCATTCAAGTCTTCCTTTGTCATTTCCATCAAATTTGAGACCTTGAGTGGTGGTCTGGACGCTAGTCATTCGGATGAGACGATAAACCGAGGTCCCATGTGCAGCACGCACTTAGCGCACGTAAAAGAACCCACGGCAACAAAAGGGTTGTTCCTGGCAAAATTCTGAAGAAAAATCCACGTCAACAGGAAAAACAAATTAAAAAAAAAACTGCACGCAGGAAAAAAAAAAAAAAAAGGGTGGCGCTGTAGTATAGCGACGCGCTCTCCCTGTGGAGAGCAGCCCAAATTTCACACAGAGAAATCTGTTGTGATAAAAAGAAATACAAAATACAAAATTTGGTACAATGACTGATCGTAAGGAGAACAAAACCTCTCTATGAGCAACCATTGTACCAAATTTGATGAAGGCAAGGTAAAGAGACAAGGTCAAAGGTCGGAGCTGAAGGTCACAACATGGCAAATCAAATTTAAAAAAAAGTAGTTCAAGCATGACAGCATTTGAGTTTTTAAATTAATCAAGTTTCATTCAACATCGTACATACAGAGATTTGTTTTGGCCCAAAACATCAATGCTTTGTAAATATAGAAGTCGGCATTGCCTCGCTTGTGTTCCCCAGAACGTGAATGGTTAGTATCTCTGTGCGTCAGTGTGTGTTCTTTTTACTCTGGTGGATTTGGCGACTTGATTTTTCTCGACTGAACTAATACTGGGATGAAATCTTTAAGGGAAAAACAACAACCCAAAAAGGACAAAAAACAGAAAGGAAAGAACGAAAGAGAGAAAAGAAAGGGGAAGAACAAAAGAAAGAAAGAGGATTGTGTGAGTTTCTTAAAAAAAAAAAAATAAAAAAAATAAAAAGCGAGAAGGAGGTGAAAGAGATAGTGTTTTTGTTTTCGTACAAGTTAAAGTCAACAAAAACAAAACACTCACTTCAGCAGAAGATCGTCTTAGGAGTGGGAAAGAAGAAGAAGAAGAAGAAGCAGGAGAAGAAGAAGGATTAGGGGGTGAAGGTGGGGTTTGGGGGTGGGGATGGTTGTGCCAGTGGAGGGAAAAAGCCTGAACCCAAATGGGAGGCATATTGTGTTCGTGCAGCAACGGAGAGGAGAAAAGGTATGAGAACCAGGTTGGTGTGAGCGTGTTTCCCTTGTCAAAATACAACACTACACTCAGGCATGCACGCACGTTCTTTGCAAAGATTTCCGTCTGTGTGTGAGGGATGGGGTAGGGGACAGGGGTGTATGTCAGTGCGTGTGTGCGTGCGTGATTATAGTGTGAAGGTGGGTATGCAGGCGGTGAGGTGTGCGTGCGCGTGTATGTATGTGTGCGTGTGTGTGTGTGCGTGTGTGTGTGTGTGTACATGAATGTGCATCTCCCTGTCTCTGTCTTTGTCTCTCTCTCTCACTTTCTCTGTCTCACTATCCGTCTGTCTGTCGGTCGATTTCTCGCTGTCTCTGTCTCTCTGTCTGTCTCTCTGTCTCTGTCTGTCACTCTCCGTTCTGTCTGTC
>NC_134908.1:10193620-10201120 GCF_041734735.1 Babylonia areolata
AAAATATAGGTATAATATAATACAGTACTGTACAGTACAGTGCGCGGTAAAATATAGGTATAATATAATACAGTACTGCACAGTACAGTGCGCGGTAAAATATAGGTATAATATAATACAGTACTGTACAGTACAGTGCGCGGTAAAATATAGGTATAATATAATACAGTACTGCACAGTACAGTGCACGGTAAAATATAGGTATAATATAACACAGTACTGTACAGTACAGTGCACGGTAAAATATAGGTATAATATAACACAGTACTGTACAGTACAGTGCACGGTAAAATATAGGTATAATATAATACAGTACTGTACAGTACAGTGCACGGTAAAATATAGGTATAATATAATACAGTACTGTACAGTACAGTGCACGGTAAAATATAGGTATAATATAATACAGTACTGTACAGTACAGTGCACGGTAAAATATAGGTATAATATAATACAGTACAGTACAGTGCACGGTAAAATATAGGTATAATATAATACAGTACAGTACAGTGCACGGTAAAATATAGGTATAATATAATACAGTACAGTACAGTATAATGCAACACAGTACAGTGCTGTGCAGTACAGTGCAATGCAGTACAGTACAGTATATCAGAATACAGTATAATACAAAACAAAACAGTGCAATGCAATGCAATGCATAGCAGTACAACACAGTACAGTACAATACGAGTATATGATAGTCGGTCGTGTTCGACAATGACCATCAGAACAGCAGAGGAGGTCACTGCTGTCCTGACTTTCTGTACAGTACAGTGTGATCAAATGCAATCCAATGCGATACGATACAATACAATACAATACAATACTATACCATACCATACCATACCATACCACAAAACACAACACAACACAACACAACGCGATACACCCGTTCTTCGCCACCTACCAGTTCCAGAACGCTCACCTATGACGTCATATCTACAGCCACCACTGCACCAGTCATTTTAATTAACACTCTGTTGTTGTTTTTTTCCATGTCTTGTTCCAGAACAGCCCCCCACCTGCCAAGAAGAGGATGCCGACCACCGTCAAACAGCAACACCACCACCGACAACCGTTACCACGACCACAGACGAAACGACAACGAAAAGCACAGCCAAGCCGGTGACCCCTGTCGCACAGGCACCCAGCACCGAAAACACCGGCGATGCCGATCCCAGCGGTGAATCCAACAGTCCGCCAGCGCCGGCAGATCCTGAGGCGCCAGAACCACAGCCGAAGGTTACCTCCGAGGCAGAAGCAGGAATCGGGTCAGGGTCGAGGTCAGGGTCCAGCGCAGCTGTCCCGGATGTAGGTCTATCGAATCCTGGGTCTTCCGGGTCAGAGGTCGTTTCCGGTGCCGCCACGGGAATCGCTGCCGCCGGTGTCATCGCCGCCGCCGCTGCGGCAAAGTCTTCACCGTCACCGTCACCGCCGCCGCCGCCGCCGCCGCCAGAGGGCGATGCCAAAGTCGACGAGGACGGACCGCAGCCTGACCCCCAACCCCTTCCCGATGACCTTGAACTTCCGGCTGACCCCGACCTTCACCCCCCGCCTCCTGTCATCGTCCCGTCCGTGGCGGGTGCAGGGCTGACCGCCTTGGGGATCAGCCAGGCCGAGCCCCCCATTCTCCCCCCGACAGACCCCCAAGCAGCAGACGACCCTCCGGTCAAACCGAAGCGGAGGAAGTCGAAGAAAACGAAGAAGCTGACGGACCTGAAGAACATCCAGCCTGCAGGAAAAGGAGCAGACCCCTCATCGCACACCTTGGCGCCCGTGTCCGATTTCGACGACTACCACAGCGTGCACCTTAAGCACCTGCCCCCTCCCGACCCCCAGTCCTCCCCTCCCCCCGCCCAGTACCACGGGCCCCCTGGGGGCGACCCCCCAGTGCGCCCTCCCCGCACCAGTCGGCAGATCGTCCACGACAGGAGGAAGATGGAGAAGAGGCTGAGAGACCAGGAGGGCATGGATTTCTGAACGTGTGGGGCCTAGGGGTGTGGGGGTGGGACGGGGGAGAACGGGACAGGGGTGTTGAAGGAGGAGGAGGGGGAGGAGGAGGAAGAGCAGGAGGAGGAATAGGAGGAGGAAGATGAGATCGCTCGAGGATGAATGAAATTAGAAACCAAGGGCATGGATTCCTGAACCTGCATGGGGGACGGAGGGGAGGAGTGGGAGGGGGGCAGGGCATGGGTGTTGAAGGAGGAGGAGGAGGAGGAATGTGAGACCGCTGGAGGGTGAATGACATTAGAAACAAAGAAAATGGATTTCTGAACCTGCAGGGAGGGGGGGGGGGACAGGACAGGAGTGTTGAAAGAGGAGGAAAAGAAGGAGAAAGAGTGTGGGGGGGGGGGCGGGGGGGGGGGGGGGGGGATAGAGAAGGAGGAAGAGAAGGAGGAGGAATATGAGATCGTTTAATGATGAATGAAACTGGAAACAAAGGGAATGGATTTCTGAACCTACAGGGGGAGGGGGGGGGGGCGGAGGGGGGGCAGGACAAGGATGTTGAAGGAGGAGGATGAGAAAGAGGAGGAATATGAGATCGCTTGAGGATGAATGAAATTAGAAACGAAGGCCATGGATTCCTGAACCTGTATGGGGGGGGGGGGGTGAGGTGGGGGGGGGGGGGGGGGGGCAGGACAAGGGTGGTGAAGAAGGAGGAGGAGGATGAGTGATGGCCTAGCGGTAACGCGTCCGCCTAGGAAGCGAGAGAACCTGAGCGCGCTGGTTCGAATCACGGCTCAGCCGCCGATATTTTCTCCCCATCCACAAGACCTTGAGTGGTGGTCTGGATGCTAGTCATTCGGATGAGACGATAAAACAAGGTCGCGTGTGAAGCATGCACTTAGCGCACGTAAAAGAACCCACGGCAACAAAAGGGTTGTTCCTGGCAAAATTCTGAAGAAAAATCCACTTCGATAGGAAAAACCGCACGCAGGAAAAAATACAAAAAAATGGGTGGCGCTGTAGTGTAGCGACGCGCTGTCCCTGGGGAGAGCAGCCCGAATTTCACACAGAGAAATCTGTAGTGATAAAAAGAAATACAAATACAGATAGAAATACAAGTAGGAAGAGGAGGGGGAGAAAGAGGGTTGAATGAAATCAGAAACAAGGGGAATGGATTTCTGAACCTGCGGTGGGAGCGGTGGGGGGAGGGGAGGGGGACAGGACAGGGCTGTTGGAGGAGGAGGAGGGAGAGAAGGTGGAAGAGGAGAAGGAAGAGGAGTGAGGAGGAAGAGAAAGAGGGATATTAGATCGCTTGAAACTAGAAACGAATGAAACTTGAAACTAAGGCCATGGATTTCTGAACATGTTGGGGGGGGGGGGGGGGGGGGAGGGGGGGGGGAGAACAGGACAGGAGTGTTGAAGGAGGAGGGCGAAGAGGAAGAGGTGAAGAAGGAGGAATATGAGATCGCTTGAGGATGAAAGAAATTAGAAACAAAGCGTATTGATTTCTGAACCTGCATGTGGGATGGGGGAAGGGGGGTCGGTGGGGGGTTGGGGGGGGGGGGGGCAGGACAGGGGTGTTGAAGGAGGAGGAGGAATAGGAGGAATATCAGATCGCTTAAGTGAATTGAATTAGAAACAAAGGGACGGACTGACTTCTTAGCCCGAGGGAACAGTACAGGGATTGAGAAGGAGACGGGGGGGAAGAAGATGAGGAGCAAGAGGAATATTAGATCATCTGAGGATAAATGACATTAGAATCAATTAAAAGGGCAACGACTTCTTAAGCTGGGGCAAACAGGGGTGGAGAAGGAGGAGGGGGGGGAGGAGGAATATTAGATCACAAAAAACAACAACAAAAGCGCCACCACCAACAAGAAGACGATGGCGACGGATTGATAACATTGCAGAACGGACAGTGAAACCATCTGCATAGACCCATCCACACGACCAACGGACCTGGAGGAATCTGGTGAACAGTTCTTCAGTGCGGTACCCCAGTGACTCTTCGTAGAGTGTAGGGACTGAGGCTATGATGTTTTATTCATTTAAGGCCTTGAGTCCGTATCATGAGGGGCAACAACAAAATCCAGAATCAATACTGCAGTTAGCTGAGCGCCACATCTCTGTTAAAACGTTTGCTGTAAGAGTCTCTCGCGGCTGAATCGCTTTGTACAGATGAAGTGACAAATAACGAACAATGTTTTCATTGATGGATGTCGTCAGTAGACGTCGTCGGAAGAAACATGGATCAGTGTATTTCTTTCGGTATAAACTTCACACGGAGATAGATCAAAACGGGTCATATCAAAACAAAAATGGACATCAACCTCAAACTGTTGGACACAAAGCGACAGCAACAAAAAACAAAGAACAACAATATATATATATATATATATATGTGTGTGTGTGTGTGTGTGTGTGTGTGTGTCAGTCATGTGTGTGTGTCATGTGTGTGTATCAGTCATGTGTGTGTGCCTGTGTGTGTGACAAATCGATCTCATAAAGGAACGAGAACATTCAGACAATTTGGAATAATCTACACGTGGAGTGATGGCCTAGAGGTAACGTGTCCGCCTTGGAAGCGAGAGAATCTGAGCGCGCTGGTTCGAATCACGGCTTAGCCGCCGATATTTTCTCCCCATCTACCGTAGACCTTGAGTGGTGGTCTGGGCGCTTGTCATTCGGATGAGACAATAAACCGAGGTCCCGTATGCAGCATGCACTTAGCGCACGTAAAAGAAGCCACGGCAACAAAAGGGTTGTTACTGGCAAAATTCTGAAGAAAAATCCACTTCTATAGGACTTGAAAAAGAAATAAAACTGCACGCAGGAAAAAATACAAAAATGGGTGGCGCTGTCGTATAGCGACGCGCTCTCCCCGGGGAGAGCAGCCCGAATTTCACACAGAGAAATATGTTGTGATAAAAAGAAATACAAATACAAATGCAAAAGATTCATGTGTTCTCTCTCTCTCTGGTCTCTGTCTCTCTCTCTCACGAACATACACACACGCACGCAACAACAACAGTATGAAGTCTTGATACTGCAGTTTTTAAAATATCATACCAGCAAAACTGCCCAATCTGCTGAAATATTATCCACCAGTGTCTGAACTACAGGATTCCAACGGAAAGATAAATACCTCAAAAATGCAGTCGCGAATTGGTTGGAATACAATATTTATGCACCGCTATTTGCTAAAAATATCACGGCTGATAATAGTGATATGCATGGGTGTGTGGTTACGATTAATTTTTAGTAACTCAGTGATTTTGAATGTCATATCATTTTATCTACCTATGGTCCCAAAATTAATGTCAAAATGATCAAAACACGGAATGGTTACGTTTCGTCCAAGTGGTAAGTGGTTGATAGCAGGTGATTTTTAATGCCCATTCACTCTTAAATGGTGTTTGGCTAGTGGGAAGTTATCAAAGAAGCACTGTATTGCAGACGACCGATCGTCCAATCAAAGTGATATTATATCTAATTGTTTATTCCATTTCCATGTTTATTAAGAAATTATATTGTATCTAATTGTTTATTCCATTTCCATGTTTATTAAGGGATGTGTCCATTGTATGGAAAACGTTTCCCTCTGTTAATAATTAAATATGAGTATGGTATGAGTTTTCATTTTTGTTTGTTTGTAAGTTTCTTTGAAAAAACAAAACAAAAAACGAATGAAAAATTATCGACATTGATGTGGAAATTACTTATTATTATTATTATTATTATCATTATTATTGTTGTTGTTATTATTATTATTATTACTATTGTTGTTGTTGTTGTTGTTATGTTGTTATCATCATTATTATTATTATTATAGTTGTTGTTGTTAATGTTGTTGTTGCATACTTGATTGTTATTTCAATCATTTGCTGGTAGTTGTTTTGCTGTTCTGTTTTTGTTGTTGTTGTTGTTGATCTTTTCCTCGTTGTCGTCGTTGTCGTTGTTCTTGTCGTCATCGTTGTTGTGTTGCTACTGAAGCTGATGCTTCCGTGGTTTTTTGGTATGTTGATGCTTGTCGTTCATACTGTTAAGTCTGTACATATTGAAGATTGTTGATGAGGATGGTGACAAATAAAAACACAACACAATAGCAAAATATGCCTTGATCGTCCAATTTAAGAGAGAGAGAGAGAGGGAGGCAGAGGGAGAGAGAGATGGAGAGAGATTGATGGAGAGACAGAGACAGACAGACGGACAAACAGAAACAAAGATAGACAGACAGAGACAGAAAGAGAACTGATAATGATATTTATTTACTGCTGTTGTTTTGACGTGCTTAATAAATACTGTATCATTTTCCTTTCTTTGATTTATTTCCATTTATCTAATAGTTGTTTACGAGTGTGTGTGTGTTCAGTTGGAGAGGAGGGGATCGGGTGGTGGGGAGGTTGGGGTGGGGGTGGGATGGGGGGGGGGGCACGTGTGTGTACTGTTGTTTGTGTGTGTCTGTTTGTCTGTATCAGTGTTGTGTGTGTGTGTGTGTGTGGAGGGGGGGGCGGGGTTGCGTGAATCTGTGTGTGTGCGTGTGTGTGTGCGCGCGTTCATGTGTGTTTGTTCGTGTTCTCCTATCCGCGAAAGCCGGAGGGAACAACATAAAAAATAATATATTAAAAAATTGTGAGCGGAGTTTCTCAGTCAAGTACTGACGACTTAAGAGTCATCATTATGACGAGTCTCATTCTGTGCCAGAACTGGAGTCATGTCACGCGCATCAGCTGGCTTTTCTTCCTCCATAGAGACGCTTCAGTACCTCAGTGGACATACAATCTTCAGTGTTAAGTCAGTGGCTTCAGTAGACTCCCAGTGCAGTCGCTGTCATTGAAGTACTTGTATGCTTTCCTCTTGGCTGAATGTATCCCAGTCACAAAAGAACAAATAAGAACTGTTGCTCAGTTTTGGCGAGACAAAGGTACATAACTTCAAGACAAAAAAAATCAATGACTTGAGTCAAAGTTTTGTACCTTTGTCTCCTTAAGAGTGAAAACACAAATTTGTTTTGGAAAAAAAAAAAGAGAGAGAGAGAAAAAAGAAAAGAAAAAAAGTCACAACCCCCAAACAATTATTGTTTAAACACCATTTCAAAGGTACAGCTTTAAATCTTAATCAATACACCCAACCGCCGTCATCACCATACGTGTTCCCCGAGTTACCGTCCGTGACTGAGTTTCAGTTTCAGTTTCACTTTCTCAAGGAGGCGTCACTGCGTTCGGACAAATCCATACACGCTACACCACATCTGTTGAGCAGATGCCTGACCAGCAGCATAACCCAACGCGCTTAGTCAGGCCTTGAGTGCATGCTTACATATTTGTGTACCTATGAAAGTGGATTTCATTTTACGTAATTTCGCCAGAGGACAACACTCTCGTTGCCATGGGTTCTTTTTCAGTGCGCCAAGTGCGTGCTGCACACGGGACCTCGGTTGATCGTCTCATCCGAAAGACTAAAAGAATTGACACAGACCAAAGACACTAGTATCTGTAGGGAATTCCAGTGTCTATGCACAGACGATCACACAGAGCACCAGTTTGCGAA
>NC_134908.1:10203620-10206120 GCF_041734735.1 Babylonia areolata
TTTGAACAAAAAATGATAATAATGACTGCTCTTGTTGTTGGGTCAGAACATCAGATCAAAGTGCCAAGTTTAGAGAATACAAAAAATATAAATATAACAGTAAATGCAGTTTGCATATAATTAGGCTTCATTATTTATTTTTTTTGTGCCCATCCCAGAGGTGGTGCAATATTGTTTTAAACAAGAAGACTGGAAAGAACTGAATTTTTCTATTTTTATCCCTAATTTGGTGTCAACTGACAAAGTATTTGCAGAGAAAATGGCAATGTTAAAGTTTACCACGGACACACAGACACACACACACACACACAGACAACCGAACACCGGGTTAAAACATAGACTCACTTTGTTTACACAAGTGAGTCAAAAAAAAACAATAACTTATTCCGGCGTCGTCAATAATCATATTCATTGACAAACTGCATCGGATCAGTCGCACCGTGGACTCTTTATCTTTCCACAGCACATGGTTCCTCTGTGGTCTCTCAGTCTCTGTCACTCACTCACTCACTCACACACACACACACACACACACACACACACACACACTGCACGCAAGCACACACACACACGGCACACGCCGGCGCGCGGGCGCACACACTGAGTGCACACACACACACACACACACCGACACACATACACACACACTCACTCTCTCTCAGTCGCAAACACTCACGCACGCACACACACCCTCTCTCTTTCTATCTGTCTGTCTCTCCGTCCTTCCACTCTCCAGTCTCTCTCGCTCTCTCTCTCTTTCACTCTCCTCTCTCTCTCTCTCTCTCCACTCGATCTATCTGCCTCCTCAGTCTCCGTTCTACTTCTAAACGACCTCCTCTTTCTGTGATACAGTCGAATAAAATAGTGCTCCTTATAGTTCATAATAATTATGATAATCAGTAGATAAGCACTGCATGGTGTGGGGTTTTCACACCTCTGTACCCTAAATAGGTCTACCGAGGGTCGAAACCGGTTATTCTCTCTCTCTCTCTGTGTGTGTGTGTGTGTGTGTGTGTGTGTGTGTGTGTTGCTCACTGCAGTGCCACGGCGTCAGTCAGTGCGTGCGTGCGCGCGTCATAGTGTCAAGTCAAGATTTTATTTCATGATGGCAAATTGAATTAGCAACAATTGCTTTTTTTTTTTTTACATCAAGCCATCAATGAAAATTAAAAAAAAAAAATCAATAAGAATTAAAAAGAAGGAAAAAAAGGGGAAAAAAAGGAGAGAGAGAGAGAGAGAGAGAGAGAAGAGAAGAGAGAGAGATACAAGCAGATGAAGAGCAACAATAACAACAAAATGCATATATATATATATATATATATATATATATATATATATATACACACACACAAGAATATTGTGATAAAGAAATACGCAATTGCATTTCCATTTCACACACACACACACACACACACACACACACACACACACACACACACCACTGAACACAAATTCTCGGACACGTGTGTAAGTGCGTGTGTGCCGTGTGTGTCAGCGTGTGTTTTCACTGAAGTGAAACTGAAGGGTAGGAACTGAAAAAAGAAATGGAGTAGGTGGGACGGGGGGAAAGAGAGAAAGTACGTGACTGTGTACGCATGCTAGTAAAAGTGTGTGTGTGTGTGTGTGTGTGTGTGTGTGTGTGTGTGTGTGTGTGTGTGTGTGTGTGTCCTCTGTGTGAAATTCGGGCTGCTCTCCCCAGGGAGAGCACGTCGCTACACTTCAGCGCCACCCCCTTTTTTTTTTTTTTTTTTTTTTTTGTATTTTTTCCTGCGTGCGGTTTTATTTGCTTTTCCTATCGAAGTGGATTTTTCTACAGAATTATGCTAGGAACAACCGTTTTGTTGCAATGGATTCTTTTATTCCTTTTGTTGCCGTGGGTTCTTTTACGTGCGCTAAGTGCATGCTGCACACGGGACCTCGGTTTATCGTCTCATCCGAATGACTAGCGTCCAGACCACCACTCAAGGTCTAGTGGAGGGGGAGAAAATATCGGCGGCTGAGCCGTGATTCGAACCAGCGCGCTCAGATTCTCGCTTCCTAACCGGACGCGTTACCTCTAGGCCATCCCTCCACATATGTGTGTGTGTGTGTGTGTGTGTGTGTGTGTGTGTGTGTGTGTGTGTGTGTGTGTGTGTGTGTGTGTGTGTGTGTGTGTGTGTGTGTGTGTGTGTGTGTGTTACATATAGAAAATGATTGATTTAAGTTTTGTTTAAAAAAAATATATATAAAAAAAAGAAAGAAAAAGAAAAAGAAAAAAAGCATAACAATATAACATATTTCTAATGAAAAACTAACAACTATAACAGCGAACCAACTGGACTATTTAACAAGGAGTTGAAAAAAAGTCATAGATTAGCAATGGACTGCTGAAGATTGTCAACACTGAAGATGATTTCAGTTCATCCCACTTTAACATATCGCTAGTTGGTATATGATCATGTGAGCACTACAAATAGAAGAAACATTACTGACATATTTGGTCTTAAAACAATTCATTTTC
>NC_134908.1:10211120-10398620 GCF_041734735.1 Babylonia areolata
ACATGGTGAATGACAGGACTAATGTGCGAAGGTTCACGCTGTGCAAGGTTACCTGCCTTGAGTTGATGGTGGCCAAGTACATTGATGCACACACAGTCACATACATGATACATGTGTTAAACTATTGTAATACTGACCAGACAAACTGAGATTATTGTTTGCACAAAGTTGACAAATCTGAAACACACACTCACAGATAGCTTGACAGGCGCTGTTGTTATTTACCTTATCAGTGAGCGGCTTTGTTAAACTAGACTTTGATAGCCTTTTCCCTGTTTGTAGAACTTTGAAGTATTTCATAGAAATAGAATTGATCAATTTATGAAGTTGATAAATTCTTGAAACTAAAACGAAAAAGTGTGACTAGAAATTGACATCTGCAAAGATTTTTACATCTGCAGCTGCTGATCCTAACAAAGTAATTAAATAAATGATAAGTATAATTTATTAATAATTGTATTGTCTTGTATTATTACTCTTTTGTCATAACAGATCTCTTTGTGTGAAATTAGGGCTGCATCACTACTCTGAGAGCATCATCTGTTCTATTTGTGCTTGCAAGTGTGCTATTTTCCTGTCAAAGTGGAATTTTCTATGGACAGACCTGGGTTCTTTTAGGTTTACATGCACTGAGTGCATGCTTCACATGGGATCTTGGTTTATCGTTTCTTCTGAATTACTGTCATTGTTGATTGTTTTTATCACAAGCATGGTATGATGCTGTCAGTGTGGATACTGCAAAGGCCACTGGAACAGAAAGCTTAGTGACAATGTCAATTGATAAACTGGAGGAGAAAAAAAATGAATGAGAAGCTAGAATGTATTGTTCACAGTGTTTTGTATTTTATTTCTGTCCATACATGTTGGATGAATTGGTAAACTAAGAATTGTTACCCTTATTCAAGAATTGTTACCCTTATTCAAGTTATTGTCACGTTGTGCAACTGCAAAATGAAAGAACAGACTATAAGTATGAACAGTGTCCTAATGACCCTATGATAAGGTCAGAATTTTGCATGGATTGGGAACACTACCTTGACTTAGAGTAAGAGAGAAAATGCTCTAGTTTGTTATAGTAATTTAGTCACATCAGGTACAGTAATAACAAAGTGCTATGTCCCTTAGCTTTGGTCTAAAAAAAACATTGACAGGTACAAATCAGCTTTGATGGATGTGTAGGTGTCAGCAAGTGGTGTGTGTATTTGTGTACGCGCATGTCTTCATGTTGTTAATGCTTTGGCACTAACACATTCCATTTATCTTTTTGGCTCTGATTTCAAAAGGATCAAATATGCTTTTAAAAGGTTTTGTAGATGTTTAGGTCTTGGCATGTGCGATGTGGTGTGTGTGTGTGCGAGTCAGTGAGTTTGTGTCTGTGTCATAGTATGTGCTGAGTCGGTGAGTTTGTGTCTGTCATAGTATGTGCTTTGTCTTGTCATAGTATATGTTTGTGTTTTGTCATTTTAACACATCTGATATGATTTATTTTGTTTGTAAGTCCTGATTTTTGCGCCCTGTGTAAGTGTGTTGTTAACTTTTGTAATAATTCCTCCCTCTCCCCTTCTGCCTGGCCCCCCCACCACAATATCAAGATTTATTAGTGCTTTTGGTCATTGTGCTAAAGAGGTAGAGGAGGTACAGTGCATTTGTCATTATGGAATTATAATTAATGAAACGAATAAAAGTACAAAGTAGTGTATAGAGCTTCAGTTTGCATTGCAGATTTGATTAGAATATATATGCAGATTAGGGTGACACTGTGGACTTCTAAAGGTATTCAGGGACTGATTTTTACTGATTTTATTACATTAGTTTTTGAGAGACTACAGAGAAAAACCAACAACAACTACAAACAACACACACACACACACACACACACACACACACACACACACACACACACACACACACACACACAACACACACACACACATACAAGCAAACAAACACACACACACACACAGTGAAGCACACACATGCACACACACAGAGGGAACAAAAATAGCTTAAATGCTGAATCTTCACTGAAAATGCTAATGCTGTAATGGAAACAACTAAGAAGGATTGTGAAGTTTACAAAGAAGGCATTCTTTATTGTTTGATGAACTTCCTGCACCAGGCTTGTGGTTGAATATATAGTGGCATTAAGTTAATGATGAAGTTCATTATCATACTCATAGCATCAAATGTTAAATGTGTGAATAACAATTTGTCCACTGTAAATGAGTAATGCCACTGTACACATTATTATTATTATTTTTTTTTATGCAGACGCTGTGTAATAAATATTGATGATTGCAATCATGTTTGACATCAGTGCCTTTTGTAATTTTAATTTCACTTCAGTGTCATAACCAGCATCAAACGCCATTGTGATTGTGTAATATACATGTGTATGAAAATGTTTCATACTTTTTTCAGTATGAGTTTTTGTTGTAAAGTAATGCTGGTCTTGGAAAGAAAAGTACTTTGTGTTTTCTTTGTTTTTGCTTTCATTATGAAAATGTTCTGTTTGTAAAATTTTGTAGCCATTTGTTTTGTTGTTGTTTTTTTTTGTTTTTTTTACATGGGTTGGTTTGAATCATGCTCTTGCCCTGTCTCCAACATTTGACAGGAAAATCAAACTAAGCATTATTTGGATGAGACAATGAATAAACTTAGTTCTGTGTGCAGCACACACATAGCACACTAAAAAAGAACTCAGTGTAACATAGGTGTTGTCTTCTGGCAGAATTCTTCAGAAGAAACCCATTCTGATAGGTGCACAAAAATGACAGATGTATGCACACACTTGAGCCAGTTGAGGGCTGGCTAAATGCATTGGGTTATAAATGCTGCTGGTTGGGCATCTGCCTAGCAGTTGTGGTGTAGGGTATGTGCCTGGCAGTTGTGGTGTAGTGTATGGATTTATCTGAATGCAGTGATGCCTGTTTGAGTTGTTGAGAAGCAAAAACGTGACAGTTTTTTTTTTACAACTAAAACATGACTGTTTTTACCATGCTGTGAAGGCAGCCATTGTCCCCCCTTTTTTTTTCTTTTTTTTTTTTTTAACCCTGCTGTGAAGGCAGCCATACTCAGTTTTTTTGGGAGTGTACTTGGTCATGATATTCATAATTAACATGCTGTGTACAGCAAGTCCTATCCATCATCAGGAGTTAATAAGTGCTACAATACTGCCTCTGGCAGTGGTGGCAGTGTTGAGCGTGGCATTGTTCTGCCTCAGGGGACATTCTGACAGGGGGGAGCCAGGCTCTGCCTCAGATGTCTGATTGATTATGGGCAGCAGGGCATGTATTGTGATTATTAACTAAGTTGGCTGACATTTAAGTAACACTAACAGTGAGTAGCACCTTATGGTGTTGCCAGTCATTGTTGTGGATGATTTGTTTGTGGCACTGGATAGATGGAAGTTTAAGACTTTAGGTGAATTGAGGTAATTTTTTTCTAAAGATATGTGATATTCATGTCATCATTATATGTATTTGTTTCTGACAAAAAAAGTTTTGGAATTTAAAGCAAAAAGGAATTACACTTATAATGAAAAACAAAGCAAAAACAAACAAACAAACAGACAACAACAACAACAACAACAACAAAAACAACAAAACTGCACACCAAACAGAATCATTTTAATCTATGATGAGTTATATATTATGGAAGAAAAAAAGATTCCAAAACTCCAGTTTCCGAAGTAGTACTGTTTTCTCAATCTGAAAAAAAAATATTGGTATCATTTGCCCAGTTTAGCCATTTTGGGGCAGTTCAGTTTTATGATTATTGAAAAAGTGTGCCATGATGTTATTTAACCCATTTCAGAGTCTGTAGTGTAATCATATAACTATAACAGTATAAGACATCAGCTGACATCCTACACAAAGTATTGGTATTGTCAAGTACAGGTCTGTAGACTGCATAAGATTTTAGATGTCCTTTGTTGACTGCACCCATTCCAATTTATCCTTCATCGGATTTTCATTCAATGACTATAAACAGACTCTGAATGGTTACTTTGATGTGTGTGGATTATAAATCACTTCTAAAGTTTCAGTTTCAGTACATCAAGGAGGCATTACTCCATTAGGACAAATCCAAATAGGCCTCACGGCATCTGGTAGGCAGATGTCTGTTTGTGTACACCTCTATCAGAGAAGATTTCTTCCACAGAATTTGCCACAGGACAACGCCTTCATTTCCATGGGTTCTTTTTCTGTGCGCCAAGTGTGTGCCACACATAGGACCTCAGTTTATCATCTCATCTGAATGACTAGATGCTCAGTTTGATTTTCCAGTCAAACATGTGAGAATGGGTGAGACTGGGATTCCAGCCCAGACCCTCATGAACACTGTATTGGCAAGTAAGTGTCTTAACCATTCTGCCACCTGCAGTGAGCATGGAAAGGTCAGGTCGATAACGATTTGCTTACTTGACCATGTGGAGCGCGCGTGAAAAGGGCGTCGCCTCATAGGCAAAAAAGGTGTTGGATTTACAGTTTTGCAAGCTGCTGTAATGAATATGGAAAGGAAAAACGATAGTCTGTCTGATGATTCGTTTGAACACAAATGTGAGTTACAAGGACAGTTATGAAACTGACAGCCCATTTGATGGGCCAGTCAAACAGCATTCTTGAGCAGGTGACTATGACCCACAGAGAATGTGGAAAGAGGAGGAGGAGAGGGGGAGGAGTGGTGTAAGACGATAGGTCGATAGGTCGAATGCCAGAGGGCGTGGAAGGGGGTGTGGCCATGGCCATCAGTGAGCTGTTCTTTCACTGAACTCAGACTGAATTAGACCGCAGCCAGGAACCCATGATTTTTATGAAATGCAGCCTGGCTGAAAATCACTGGATGTGAAACCTGTTTTTATTTTTTCACGCTTTTTTTGTTGTTACTGAATCAGATGGCTGACTTGTTTGTAGAGGAGGAAAACTGGATGCACAACAGACATCAGTTCAGTTGCAACCTGCTAGGGGTGTCATCCATTAAGGGGAAAGCTCTCAGCTGTCAAAAACTGAAAAATCTTGACTGCTTAGTTTCTGAGAAAGTGATTGACTTTAAGTTATTCACTAAAGATTAAATCAAAAATCATTTTTAAAATGTCTACATGAGTTGTAGTTTGTTATCATCATAAATTTATAACACATTGTAAATAATCCACTTTCATTTTCCTTTACAAAAACATTAACTTTCTTTCTGTATCTCCTATACTGCTGAATTTTTTGTGCTGGAATAAAAAAAAACTAAACAAAAAAACAAACAACAAAAAACAATTACCCCTCTAAATTCCCTGGTGAGGGAGAGTACAATTTATTTTTGTTATGAGATTACTGTTACTAAAATATAATTGTTTTCATTAAAAAAAAAAATTTTTTTTTTTTTTACAAAATTCTTTTACACTGAATCAGAATGGGTTAGCCTGAAATTAGTGAAAAAAGAAAATGTTTTGCTTTATTTACCAGATTGTAAATCATAAAAGATCTATAAATAAATGACACTGACAATATCAGGTGAGTACAGTGACAGTTGTTTTGAATTATTTCTGCTGATAGGAGTGTGTGTGTGTGTGTGTGTGTGTGTCACTGTGTGTGTGTGTGTGTGTGTGTGTGTGTGTGTGTGTGTGTGTCACTGTGTGTGTGTGTGTGTGTGTGTGTGTGTGTGTGTGTGTGTGTGTGTGTGTGTGTGTGACTCTTTGTGTGTGTGGGTGTGTGACCTTTTTTGGTGTTTCTGCTGAGTGTCAGACACCTCTTTACCCTTTGTTTTTAAGCTGTCACTCTGCTAGGAGAACAACTGCCTGTGCCTGAATGGCATTTTGCTACACTACAAGTACATGACATAGTATGTCGTTAGCACAAAGCAGCATTTCTGATTTTGGTTAATTATGTCATTTCTAGTTGTGTACATGACCTGTGCACACTGTTTGGCTGAGAATTGAACTGTTCTTGACGCAGACAGCGAAGAAAACTAAAACAGGGAAAGTTCTCTAAAGACTACTTTCTTTGTAATCGTTATAAACCACTCTGACTCGTCTTTAGAAGCAAGCCAAAGTAAACACAACTTACTTAATCCTCTTAGTGCGCTGCAGAACCTAGCACCACCTCAGGAGATCAGCTGTAGCCTGTTGTGTGCTGTCTTAACTAGCTTCCTCCAGGTAATGCTATTCTTCAGGAAAAAAAAAAAAGCAATACAAAAAAACAAAACAAAACAAACAAACAAAAAAACCCTTTAAAAAATCGTTCTGTACCATTCCTCCCTCGGTCTTCCTCACACTCTTTTCTCCAACTGATGTCCAGTGATTGAAGGGGTAGTCTGAGGAGCGCTTCTTGTGGCATTCTAAGGACGTGTCCTATCCAGCACCATCTTCTTCTTTGCTTGATCTTGGTGATGGTCATGTCTGGCTAGCATGGGGTTGTTTTCTGGAGTTCATTTTTTGTGTGTGTTTTTTATGTCACTAGTGTCAGGGTCCAAACAAACTGAATTCTGCACAGGCAACAGTTATGAAGTTTTTCAAGAAAAGCCTTGCAACTCTTTTTCTCCCCTTTGAGATCAGTTAGCTGTCCATTTATGGGAATTATAATTTATTGAAAGTAAATCAGTTATGACCCATGCTGTAAATTTTATGTCCATAACCATTCATTTATAACTTTTGTTTTGGAAAAACAGTTTAGTTTAGTTTAACTACATGGGGCGCATACTCCTGATGATGATGTATTGGTCTGATTTGAGTGAAAAAAAAGGTTTTGTCTCACAGGCTGGAAATTATGGTGTACTTAAGCATTCAACCATTTCACTAGTTTCAGTTCAGAGTAGTTTTTTCAGTGCACAGCTGTCATTAATTTGCCTTCTAGTCTAGGTATAAGGTATTGTGCATGGTGTGAAGTCATCACTTGAAAAGGAGACAGGTAATAATGCATTGTAAATCAAATGGTGTATGAAGGTCTGCCATAAGTGATATAACTATTACATAGGGTTGTTTTTTTTGTTTGTTTTGTTTTTTGAAGAATTGTCAAAGGAAAAGAAGATTAGGTATCTCTTATTTCTAATCATGCATCTAATATAATCTGAAGTTCAAAATCAGTGAATCATGCAGCAACAACAACAACAACAACAAAGTAACACCAGTAACTGAGTAAGAATCAGTTGCTCTAATTCAGTATTTGATCCATATTCTGTCATCAAATTTATATAAAATTGAGAGCACTTTGATGACTGAATGAAAAATGCTGAAGAAAAAAGTTCTTTGCTGCTGTGATTTACTTTTTCACATGCATTATTTTCTTTATCTCTTCTTTACACCTGTGTTGTTGTTGACTCATGGCAGAGAAGTTAGATGAAACCTTTGATGATGATGATGATTAGAATGATGATGATAGACGTTAACTTGATTAACATTCTGACTGAGTCACTGTCTTTGGTCTTGTCATCCCTATTTTGGTACAGACCCCTGGCCTTGCTGTTCTCAGTTGTTGTTTCTCACCACCTCCACCATCGGTGGTTTTAGTTAAAAGCATTAGCGTGGACCCTTAGTCTTGCACACAGAGCAGTAGTTAACTTAAAAGCATTACCGTAGACTCCTCAGTCTTGCATATATGCTGTTTCCCTGTGTTTGGTAACCAGAGAAAATGCAGTTAGCTGGCAAGCCACAAATGGGTGTGTGGAGTGGATGGGGAAGGGGGGGGGGGGGAGGGGGGGGGGGGCAGGGCTGGGGGGCTCACTTGCTAATTAGTGAAAGATCCTTGTTCAACCATCCCCCACCCCTCTCCCCCACCCCACAACCCACCTGCACCCCCCCCCCCCCCCCCCCACCACCCCACCTTAGTTTGGAGTCTGGTGTAGCACCAGCAGCAGCAGAGGGAAGGCTCTTCTGGGAACAGGATCATTGCACTGTTGTTTATTACATGGCAGATGGATCATCTGTTGTTTGTTACATGGCAGATGGATCTGTTGTTTATATTGCACAGCAGATGGGTCGACTGTTGTTTGTTACATGGCAGATGGATCACCTGCATTACATGGCAGATGGATCATCTGTTGTTTATTACATGCAGATGGGACTTCATTTATTTCACGACAGATGGGCCATCTGTTATTTGTTACATGGCGGATGGATCATCTGTTGTTTAATACATGCAGATGGGACTTCATTTATTTCACGACAGATGGGCCATCTGTTATTTGTTACATGGCGGATTGATCATCTGTTGTTTATTACATGGCAGACAGATCATCTGCATTACATGGCAGATGGATCATCTGTTGTTTATTACATGGCAGATGGGGTCATCTGTTGCTTATTACATCAGTACATGGCAGATGGGTCATGATCTGTTATTTGTTAATGGCAGATGGGTCGTCTTTTGTTTCTTACATACATGGCAAATGAATCCCCTGTTGTTTATATTGCATGGCAGATGGGGTCATCTGTTGTTTATCATATGGCAGATGGATCATAATCTCTGGTTTGTTACACGGCAGATGGGTCATGATCTGTTGTTTGTTACATGGCAGATGGGTAATCTGTTGTTTGTTAGATGGACAATTTGTAGATGTGTTTGTGGTTTATTACATGCAGATGGGACTTATTTCGTTTATCGAACGGCAGATGGGTAATCTGTTGTTTATTGCATGGCAGACTGGCCATCTGGCAGATGGGGTCATTTGTTTATGACACTGCAGATGGGTCTTCTAGATCAATAGATTAGTCTTCTTTTGTTAATTACATTGCAACTAGATCTATGGGACTTCTTCCCCTCATTACACAGCAGACAGGTTTTCTTTTGTTTATTGTATGACAGATGGGTTTTCTTTCGTTTGTTACATGGCACATGGGTCTTTTGAATGGGTCTTCTTTTGACATTTTGTTTATCACATTGCAGACAGGTATTCTTTCTTTGATTAAAATACATGTCAGATCTGTTGTCTTCTTTTGTTTATTATATTATGGCAGATGAGTCTTGCTTGTTTTATTACATGGCGGATTCGTCTTCTGTCTAATCTGTTTATTACATACATCAGTATAAGAATGGCAGATGTGTTTTCTTTTGTTTATGACAGTGTCAGATGGGTCTTCTAGATTGGTCTTCTACTGCAGATGATTCTTCAGAAATCTTGTTTCTTGAAAAGTTGAATACTTGGCAGATCTGTTGGTCTTCTTTTGTTTATGATTGGCAGATGGGTCTTCTTTTGTTGGGCTTCTTTTCTTTGTTATGAATGGGAAATAGGTCCTCTTTGTACTAATTACATTGGAAGTGTGTCTTTTGTTCTTTTGTTTATTACATGACAGATGGGTCTTCTTTCATTTATTACACACTAACACAGTGACAGCAGATGGATCATTGGTTTCTTGGGACTATGCCAAAACAACAACAACAACAACAAAAAAACCCAATGAAGAAAAGTCATTAATTGCCATTTACTGACTCGGTCAGTCAGTGATTCCATTTTTTCTGTCAGTGTGTTCTGGAGAAGGTGTGCAGACACACACACACACACACACACACACACACACACACACACACAGAGTGAGTGGGAGAGAGAGGCACACACACACACTCACACAGACACACACATACACACACACACACACACACACACACACACACACACACAGAGGCGTGTGAGTGCGCGTATGCAGGCACACACGCACACACACACGCTCACACACGCTCACACACACACACACACACACACACACACACACACACACACAGGGAGAGAGCAGACTGATTGTAAAGTGTAGTATCAGCACATACTGCTGCTTATCTCTTGTCAGTGAATGAGTCATACTTGAATAGTTCTTTCACATAAAAAGGCAGGATTTGTATAGTACTTCACAAAAGGTTGAAAAAGAAGTTCACACACACACACACACACACACACACACACACACACACAGAGTCTTCACACACCCCACCCCCCAGCCCCCCACTTCACTCACTCCACACAATAGCACAAATATTTCACAAAACCATTTTAACATCGGAAACAGACATGGCTACAGCAGAATTCCTGTTAAGCTGTGGCACAGCGTGGGCTCTGTTCCATGCTCTCTCTCTCTCTCTCTCTCTCTCTATATATATATATATATATATCTATCTGGGTGTGTGCCTGCAAACAGCAGGAAATATATATAGACACTGACTGCCCCATGGTGCCCTGTTTGGTCCTAGCCTTGATGAACACTAATAGTCAATTAGCTACACAGATACTGGTAGGGTCATCCATCAAAGGAAGGGTCGGATTTCTGCAGGGATTGGGGATGAGGATGGATCCCCAGGCAGACAGTCAGGGATTTGGTGTAGCTGGAGGAAGGGAGAGGAGTGGGGCTGGTGGGGGATCTGGCTGGGAATGAAGGGAGATGGGGTGTGGAGAGAGAGAGAGAGAGAGAGGGGGTGGGGGGAGGGGGAGGGGTTGGGGGGGGGGGGGGGAGAGATGTAGGTGATTGGGTGTGTTGTATTATTGTGACATAAGTTTATGTTCCTGTTGTGTTGTGTCCTGTTGTAAGACATAGTCATTGTAGTGTAGTGTAGTGTAGTGTAGTGTGTGTGTGTGTGTGTGTGTGTGTGTAGTTTAGTGTAGTGTACTGTGTAATGTGTATGTGTGCTCCGTATATTGTACATCATAATGTGTGTGTTAGTGATTTACAGTCAGATTAATAAAGATTATTCAAAGATCATATTCTGTTGTGTTGTATGACCATTGGTCACTATGTGTGTGTGTGGGGGGGTGGGGCTGGGGGGGGGATTGTATGTGTTATGCATATTCATGTGCGTGCACACATGTTGTGTATGTGTGTGTGTGTGTGTGTAAGTGCGCGTACATCACATGATTGTGGGCAACTTCTCCAGTGATACATGCACCGGTTTGAACTGTAGTTTAAAGAAGAGTTTTACAAACTTGCTTTTAAAATAAAACACACTGTCTCTGTCTCTGCCTCTCTCCCCCAACAACCCCCTCCCTCTCTCCCTGTCTCTCAAACATTGTTTACTTGATCATACTAATTTTAATGAAGTAAAAATTTCTACTACAAGGCCTACAAGTTTAAAGTTAAACCATCTTCTGTCTCTTGAAGCAAACTTAGCAGTGCAGTGTGTTAAGAACATTCCTAATTGGACACACATTCCACAGACATGGGAACATTCCTCATACGAAGCAAACTTAGAAAACTTAGCGCTGCTAAGCTCGCCTGGGCAACCCAACCTAGGGACTCCAAAGCTTTGCAGTTTGCTCAAACACTGCAATCCCAACATGGCAGTGAAGCTAACATTTTATTTACATTAGTCACTGAACAGGTGATTTCATTCATTTAAAACAATAGAAGTAATTACGCTGATTTTTTGTTTTCTGAAGGAAAAATCCAGATGCTGCACACATTCTTCCTGTTTATTTTTGTGAAGTCATGTTTCAGCACAGTCATTGAGAAAACAGTGCAAAGGTATTTTAGTTTTTACTGCTACCTCTAACCGCTCTCCAGTTTGTTTCTGCTTTTGCTGGCTGTTGTTTTAGTTGTGTGCTCTCCCTGTCTCTGTCACACAGTTGCTAAGGTTACTCATGCATTGCCTGGCCCCCGAGGAACAGCCTGGTGATCGTTCATGAACTGCTTTGCAGTCCAGTGCTTAAGGCCAGACACTACAGTCATATAACGACTTTTTTCTCTCTCCAACTATACCTCTCTCTTTTTTTTTGTCTACTGGGTGTATCATCACTTGTGGATCACAAGAAAAGTGTTCTTAGATTTCTGTGAATACCCGTTGCTATGGAAACAAATCAAAATGGCCGCCAAACAATGTATCAAAGAAATAGAGTTTGTGGTCCATGTGGTGCATGCAGACACTTTTTGTTATGTGGACTTGATACACAATGACATTATCTTCATTTTCACATGAGATTGTGTTGATTCTTCAATTATTGTACTTTTTATGAATTTTAGAAATTTTGGGTATTGCGAAATCCTCAAAATTTACAATGGGTAAAAAGATTGGAACTGCTATGAATTAAAACCCAGAGAATATTTTCATGCATACTCATGACAAAACGTCAATAACATGTCATAAAACAATCATGCAAAGTCTCATTGTTGTAGGTTTACTCCTCATTGAGCAAGTCCAGGGTGTGTTGTCAAGGCCAGAAACTTGACGACTTGCATCAAAATTGAACAAAAAATTATTAATAAACACTTTCGTGATTCAGCAAGCAATCTTTATTGGCAATTTTTTCATTGTTAAAGACATCATGTTCAAGAATTAAAATCCATCAAAAACCCAAATCATGAAAAATCATCATTTTGGTCTCTTTCGCACTGCTGTGCCCCCCCTTCATCAACTGAAGTTGTCTTTGCTTCCGTCTTTCTGTCTGGATTTGTGGGCTTCAACTCCCTTGTACACTTGTTTGGAGTGGGCTGTTCTGTATGCTTACCGTTTCTATCCCGCCTTTTAGGCAGCCATTCTTCATTTCTGGGGCTGTGCATGCTGCTCAGGGTGTTCATGTTTCCATTTATACCGCCGAATGCTGACGTGAATTACGGGATCTTTTCCATGCATGTTTGATTTTCTGTTTGGGTGCGTCCACATGAGGGGAGTGAGGCACTGGCAGGTATGCACATTGCATATATGTTGAGCGGTGAGATCAAAAGAGTCTCTGCCCTTAACCCATCATGTTGGACTGGAACCCAGGACCTTCAGATTGAATTTGAAAGCTCAGCACTTGAATCATTCACTGATTCAGTTATTGAGCTTGTTAGAAATCATCTAATTTGATTACATACATGTCCGTGTCTGTTGTGTACAGTTACTCAGTCAGCCTGTTTGCATGTGTGTTGTGTTACCATAAGGAAAAACAAACATGTGTTAGTACTTATGTCGTCTTCCCTTTAAAAAAACAAACAAAAAACAACACCAACCACCAAACACACACACACACACACACACACACACACACAAACACACACATGAACACACACACATTTGAATATTTTTCAAGATGTGTGAGATGACATTCCTATGGCTGTTAAACAATTTTAAGTGAGTGTTGTCTTCTGTTTTGCTTTTCCAGAAATCTGCGAAATCCCAGAAAGTATTCGCTTCTGCAAAAACCTACAGGTCGTTGATTTCAGCAGCAATCCACTCAGCAGGTGAGTTGACTCATTCACTGAGCACACACTCCAGCAAGTACACCCTAAAACCCATAACTTGGTGGTGAGTCGACCCATCGAATGCACATTG
This sequence comes from Babylonia areolata, assembly GCF_041734735.1. NCBI lineage: Eukaryota > Metazoa > Mollusca > Gastropoda > Neogastropoda > Buccinidae > Babylonia > Babylonia areolata. The sequence continues at coordinate 10,224,335 of NC_134908.1, forward strand.
CAACACTGAACAGTAAATCAGCTCACTGAACACACACTTCAGCAAGTTCACTTATTGAGCACACACTTCACTTCAACAAGTTTTCTTATTGAGCACACACTTCTCTTCAGCAAGTTCACTTATTGAGCACACACTGCAGCTGTAAGTTGACCCACTGAGCGCTTATTTCAACAATTCAAGGTAAATTGAATCATTGAGCACATAGTTCACTTAAGCAAGTTTACTTATTGAGCATACACTGCACTTGAGCAAGTTTACTTATTGAGCACACACTTCACTTCAGCAAGTTTACTTATTGAGCACACACTGCAGCTGTAAGTTGACCTACTGAGTGCTTATTTCAACAGTTCAAGGTAAATTAAATTGACTCATTGACTATTGAGCATACACTTCACTTCAGCAAGTTTACTTATTGAGCACATACTTCAGCTGCAAGTTGACTCACTCGAGTCACTGAGCGCATATTTCAACAATTCAAGGTGAATTGACTCATTGAGCATGCACTTCAGCACGTTTACTCATTGAGCACACATTTCAGGTATAAGTTGACTCACTCGGCACATATTTCAACAGTTTAGGTATTGAACTATGTGCTTCAGCAATCAAGCTGACCCAGTGAACATACACTTAAGCGCACACTGCAGCAAGTTAATTGACCCATTGAACAAACACTTTTGAACAACAAGCTAATTGACCCAGTGAGCACACACTCCAACAGTGAGTTGACTAATTGAGCACTCCTTTGAGCTGGAAGTCAACTCATTGTGCACACATGCTGCAGGTCAGTTAGCTCATTGAGCGAACACTTCAGCAGGTATGTTGACTCATTCATTGAGCACACACTTTCAGCAGTTGACTTTTTAGAGCACACACGTAAGCAGATAAATCAACTCACTGAGCACACATTCAGCAGTAAGTTGACTCATTGAGCTCACAGTTACTACAATTACTATATAGTAGTATGTGTGTATTGTATACCCATTGTTCACACACTTCAGCAAGTATGTATACAGTATACTCAATCAGCACACACTTCAGCAGTTGATCTTCTGAGCACACACTTAAGCAGACAGGTCAGCTCACTGAGCACACACTTCAGCAGTCAGGCTGACTCACTGAGAACACAAATATGAGTCAACTGATGAGCACACACTTCATCTACTGATCTAGTCACTTTACTCATCGAGCGCGCACTTCAGCAGTCGACCCATTGAGCGTACACCAGAGCAGATAAATCGACTCAGTGAGCACACATCACAGCAGACATATCCACGCACTGAGTCGCTCACTTCTGCACTATAGCAGGTCAGTTGCGCCATTGAGCACACACAGAAAGTGTAGATAAATAGAGGCTGCTGGGTAAACAGTCCTGATCAAACTGCTGCAAGTGAGCACTTGTTTGCACAGTAAAGAAAATGTAGGGAAAGGAAACTTCATGGACTGAGCAAATATTCTTTATCCATGTCTGACATGCTGTTGCACACGTAGGGTGCAGACATTATATGTGATGTAATCATACAGGTTTCCTTTGGAGATGCACTAGTATAACATGCAGTGACACACACACACACACACACACATTCACACACTCACTCTCTCTCTTGTCCCCCACTCACACAGAAATCTTCCTGAGATTTAATCATTTATGCATTCATGCACACATACTCACTGCTGTTTGCACCAGTACATGTTATCATATGATGTGAATTGCATAGTACTCATTTATGCACAATTTTTGTAGTATTCACTCACACACACACTGACTCAAGCAACAGCCCTAACAACATACACACAGTGACACCCATGCATGCATGCACATGTGCGGATGCATACATACACTTACACACAGATGCATGCCATGCACATATTTTTATCATGTGTTCGCTGTGAGAGAAGAAAGGGCATGCAAGTGCTGAAAGGTCAACCATTCTAGTCCCTACAACGACTACTACTGCTAGTACTTTCACTACTTCAGTACTTGTACTAAGTAATTACTAGTAGTGCTACTATCATTCTGTTAGTATTACTGATGGAGATGGGTGGGCGTGGGGAGTGGGAGAAGCATTCTGCTAGTCCCTAGAACTACTGCTACTGCTAGTTCTGTTACAACTGTTACTACTACTAGTACTACTTCTATACTATCATTCTATTACCAATGGAGATGGGTGGGCATGGGGAGTGGGAGAAGGATTATTTTCTTGTTCATTCAGAAAGTTGAACAATGTTTCAATTTCCTGCCATCGATTTTCACATTCTCTGCTGCAGAAATTGCCGCACAGGGCAAGAAAAAGTTGGTGATGATGCATGTCCTGGTCTCTCGCAAAGAGAATCATCTCCGCCCCCCCTCCCACCACCCACCCTCCCCCACACCCCCTCCGAGTCTTTTTATAGATCCGTCTGTCTACTACACATATCCTCTGTATTGACCGAATCTGTCTGCTGAAGTATCGTTGTCTCTGACACTGAGAGGCACTTTATCGGCAGACAACTTTTTATTTTATTTTATCTTTTAAACAAGTTCTTTATTGACATACATGTGTTGCTCTTTTTTCTTTTTTTTTACTTTTTTTTTTCACTCTGGCTTCAGTATTTGATTGGGGGTGAGAAGCTTGGTAGTCAAAGGAATACAATCTTTTTATGTGTTTATTGTTGTGTGTTTGCAGACCAGTTTCCTCTTTTGCTTCCCTTTTTTTTTTTTTTTCACACTGTGAAGTTTGTATTGAAAATTGAGTATGCCTGTACATGATGATTTAAGCAGTTCAGGGCTCAAGTATTCATCCACCAAACGTTTCACAAGTGATTATTATGAGAAATGGTGACTGAATTGATTGCATAAGGTAGGTTAGGAACAGAGTTTGGCTATGAGAAATGCTGACATAGAGATGATAGACACGATAAAGAGTCTGAAGTATGAGAAATGGTGACAGAGTTTGAAAATTGGTGACTGAATTCATGTATACGGTAGGTGGTGTCTGAATTTATCGTGCAGGGTGGGTTAGGAACAGAGTGTGAGAAATGGTGACTGGTGGGTTGATTGTATAGAGTAGGTCAGTAACAGTGAGAGAGATGGTGACGAGGATGATTGTACTTTTGTTGTTGTTAGGTTCAGGTCAGGAATGTGAGAAATTGTGACGAACATGATTGTTCAGTGCAGGTGAGAAATAGTGTTAGAAATGATCATGAGGATGAGTAGACAGTTATGTATGGTGTATCACTGTATGTTAAGAACAGAGCATGAGAAATGATAATTTAAATGGATGATTTTACAATCTATTGTGTATGTTAGGATGAGAGTGTTAGAAATGCCTCCCCCCACCCTGTCCCCCCCTTTCCTCCAACACACCCCTCAGAACCCTCCTTTGACCCCCCCCACCCCCCCCTCCCCCCCTTCCTTGCACAAGATCCCATTCCTGTGGAAATGAATGATTCAGGTGCACTCATAAAGTTCAACACAGTTCTCTCATTATATGTTAATCACATAAACACTCCCAACCCCTTCTCCACCTTGCCCACACAGCAGCACACAATTACTACCCACCAAGCCCCACCTCCACCCCCCCCACAACCCCTCCAACCCCCAACATGCACATGCAAGCAGTTCAGTGCTGCTCTTGCACACACACACACACACACACACACACGGGACACACACATGTGGGACACACACACACACACACACACACACACACACACACACACACACACACACACACACACACACACCACAAAAAACAACAACCAACAACCAAACACACACACACACACACACACACACACACACCACAAAAAAAACAACAACAAACAACCAACCAACTGAACCCCCCCCCCCCCCCCCCCCACACACACACACACACCCAAAACTCTCATTATAAATACAATCACATAAACATTCCCAACCCTTACTCCACCCACCCACAAACCAGCACACAGTTACTGAACACCCCCAACTCACACCAGTCCCCCTCACCCCCCACCCCACCCCACCCCAAGCAATCCATTGCTGCTCAGGTAGGAAAAAGAAATCACACACACACACACACACACACACACAGGAGTGATGGCCTAGAGGTAATGCGTCCGCCTAGGAAGCAAGAGAATCTGAGCGTGCTGGTTCAAATCATGGTTCAGCCGCCGATATTTTCTCCCCCTCCACTAGACCTTGAGTGGTGGTCTGGACGCTAGTCATTCGGATGAGACGACAAACCGAGGTCCTGTGTGCAGCATGCACTTAGCGCACGTAAAAGAACCCACGGCAACAAAAGGGTTGTTACTGGCAAAATTCTGTTGAAAAATCCACATTGATAGGAAAAACAAATAAAACTGCATGCAGGAAAAAATACAAAAAAAAAAGGGTGGCGCTGTAGTGTAGCAACGCGCTGTCCCTGGGGAGAGCAGCCCGAATTTCACACAGAGAAATCTGTTGTGATAAAAAGAAATACAAATACAAATACACACACACACAATCACCAAACACCCCTAACTCACACCAGTCCTCCTCATCCCCCCACCCCACCCCATCCCAAGCAATGCATTGCTGCTCAGGCACGAAAAAGAAAAGAACACACATGTACACCAGTGGGCATGTACACGAGTGGGCGGGTTTTTACGCCACCATGTGGGCAACCATACTCAGTTTTTGGGGGTGTGCATGCTGGATATGTTCATGTTTCCATAACCCACTGAACTCTTGACTTAGATTACAGGATCTTTAACATGTGTATTTGATCTTCTGCTTGTGTATACACATGTAGGGGGTTCAGACACAAACTTGTCTGCACATATGTTGACTTGGGAGATCGGAAAAATATCCACCCTTTATCCACCAGGTACCGTCTCAGTGATTTGAACCCGTGACCCTCAGATTGAAAGTCCAATATTGCGCCCATCAAATGTTGGATACAATCATACATGTAAAAGTAAACCAAGAAGCACACGGTCAAGGCTGATGGTGTGATGCAGGTTACCTGACGGACTGGCACAGCTGCAGAACCTGACTCACCTGGGGCTGAACGATGTCTCCCTCACTCGCCTGCCCTACGACATTGCAAGGTACAGCATCTAGTTTGTTGTGTGGTGTTGTGTGGTGTGTTGTATTGTGGTGTGGTGTGGTGTGTTTTGGTTTGGTGTGGTGTGTGATGTGATGAGGTGTGTTGTGTTGTGTTGTGTTATATAGTATTATATTGCTTATTGAAAGGTGTGTGAACTATCATGTTGTCGTATTGTATTTATTGTATTGCGTTTTATTTGTACATTGCAAGGTGTCGTTGAATTGTACTGTACACAGTTACTTTTTTAGTGTTTACGTATTGTGTTTATTGTATTAAGTTATATTGTAATTGTATTGTACATTGCAAGGTGTGCGAACTATCATGTTGTGTGGAATTGTATTGTATAATGATAGTAATGTATCTTATTGTACATTGCTAGGCGCATGAACTATTATATTGTTTCATATTGCATTGTGTGGTATTGTATCACATTGTATTGTGTTGTGTTGTGTTGTATTACATTGCATTGTATTGCATTACATTGCATTGTGCATTGCTAGGATAGTATTATGTTGTGTGGTATTGTATCACATTTGTATCACATTTATTTGCCTTTTTATCATGACAGATTTTTCTACATGAAATTTTGAAAGTTTTGCTGTCAAAGTGGATTTTTCTGCAGAAATTTACCTGGGACATCTCTTCATTTGCCATGGGTTCTTTTACATGCGCTAAGTGCATGTAGCACACTGGACCTCTGTTCATCGTCTCTTCAAAAGACTAGTACCCAGACTACAACTCGAGGTACAGTGGAGTTGGGGAGTAAAAATCACGCCCAGGATTTGAACCTGAGACCCAGAAAAATGTAAATGAAAGTCCATTGCTGTGACCACTCGGCTTTCATGCCTGTCAGAAAGGGGGGTAAATAATGACCAACTTTCCCGCCAGCAAACCAGACGTTGAATCTTCCGCAACTTTTTGCTTATGTTTGGAGGGGGGTTATACACAAAGGGGTTTCCTGTGCTCAGAAGAGTGCAGTATGGAATCTTCCATTTTGTTTCCTTTTACATTTAATTCCTTGTTTGTTGTTGTGTAAAAATCCTTCAGTTGTTCAGTTCATTTAACTTTGATTTTGTTAAAACTGGGCAACTACTGTTGTAGCGTTTTCTTGCTTTCTGTTGGTTCTTTTCTAATCAGCTGATATACAGAGGGGAATGAAAGGAATAAACATTGTTCAGTGTGTGTGTGTGTGTGTGTGTGTGTGCGTGTGTGTGTGAATCAGAATCAGAATTAATTTTAATGTCAATTAAATCTTAACTACTGTTAGTGTTATCATAAAACATGCATGCACAGTCAGATATACCACACACAAAAAAATAATTTAACGGTGTGTGTGTGTGTGTGCAAGAGAGAGAGAGAGAGAGTGTGTGTGTGTGTTTGCACACATGCGTGCGTAAAAGCTTGTACGTGTGTGGGCTTGTGTGTGTGATAGTGTGTGTTTGTGTGCGATGTGCATGTGTGTGTCTTACAGCATCTGTATGTGTGTGTATCACGATGGTGTCACAACGAAATGTTTGTTGAACATTTGAAAATGTCATGGACTGAAGAAATAATTATCGAAATTTCATCCCCCCGCCACCCCACCCCCCTTCACTCTCTCACCCCAAGCCCCCCTCCCTGCACTCCCCTAACCCCCTTCCCAACGGCTCACACACAGCCTGTTTCAGTCAGAAGTAAATCTTTGAAATCTACACTCTCCATACATATACTGATGTAGGTGATATTTAATTGGAACAGAACTTTCTGGGCTTTTCTTCTTGTTGCGGCACTGATTTGTTTTTTTGTTTCGTGTGTGCTGCCATAGACTGCTTTCCTACATTGCTCGACAGTGAATGTCATGCACTTTCGACAGACTTACACTAGCTGCCAGGCTGGTGACATTATGTGTTGCTATTTTGGTTCCTCTCCTTGTAAACGACTATGGCCCCCTGTCTGTCTGTCTGTCTGTGTGTCTGCCTGTCTCCAGTGCATTTCTCTCTGTGTGTGTGTGTGTGTGTGTGTGTGTGTGTGTGTGTGTGTGTCTCTTCCTCTTTTAGAGTGTTGTTAGGTTGATGTTTCTGTCTGATGGCCATTTTGTGTGTGTGACAGTTTTGCTGCATTTATGACTAGCTGGATTTTGTGTACTCAGTAGTTCCGTCTTTGTTTGTTATATAATAATGATGATAATAATAATGATGGTGTTGATGATGATGATCATGGTGATGATAAATATGATTGTGATAATGGTGATGATGATGACAATAATGACGATGATGATGATAATGATTTTACTATTATTATTATTGTTCTTCTTATGATTATTATTACTCTTATTTTTATTCTTCTTATTCTTAGTATTAATAGTAGTAGTTGTGGTGGTGGTGGTAATAGCACTAGTAGTACTTGTACTATATACATGATGATATCATCATCATCACCTTATTATTATTATTATTATTATTATTATCATTATCATTGTTATTGTTATTGTTGTTGTTTTAAATATTTCACTGCTATAGATAAAAATGAATGGAAATTTTCTGAATGGGGAGTGTTCGTTAAAAAAGAAGAAATTATGTTTCTTTGTTTAGTTTTATTGAAGGAATAAATTATTATAGTACTTCTTAATCCCTCACAAATTTGAGATGTAAAAAGAAAAAAAAAGTCTTATGAAAGATCTGTTTGAATAAATATGGAAAGGTTATATATATGTGTGTTTGTGTATTATATATATATTATATATATATAGTGTGTCTGTGTGTATGTGGTGTGTGTGTGGGGGGGAGGGGGCCTGGGGGGGTTATATTATTGCTGCGAGATAACATGTCGAGACAGTTGCTGCATTCACTGTCTTTTTGTTGTTGTTGTCACTGATATTGATGTCATTGTTGTTGTCGTTGTTAATTTTGTCCATGACTGCCGTGTTGCAGTCTGACCAACCTGCAGTTGTTGGTTCCATACATGAGACAACATGAATGTTGCAGTTGTTGTTCTTTTTGTCGTTGTTGTCATTGATGTTGTTACAAGTCCACGACTTTGTTGTGTGGCAGTCTTCTGAGGCTGAGAGACATGTTGAGACATGGTCAGAGTCAGTCTTTTTGTTGTTGCTGTCATTGTTATGTCTTGCCTTTATTACTTTGTCATTGTTGTTGTTGCTGCTGTTAATGTTGTCTATGACTGTGTTGTGTTGCAGTCTAACCAACCTGCAGTCATTTGAGCTGCGAGACAACATGCTGACACAACTGCCGCAGTCGCTGCCCATTTTTTGTTGTTGTTGTCATTGTCGTTGTTGTTGTTAATATTGTCCATGGCTGTGCCATGTTGCAGTCTGACCAACCTGCAGTCGTTGGAGCTGCGAGACAACATGTTGAGACAACTGCCGCAGTCGCTGCCCTTTTTTTTTTGTTGTTGTTGTTGTTAATATTGTCCATGGCTGTGCCATGTTGCAGTCTGACCAACCTGCAGTCGTTGGAGCTGCGAGACAACATGCTGAGACAACTGCTGCAGTCTCTGCCCTTTTTTTTGTTGTTGTTGTCATTGTCGTTGTTGTTGTTAATATTGTCCATGGCTGTGCCATGTTGCAGTCTGACCAACCTGCAGTCGCTGGAGCTGCGAGACAACATGTTGAGACAACTGCCGCAGTCGCTGCCCTTTTTTTTTTGTTGTTGTTGTTGTTGTTAATATTGTCCATGGCTGTGCCATGTTGCAGTCTGACCAACCTGCAGTCGTTGGAGCTGCGAGACAACATGTTGAGACAACTGCCGCAGTCCCTGTCCTTTCTGACCAAGCTACGCATCCTTGACCTGGGCAGTAACGACATTGAGGAACTGGTGAGGGCCGCACAGCCAGGGTGATACTTCCTGGTTTAGACGGGCGCAATAGCCGAGTGGTTAAATCGTTGGACTGTCAATCTGAGGGTCCCGGGTTCGAATCACGGTGATGGCGCCTGGTGGGTAAAGGGTGGAGATTTTTACGATCTCCCAGGTCAGCATATGTGCAGACCTGCTAGTGCCTGAACCCCCTTCGTGTATATATGCAAGCAGAAGATCAAATATGGCACATTAAAGGTCCTGTAATCCATGTCAGCGTTCGGTGGGTTATGGAAACAAGAACATACCCAGCATGCACACCCCCGAAAACGGAGTATGGCTGCCTACATGGCGGGGTAAAAACGGTCATACACGTAAAAGCCCACTCGTGTGCATACGAGTGAATGCAGAAGAAGAAGTTCCTGGTTTAGTTTCTCAAGGAGGGGTCACTGCGTTCAGAGAAATCCATATATGCTACACCACATCTGCTTGGAAGATGCCTGACAGCAGTATAACCCAAGTCAGACCTATACACTTTTGTACTTATTATCAGAGTGCGTTTTTGTGTGTGTTTTTTTGACAGAACTTTGTCAAAGGAGGACAACACTTGGTTGCCATGGGTAATTATCAGAGTGCGTTTTTGTGTGTGTTTTTTTGACAGAACTTTGTCAAAGAAGGACAACACTTGGTTGCCATGGGTACTTTCTCAGTGCACCAAGTGCTTGCTTCACACTGAACCTTGCTTTGTTGTCTCCTTAGAATGACTAGACACTCAGTTTGATTTCTAGTCAAACTTGTGTGTGTGTGTGTGTGTGTGTGTGCGCGCGCACTTGCATGCATGCTTGTGTGTATGCGTGCATAAGCTAAACATTGGAATTTTCTCATTAAGAGGAGGTAGTATAGGAAACCAACTTGGTTGGATGGATGGTATGAAGACCTATACAGTCAACTCCTTTATAATGAGGTAAGCAGGGTCACATATCAAAGGTCAAGGTATTTTTTTTGTTTTTGGAGATGAAATAGAAAAAGTTCAGTAGAGCTATGTTTTCATCCAGTTTTCATCAAACTTCGTAAAGTGTTTAAACCAAGGTGATAACATGATGATCCTTTTTGAAATTCAAGGTCAGAGGTTAAAGATCACAACATGGCATACAATAATGACATGAAAAGCTTGCAGGCACAAATTAGATTGAGGTTTTGCTTTTCCGATCCATAATTCCTGTGGTCAGTTGGAAAAAAAAAAAGGATATCACATGCGTATGAGTATTGCCTCTCTTATTGCTTAATCTTTCACCGTTGGTCAAATAGAAAAAAAACAAAAATTTATCACATGCATATATATGAGTCTTACCTCTCTTTTTGCGTAATTTTTTACCAAGTGTTTTGCTTATCAAACTGTGCGGAAGAAGTGTTTACTTTTATTACTGTTGGGTTTTTCTTCCCCGTGTTCTTTCAGCCAGTGACACTGCAGCCGAATCAGATCCAGTGTTAATCTCTGATCAGGGCTTGAGGCCCAATTTCAGCATGGCGTTGCGTCCTAGGGAAAGACACTTGACTCCGATTTTCCTCACTCCTCCCAGGTGTGAACGGGTTACCTGACTTAGGTCGGGGGAGGGTTAATTCAATCAGTGGAAGGAGAGGATTGGGCCATGTCTTCCTTTGTTGAGCCCAAGACACAGAAGATATGAATTGACCGCCCCTGTGGCTGTAGCGGGTTATGGGACCTTTAACTCACTCTGCCCCATAGCTACATGCCTGCTACACCTCCCCTGGACCAGCACTACATGAGACCACTGCAGAAGAAACGGTGTTGTTCACTAAAACGGTGAAAATCGGTGGAGAATTGTTGATGTAATCAGGCAAACAAAGCTTTGTTTTCATGCTTCTGGAATCCGTAAACGGTTCAGTTTAGAATGCGAACTGTACCAAGCAAGAATAAATGAAATTAGAATAGTGTGTTTGTGCGAGAATACTTGAGTCAGCTCGTACCAGGAAAAGAGTGAGTTAACCTGAATTGTTTTTTTTTAACCCCACTTTTCTTTTTCAGCCCACCAGTATAGGAGCATTGCCAGCTTTAGAGGAGCTGTGGTTGGATTGTAACTACTTGATCGAACTTCCTGTGGTAAGTGTGACTATGTCATATATATATATATATTACATATATATGTATGCATATATTACATACATGTGTTTTCTTCTTTTTGAGTGGACCTGTCAATGTTGCTGCCTTCCTTTCTCCCTTACTTTCTTTCTTGTCTATCTTTCTCCCTCCCTTCCTTTCTTTGTAATTTGTTCCTTTCCTTTCGTGTGTGTATTTTCCTTACTGAAGTTAGGTTCTGTAGTTTCGTTCCCCCCCCTTCATTCTAATTGTTCGTTCCTTTCTTTGTTCTGTATTGGAGTGTTAGACCTTCCTTTGTTCCATTGTTTCTTCCTGTATTCCTTCCTTTGTTCTTTCCTTCCTTTGTTCCTCCCTGTCTTTGTTCCTTTCTTTGTTTCTTACTGAAACTATCATCCTTTCTTTCTCTGTTCCTTTCTTTGATTGCTATTTCTTTGTTTTATTGTTTCTTCCTGAAGTTCAGTTCTTTGCCCTTTCTTTGTTCTTCCTGAAGTTCTGTTCTGTTCTTTGTTTTATTGTTTCTTCCTGAAGTTCTGTTCTGTTCTTTGCCCTTTCTTTGTTCTTCCTGAAGTTCTGTTCTGTTCTTTGTCCTTTCTTTGTTCTTCTGCTCTTTTCTTTGTTCTGTCATTTCTTTGTTACATTCTTTTTTTTGTTCCTGCCTATCGTTCTTCAGTCTTTTTTTTTTTATTTTCTTTCTTTATTCCTCCCTCCCTTTGTTTTTTGCTTTGTTTTTTTCTTTGTCTTTAAATTTTTAAAAATCCTTTCTTTGTTCTTTCCTTTTTTTTTACCTTCCTTCCTTTGTTCCCGGAGTTATGTTCCTTTCCCTGTTTCCTTGTTTCTTTGTTTGTTCCATTCTCTCCCCCCCCCCCTTCTTTGTTCTTTTATTCCTTCCTTTGTTAAGTTCTTTCTTTGCTCCTTTCTGAAATTTTGTTTCTTCCTTATTTCCTTTCTTTGATCCTTATCTCCCCTCCCCCCCTTCATTCTAATTGTTCGTTCCTTTCTTTGTTCTGTATTGAAGTGTTAGACCTTCCTTTGTTCCATTGTTTCTTCCTGTATTCCTTCCTTTGTTCTTTCCTTCCTTTGTTCCTCCCTATCTTTGTTCCATTCTTTGTTTCTTACTGAAACTATCATCCTTTCTTTCTCTGTTCCTTTCTTTGATTGCTATTTCTTTGTTTTATTGTTTCTTCCTGAAGTTCTGTTCTGTTCTTTGTCCTTTCTTTGTTCTTCATGAAGTTTTGCTCTGTTCTTTGTCCTTTCTTTGTTCTTCATGAAGTTCTGCTCTGTTCTTTGTCCTTTCTTTGTTCTATCCATTGTTACATTCTTTTTTTTTGTGTTCCTGCCTTTCTTTCTTCAGTCTTTTCTTTGTTATTTTCTTTCTTTATTCCTCCCTCCCTTTGTTTTTTGCTTTGTTTTTTTCTTTGTCTTTAAATTTTTAAAAATCCTTTCTTTGTTCTTTCCTTTTTTTGTACCTGACTTCCTTTGTTCCCGGAGTTATGTTCCTTTCCCTGTTTCCTTGTTTCTTTGTTTGTTCCATTCTCCCCCCCCCCCCCCCCCATTCTTTGTTCTTTTATTCCTTCCTTTGTTACGTTCTTTGGTCTTTTCTGAAATTTTGTCATTGTTCCTTTCTTTCTCTGCTGAGTCTGAAGTTTTGTTCTTTCCTTTCTTTGTTCATTTCTTTCTTTGTCCCTTCCTTTGTTCATTATCATTTATTAAGTGTTTTTTTTTTTTTTTAATCTTTCTTCCCTCTTTCCATCTGTGCCTTTGCTTCTTTCTTTTCCTTGCACAGTAAAAATGTGGTGAGTGTATTATCATAGAAAGAAAGCACCACCCATTCTCTCTCTCTCTCTTTGAAATTTAATATTTCCCTATCTCAGTATGTTATGTTTTTAAAAAAAATGTGCATATTTTTTACCCATGTAGAAATTTACGAGGGGACAGCTCACTCATTGCCGTGTGTGTTTGGTTTAAAAAACGTTTTTTATATGAACAACAGCACAGCAGGAACACAACACTACCCAACCCTACCCTGCATAACACTACACAATACAGAACAACACTACTCCACAGCACACCTCACAACACCACACACCACACCACACTAATAATGTGCTGAGTGTGTTATTCAGGAGATAAGCAACCTGCAGAAGCTATCTCATCTGTCTGGGACATACTGGAGAGCATGACATGGCACACCACAAGAAGACACAGCACACCACAGCACAGCACAGCTCAGCAAAGCACATCATACCACACCACACACCAGTCTTGACATGCGGTAAAAATGTGTTAATCAGAAGATAAGCAACCTGCAGAAGCTATAGATCTGTCCTGGACATACTGAAGAACATGATGCTGCACAACACAAGAAGACACAGCACAGCTCAGCACAGCACAACCACAATTCAACACAACACAACCACAACCACAACCCAACCCGAAACGCCACGCCACGCCACGCCACGCCACGCCACGCCTTGCCACACCACACCATGTCATGTCACACAACACAACACCACACCACAAAACTCAAGACATGCGGTGTGTGTGTGTTATTCAGGAGATGGGCAACCTGCGGAAACTGTCGATCCTGGACGTGTCAGAGAACCAGCTGGAGATGATTCCGGAGGAGATCAGCGGCATGGTCAGCCTGACAGACCTCTGTCTCTCACAGAACCGCCTTGAACAGCTGCCCGACGGCATGGGTAGGAACTGGCCACCCATCAGTGGTTTTGTATCGCATTGTATTGTATGTATTGTATTACTCTTTTTGTCACAACAGATTTCTCTGTGTGAAATTCAGACTGCTCTCCCCAGGGAGAGTACATCACTACACTGAAAGTGCCACCTCCCCTCATTTTTTTTTAATGTATTTTTTAGTTTTTGTTTTTACTGCTTGCAATTTTATTTGTTTTCCAATCGAGGTGGATTTTGCTTATGATTTTTGCCAGGGAAAACCCTTTTGTTGCCGTGGGTTCTTTTACATGCGCGATGTACATGTTGCACACAGGACCTGGGTTTAGCGTCTCATCCAAATGACTAGCACTCAGACCACCACTCAAGGTGTGGTGGAGCATAAGAAATACAGTGCGCTAAGATTCTCTTGCTTCCTAGGTGGACGAGTTACCTCAAGGCCAATGCACAAAAAGTGTGGGTGTGGGTGTAAGTGGGTGGGTATTGTATTGTTTTACTCTTTTTTGTCGCAACAGATATCTCTGTGTGAAATTTGGGATTTATGCACTATGTATTTTGTTATTTATCTCTTTAAAGAAGCAGAAAATGTCACCACAGAGCAGGGTGTTCCCTTGCTGACTGTTACAGGCAGTGATGTTGTATTGGGTGGTGATGTGTGGTGTGGTTTATCAGAGTGTGCCGTTTGGCCCAACACCTCTGTCTTCAGCACTAGGGGTTTCTGTTGGGGTTACCTCTCCCTTAGCTCATGGCCCAGAGACCTGCCCTGGGAGGATAGGGGCAGGGGGGAGGGGGGGGGGATTTTTCTCCAAGGATCCCACCCTGTGGCTACAGGTTATAACGTGCCTCTTGATTGCATGATGAACAAGATGTTGGACACACAGAGTATTTCAGTGAGTGCAACTTTGCCCTGCCCTATACCTCATATCTGAGGTCCATCTTTATATCCACCACCTGTGGACCCACAGGGTTGGAGATGGGTCGCCCCACTACTGAGTTGGTAGTAGCCTGTCCCCAGCTCTGCCTGTCAGCAGATTTCCAGTGCCCTGTGTGCTCATGACTCTGAAAATCCAGACTCCTTTGTTCATAGATAGCTACACAGTCACGTTTTCCTTGAAACTGAGATACAACTATTTATTTATTTATTTATTTAAAAAAAGAGGCTACAAGATTCAGAGGAGCGAGCACAGGACAGGACTAGCTGGCATGCCCTGACAAAGCAACTGCACCACAGCTTTGAGAAGAACGTCACAGCAGCATCACCGAGGCCTGTGAGAAGAGGAAGGCAGCAGGGGCATTGCCCATAGAGCCCGGACAGCTTTCCTGCCCTTACTGTGGGACTTCATAGCCATATGCCAGTCGATACCACCTGAGAATGAGTAGTGCTTAGATGTTGTCGTTGGATGCAACAGACTTCCAAGATTCAAAAAAAGATTTTATTTCCTTGAGATTTGTTGATTGGATTGGTTTTATTGATTGTTCTAGTCAGAAGCTTTGGTTCTAGTTGTTTGTCTTGATTGTTCTAGTCAGAAGCCTTGGTTCTAGTTGTTTGTCTTGATTGTTCTAGTCAGAAGCCTTGGTTCTAGTTGTTTGTCTTGATTGTTCTAGTCAGAAGCCTTGGTTCTAGTTGTTTGTCTTGATTGTTCTAGTCAGAAGCCTTGGTTCTAGTTGTTTGTCTTGATTGTTCTAGTCAGAAGCCTTGGTTCTAGTTGTTTGTCTTGCTCCAGTTGTATGCTTATTGTGTTATTTTTATGATATTTATTATCATTTATTTATTGATTGATTTTTCCAGGTTGAAATGATTGTTGCAAAACGAGAGTTTTTTTAATGCATTTTATGGATCTTACTAAATGAGCAGTGTGGTGTGTGCATGCTGTGTGCAGGTTTTCTGAAGAAGCTGTGCATTCTGAAGGTGGATATGAATCGTCTGATGTCTCTTACACCCCACATAGGAAGGTGAGAAATCCATTTTTTCTTTATTATTATTATTCTTATATATATATTTTTTTACTTTCTCTCCATGTCTCTGGGGTTTCTATTCCTTGTATGAGCAATTATAGGCATGTGTGTGATCACATTGACTTGGTCTTCATAGTTCATTTGGTGAAACCAGTGCTATATTTGTAAGTGTTGTTATGCTAAAAGTTCTTTGGCAGATAAATCAGCTGTTTTTTTTTGTTTTTTTTAAACTATTTTAGGTGTGGGGGTGGGGGTGGGGGGGCTTTCTGTTTCATGGATTAGTTGAGTGTGTGTGTGTGTGTGTGTGTGTGTAAGAGAGAGTGAGCATTACTGTGTGTGAGAGTGAGTTTGTGTCATTCCTGAAATCCAGGTGTTCGGGTGTATAAAATTTTTACCCAGAATTGTGTTTGTGTGAGGAAGTTTTGACTTTGATGATAATGACTTCAGCGACACCATTGTTGATTTTTGCTTCATTTTTCACTGATACCATTGGCGCTTCTGTGACAGCTGTGAATCCATGCAAGAGCTGATTATGACGGAGAATCTGCTGTCGGTGAGTGTGTGTGTGTGTGTGTGTGTGTGTGTGTGTGTGTAATGTGTGTATCTGAGTTTGTGTCCTCGTGTGTGTATGTGTGTGCTGAATGTGTGTGTGTGTGCGTGCATAGAGATGGAGAGTGAGTTTCACATACATATGCAAACCTGCACAGCATCATGTGTGTAAGAAGAATTCAGTATGTTCCTGAAAATTTCTAGAACATTTTAGTTTGTTCCTGGCTTTAACCATCCATTTCTTTTGTAAAGATTTATGGGTAGGTATGTATACACACTTTGCTCCAAATTTCTTCCCTGTACCAAGATATGAATGGGTACCAGACCTAGGGAATGTTAACCCTTTCACCGCCAGTCAGTTTAGACTGCAACACTCCCTGGCACCAGCAGCACACACAAAAAGAAAGAAAGTGTCTAAGAATAGCTTGGGATTTCCCTCAAGAATAGCTGGGGATTCCCCTGGTGAGGTACACAAACTGAGCCTTATCCTACCACTGAACATAAGCAGTAGGTTCGCGGATAAGTGACCCATGATTGGGTGGCATTTCAGTGACATCGCTGCTCTGCCTGGCTGGTGCTGAACTGCGACATTGGTGGTGAAAGGGTTAAAACGGTGGAAGTAGAGGACTGGGCCCTGCCGTCCTGTGCCAAGCCCATGACACTGAGAACATTTGTATTTGTATTTCTTTTTATCACAACAGATTTCTCTGTGTGAAATTCGGGCTGCTCTCCCCAGGGAGAGCGAGTCACAACACTACAGCGCCACCCATTGTATTTTTTCCTGCATGCAGTTTTATTTGTTTTTCCTATCGAAGTGGATTTTTCTACAGAATTTAGCCAGGAACAACCGTTTTGTTGCTGTGGGTTCTTTTACGTGCGCTAAGTGCTTGCTGCACATGGGACCTCAGTTTATCGTCTCATCCGAATGACTAGTGTCCAGACCACCACTCAAGGTCTAGTGGAGGGGGAGAAAATATCGGCGGCTGAGCCGTGATTCGAACCAGCGTGCTCAGATTCTCTCACTTCCTAGGTGGACGTGTTACCTCTAGGCCATCACTCAATATACACTCAGCCTTGAAAGGCCATGGGACCTGTAACCTTAAACCTTTCGATGAATACTCAGCACTATATGTTGACAGCCTTTGCACCATTAACATTTTAGTGTTTTCCTCTGACTTGGTGTTGACAGCCTTTGCACCGTTAACATTTTAGTGTTTTCCTCTGACTTGGTGTCAACAGCCTTTGCACCGTTAACATTTTAGTGTTTTCCTCTGACTTGGTGTTGACAGCCTTTGCACCGTTAACATTTTAGTGTTTTCCTCTGACTTGGTGTCGACAGCCTTTGCACCGTTAACATTTTAGTGTTTTCCTCTGACTTGGTGTCGACAGCCTTTGCACCGTTAACATTTTAGTGTTTTCCTCTGACTTGGTGTTGACAGCCTTTGCACCGTTAACATTTTAGTGTTTTCCTCTGACTTGGTGTCAACAGCCTTTGCACCGTTAACATTTTAGTGTTTTCCTCTGACTTGGTGTCAACAGCCTTTGCACTGTTAACATTTTAGTGTTTTCCTCTGACTTGGTGTCAACAGCCTTTGCACCGTTAACATTTTAGTGTTTTCCTCCGACTTGGTTATTCTGTAAAGAACTGAAACATCTTTTTCTTTCTCCTTTTTTTTTTCTTTCTCAAGGAATTACCTACCACCATCGGCAAGCTGAAGAACCTTCATAATCTGAACGTGGACCGAAACAGATTGGCAGACATTCCAGTGGAGGTGGGTCTGGAATGACTGTTCTTTTGGAGGGCTGCAAAAGGTTATCCTGAAATTAATAGTGTCATCTATTCAGGTAATATGTTCAAGTAGAAGTGTCATATATTGAGGTAGTATGTTTGCTTAGAAGCATCATATATTCAGGCAATATGTTCAGGCAGAAGTCTCGTAATTCAGGCAGAAGTGTCATAAATTCAGGTAGAAGTGTCATATATTCAGGTAATATGTTCAGGCAGAAGTATCATACATTCAGGTAGAGGTATCATCAGGCAGAAGTATTATCAGGCAATCATCAGGCAGAGATATCATATCAAGTAGAGGTATCGTACATTAAGGCATAAGTATCATCAAGAAGAATTATCATATACTCAGGTAGATGTATCATATATTAAGGCATAAGTATCATGAGGCAGAATTATCATATATTCAGGTAGAAGTATTATATATCTAGGTAGAAGCATCATATGTTCAGGTAGTTTGTTCAAGCAGAAATGTCATATTCAAGTAGAAGTGTAATATATTCTGGTAGTATGTTCAGGCAGGAGTGTCAGATATTCAGGTAGAATGTTAAGAAAATCAGGCAGAAGTATATTCAGGTAATATATCAGGCAGAAGTTTCATATATTCAGGTGGAAGTGTCTTATATTTAGGAAGTATGTTCAGGTTGAGTATCATATATTCAGGTAACATGTCCAGATAGAAATGTCATATTCAGGTAGAAATATCATATATATACAGGTAAGATGTGCAGGCAGAATTGTCATATATCCAGGTAATATGTTCAGGTACAAGTGTCATACATTCAGGTAGCATGTTCAGGTAGAAGTGCTGTATATTCAGGTAATATGCGCAAATAGAAGTGTGATATATTGAGGAAGTGTGTTCGCTTAGAAGTGTTAAATATTCAGGTAATATGCTCATTTGGGTAAAAGTGTCATATTTTCACATGTTTTCTTTGGGTGTTGATCAGTTGAATCTTTTCTTTGTGCGTCGATCGATAGAGTAAAAAGCTTTTGTATGGGGATTGATTAATTTGAGTCTTTGTGTGTGTGCGTGTGTGTGTGCGTGCTTGTGCATTGTGTGTGCATGCTTGTGTGTGTGTGTATGTGTGTGTGTGCGTGCTTGTGCGGTGTGTGTGCATGTGTGTGTGTGTTTGCCTGTGTGTGTCTGCGTGTGTGTGTGTGCATGCTTTGTGTGTGTGTGTGTGTGTGTGTGTGTGTGTGTGTGTGTGTGTCAGATCGGCAAGTGCAGCAAGCTGGGGGTGCTGTCTCTACGTGACAATCGCCTGCTGCGTCTGCCTCAGGAGCTGGGCATGCTCAACCGGTTGCAGGTGCTGGACGTGTCAGGCAACAGGTGGGTTTGGGGCACCTGCCTTTCAAATGTTCCCATCAGTTTCTTTAAATGTTTAGGTGGATTCCTGGCATGTTTTCTTCAGGAACAAATGTTTGCATTAAAAGCTGTTGTTTTTCTTTAGGTGGGTTTGGGCCTGTGACCTTCAGGAATGATTGTTTTCATCAAAAAGTGATTCTTTGCTACAACTGGTGGGTTTGGGCACCTACTCTTTGTGAACAAATGTTCGCATTAAAAAGTTTTTCTTCACTACAACAGGTAGGTTTTGGTACCTGCCCTTCAGGAACAGGTGTTCGCATTAAAATGTTTTACTTTACTACAACAGGTAGGTTTTGGTACCTGCCCTTCAGGAACAGGTGTTCGCATTAAAATGTTTTACTTTACTACAGCAGGTGGGCTTGGGCATCTTCCTTTCAGGAACAAATGTTTCTTCTGTTTTTCTTCACTACAACACAGCATTCCCCACCCCCCCTCCCTCCTGCTCACCATGCATAGAGAAAAGGAAGAAAAACTTAATGTTGGTGGTGGCGTTTTCTCATCATTTCAGACTGGAGTACCTGCCGATGCCAGTGGCCAACCTTGACCTGAAAGCCCTGTGGCTGTCAGAGAACCAGGCCCAGCCCCTGCTCAAGTTCCAGGCAGACTACGATGAACGCACAGGGCAGAAGGTCCTCACCTGCTTCCTCCTACCCCAACAGGGCTTCCACACTGAGAGCATGGGTAGGTTGGGGTGGGAGGGGTGGACAGGTAAATGTTTGGGTGGGTAGGTGGGATGTGTGGGTGGGTAGTTGTTGAATGTGGTGGACAAGAGTGTGTGGGTGGGGTGGACAAAGGTAGGTGGGTGGGTAAGTTGGGGGTTGGAGAAGGCAGATTGTGTGGAGTGATACTTATGTGTGTTGGTGGGCAGGTGAGTGTGGGAGGCGTTTGACATGAGGGTGTGTAGGATGTTTGAGTAGGACTGTGTGGGTAGGTGTATTGGTGAGTGGATGTGTGTTTGTTCTCTTGGTTCTTATCTCAGTAGACATTGTTTTGGCTTGGGAGGTTTTGAAATTGTATAGGCGTGTATTTTGGACACTGTTTTGACTTGGGGGATGTTTTGACGTGGGGTGTGCTTTGCTGCAGAGAACCTGCTGAAGGGGAGCATAGCCACAGAAGTGGAGAGTCGGAACAGCTGGTCCGACAGGGACCGGGATCGACCCCGAGACAGCGTCGTCCAGTTTCCTGATGGCTACGGCTCTGAGAAAGATTCTGACGATGACGTGAGTACATGTGGTCTGGATTGGACTCCCAAGCCTGATGGCAGTGTGTTTGGTGGAGTCTGTGCTGTGTGGAGTTCATTGTTTTGTTCTGTGTCTGTGTGTTCGTGGAGTCTGTGCTGTGTGGAGTTCATTGTTTTGTTCTGTGTCTGTGTGTTCGTGGAGTCTGTGCTGTGTGGAGTTCATTGTTCTGTGTCTGTGTGTTCGTGGAGTCTGTGCTGTGTGGAGTTCATTGTTTTGTTCTGTGTCTGTGTGTTCGTGGAGTCTGTGCTGTGTGGAGTTCATTGTTTTGTTCTGTGTCTGTGTGTTGGTGGAGTCTGTGCTGTGTGGAGTTCATTGTTTTGTTCTGTGTGTTCGTGGAGTCTGTGCTGTGTGGAGTTCATTGTTTTGTTCTGTGTGTTCGTGGAGTCTGTGCTGTGTGGAGTTCATTGTTTTGTTCTGTGTGTTGGTGGAGTCTGTGCTGTGTGGAGTTCATTGTTTTGTTCTGTGTCTGTGTGTTGGTGGAGTCTGTGCTGTGTGGAGTTCATTGTTTTGTTCTGTGTCTGTGTGTTCGTGGAGTCTGTGCTGTGTGGAGTTCATTGTTTTGTTCTGTGTGTTCGTGGAGTCTGTGCTGTGTGGAGTTCATTGTTTTGTTCTGTGTCTGTGTGTTCGTGGAGTCTGTGCTCTGTGGAGTTCATTGTTCTGTGTCTGTGTGTTCATGGAGTCTGTGCTGTGTGGAGTTCAATGTTTTGTTCTGTGTCTGTGTGTTCGTGGAGTCTGTGCTCTGTGGAGTTCATTGTTCTGTGTCTGTGTGTTCGTAGAGTCTGTGCTGTGTGGAGTTCATTGTTTTGTTCTGTGTGTTCGTGGAGTCTGTGCTGTGTGGAGTTCATTGTTTTGTTCTGTGTCTGTGTGTTCGTGGAGTCTGTGCTGTGTGGAGTTCATTGTTTTGTTCTGTGTGTTCGTGGAGTCTGTGCTGTGTGGAGTTCATTGTTTTGTTCTGTGTCTGTGTGTTCGTGGAGTCTGTGCTGTGTGGAGTTCATTGTTTTGTTCTGTGTGTTCGTGGAGTCTGTGCTGTGTGGAGTTCATTGTTTTGTTCTGTGTCTGTGTGTTCGTGGAGTCTGTGCTCTGTGGAGTTCATTGTTCTGTGTCTGTGTGTTCATGGAGTCTGTGCTGTGTGGAGTTCAATGTTTTGTTCTGTGTCTGTGTGTTCGTGGAGTCTGTGCTCTGTGGAGTTCATTGTTCTGTGTCTGTGTGTTCGTGGAGTCTGTGCTGTGTGGAGTTCATTGTTTTGTTCTGTGTGTTCGTGGAGTCTGTGCTGTGTGGAGTTCATTGTTTTGTTCTGTGTCTGTGTGTTCGTGGAGTCTGTGCTCTGTGGAGTTCATTGTTTTGTTCTGTGTCTGTGTGTTCGTGGAGTCTGTGCTCTGTGGAGTTCATTGTTCTGTGTCTGTGTGTTCGTGGAGTCTGTGCTCTGTAGAGTTCATTGTTTTGTTCTGTGTGTTGGTGGAGTCTGTGCTGTGTGGAGTTCATTGTTTTGTTCTGTGTCTGTGTGTTGGTGGAGTCTGTGCTGTGTGGAGTTCATTGTTTTGTTCTGTGTCTGTGTGTTCGTGGAGTCTGTGCTGTGTGGAGTTCATTGTTTTGTTCTGTGTCTGTGTGTTCGTGGAGTCTGTGCTGTGTGGAGTTCATTGTTCTGTGTCTGTGTGTTCATGGAGTCTGTGCTGTGTGGAGTTCATTGTTTTGTTCTGTGTCTGTGTGTTCGTGGAGTCTGTGCTGTGTGGAGTTCATTGTTCTGTGTCTGTGTGTTCGTGGAGTCTGTGCTGTGTGGAGTTCATTGTTTTGTTCTGTGTCTGTGTGTTCGTGGAGTCTGTGCTGTGTGGAGTTCATTGTTTTGTTCTGTGTGTTCGTGGAGTCTGTGCTGTGTGGAGTTCATTGTTTTGTTCTGTGTCTGTGTGTTCGTGGAGTCTGTGCTCTGTGGAGTTCATTGTTTTGTTCTGTGTGTTCGTGGAGTCTGTGCTGTGTGGAGTTCATTGTTTTGTTCTGTGTGTTCGTGGAGTCTGTGCTCTGTGGAGTTCATTGTTTTGTTCTGTGTGTTCGTGGAGTCTGTGCTGTGTGGAGTTCATTGTTTTGTTCTGTGTCTGTGTGTTCGTGGAGTCTGTGCTCTGTGGAGTTCATTGTTTTGTTCTGTGTGTTCGTGGAGTCTGTGCTGTGTGGAGTTCATTGTTTTGTTCTGTGTGTTCGTGGAGTCTGTGCTCTGTGGAGTTCATTGTTTTGTTCTGTGTGTTCGTGGAGTCTGTGCTGTGTGGAGTTCATTGTTTTGTTCTGTGTCTGTGTGTTCGTGGAGTCTGTGCTGTGTGGAGTTCATTGTTTTGTTCTGTGTGTTCATGGAGTCTGTGCTGTGTGGAGTTCATTGTTTTGTTCTGTGTCTGTGTGTTCGTGGAGTCTGTGCTGTGTGGAGTTCATTGTTTTGTTCTGTGTGTTCGTGGAGTCTGTGCTGTGTGGAGTTCATTGCTTTGTTCTGTGTCTGTGTGTTGGTGGAGTCTGTGCTGTGTGGAACTTCTTTTAACTCACTCGGGACGACGGAACGTTATAGCGTTCCAGACGTAAGGTAGCGTTCTGGACGACGGAACGCTATAGCGGTTTTGACAATTAAAAATTTGTCCACGTTTTCCTCATGGGGTAGCATAAAAATCGCAGCTACACCGGGCAGTGTGAACATGTCAAGCATCGAATGGAAAGTTTCTTCGTGAGGTTCAGTAACTATACAGTCGCTGGGAGCCGTTGACCTTGGTACCCCACATAACAAGCTAATCTGCATACGTATCGAAAATGGCGTCGCAGGCGATACAAGTGGAAATTTTTGGAGCAAACTAGATCATGACAGCGGCTTTTTACTGTTGCTGAAGTGATTGAAATGCTTCAAACTGAAGGTTTTGACATCGATGAGGATGATGAAGACGTTGAATAAAGTATCTGCAGTGAAGAAAGCTACCAGCAAAAAGGTACTGACAGTGACTCAGCTTCTGAGTGCTGTGAAGAGAGGGAGGATGGTGAGCGTACACACGACGTGAGGAGAGGGGTCAGTGGATCAAGTACAGGGAGTTTCATTCGGCTACTTTGTGTTTTGTATTTTTTGTGATTTTTTTTCCTGACCCTAACAAATGGGTCGTCTGCAAGGGAAAGCAAGGGAGAAAACTTATTCGTCCGGAGTGAGTTAAATGTTGTTTTTTTGTGTGTCAGTGTACCGGTGGACTCTGCCCATGGTGGAGTTCAGTGTCTCGTCTGACAACTTTGGGTAGTTTGTTAACTTTATTCTTCAGCCATTGTACTGTACCTTTCCAAGCGTTTGCAGTGCATTTGCTTCATTGCCTAATAGTCATTTGGATGAGAGCATAAACATTAAGTATGTAAAATAATCCACACAACAAAAGAGTTGTCCCTGGAACAATTCTGTGGAAAATCTGCTTTCATCTAAAAACAAATTCACTTGGAGGTGGAAAAGAGGAAGGAAAAAAGGGTGACGATGCGCTCTCCCACTGCAGTGCAGTGCAGTGCAGTGCAATGCAATGCAACAGTACAATTCAATGCAATGCAATGCAATACTAACTTGGTGGCTGAATCAGTAGATTTTCAGTGCGGCTAAATACAGTATAGTACAATGCAGTACAAATTACAGTACTGCACAATGCAATGCAGTATGATACAGTACAATACACAACAGTACACTGCAGTACACTACACTACAACACGACACAATACAACACAATACAACACAGTACAATACAGGACAATGGAATACAATGCAAACTTTGTGGCTAACTACAGCCTTCGCCCAAGTCTGCCTCTGTCAGAGTCAGCAATGTTCTGTCTCTTTAAAAACTGCACGCATCCACGTTTCACTGCTCTACAACCAGTAGTGCTCAGCATGTTATGTTTACAGTCTGTCTTGCCTCTTTTTCTGTGTCTAATAGTGCCTAGAGATCCGTTCTGTTTTGTGGCTCTCAGCCCTAAAATAGCTCTGCTGTGGTCAGTTGGGCTATAAGTATGAGCAACATGATTTGATTTGATTTGATTTGATTTGTGGCTTTCTCTATCTCTCTGCCTACATCTTTAGCAGCACAGTCAGTAGTATTTTGTGCTTGACTGATAGTTGTTACACTTTGTAGTTTGTTGTTTGTTTTTATTTTTCTTCTGCTTCATTGTTAGTTGGTATGATTTATTTCTTATCTCCCAGTCCTTGTTAATTTTTTTTATATATTTCTTAATGTTTTGAGTCTCTTTGTGGTTCAAGAGGAAGGTGGCAGAATGGTTAAGACGCTCAGCTGCCAATACAGAGAGTCCGTGAGGGTGTGGGTTCGAATCCCGCTCTCGCCCTTTCTCCTAAGTTTGACTGGAAAATCAAACTGAGCGTCTAGTCTTTCGGATGAGACGATAAACCGAGGTCCCGTGTGCAGCACGCACTTGGCGCACTGAAAAAGAACCCGTGGCAACGAGAGTGTTGTCCTCTGGCGAAATTACGTAAAAATGAAATCCACTTTCATAGGTACACAAATATGTAAGCATGCACTCAAGGCCTGACTAAGCGCGTTGGGTTATGCTGCTGGTCAGGCATCTGCTCAACAGATGTGGTGTAGCGTGTATGGATTTGTCCGAACGCAGTGACGCCTCCTTGAGAAAGTGAAACTGAAACTGAATCTTTGTGGTTACCTTGCCACTTTGAACAAGCAGGTGAGTTTTGAGGGTGAAGACTGGTCGATCCTCGATTAGCCTTCAGTGTCTGGGGGAGGGGTGGGAGTATCTCAATCCTGCCCCTCCACCTCCTCCCACACCTCACTCCTCACATATCAGCCTAGTCTTTGGCATTGAGTTTAATGATATTTTGGATTGTTTGGCATGTGTAAGGGAACCTTTCTGTACAATTAGAAGTCAGGTAATAAGAGGTTTACATAAGCCTTTCTGTACAATTAGAAGTCTGAGAGTAAGAGGTTTACACAAGCCTTTCTGTACAGTTAGAAGTCAGAGAATAAGAGGTTTACATAAACCTTTCTGTACTATGAGAAGTCCGAGAGTAAGAGGTCTTTGACAGAGCTGGATTGCTCAAGATTTAAGATATAGTTTCCTTCCACCCCTTCAGAGGTAATCCGTATGGAAGATTACCAACCGATGAACAAAAGAACATTGCACATGGCAACAACTGATGAGAGCGAACTGTGTCGACAGCACTCATGTATTGAATGCAGTGTAAAACTACTGCATCTCTGTGACAGACTGAAAACAGTAGGAAAGAGGGTGGGGGGAGGGAAAGAATTGAATGCAGTGTAAAACTACTGCATCTCTGTGACAGACTGAAAACAGTAGGAAAGAGGGTGGGGGGAGGGAAAGAATTGAATGCAGTGTAAAACTAATGCATCTGTGTGACAGACTGAAAACAGTAGGAAAGAGGGTAGGGGGAGGGAAAGAATTGAATGCAGTGTAAAACTACTGCATCTCTGTGACAGACTGAAAACAGTAGGAAAGAGGGTAGGGGGAGGGAAAGAATTGAATGCAGTGTAAAACTACTGCATCTCTGTGACAGACTGAAAACAGTAGGAAAGAGGGTAGGGGGAGGGAAAGAAGAAAGAAAAGGGGAGGGAGGGAGTGAGAGGAAAGAGAAGGAAAAACGTGGTGGTCTGGAGTTGGATTGGTTTTCGTTCAGGAGTTCTGTCACGATTTGTTATTTTTTTTGAGGGAGGGAGTGAGAGGAAAGAGAAGGAAAAAGATGGTGGTCTGGAGTTGGGTTGGTTTTCGTTCAGGAGTTCTGTCACAATTTGTTATATTTTTCTTTGGTATTTTATAAGATTATTTCTTTTATCTGTTTATTGTTGAGGAACACTTTATGTCCGTGACAATACAGCAGGTCATGACATTTCATATAATTCATGTTTGGTGAAATTTGGTATTTCTCATTGTCACAAGGTAGTTTTCTTCTATGATTATAAACTTTCTGTATGCCTTGCCTGTTTACACTCTCCATACCTATAATTATATATATTCCATCTTTTTATAGACTCTTATTTGAATATAGTCTGCCGTAGAGCTTTTCCATATATATCCTTGCTCTTGGTGTCTTGATATATATATATATTTTGTGTGTGTGTGTGTGTGTGTGTGTGTGTTTCATATATATGACTCTGCCATCCTTTCAGACTGTTCCCAGACTCTTGGATTATTATATTTTATGTTATTCAGCTTACGAATGCCTGCAAACAGATGATTTATCATTATATAACCTCCTCTCTCTCTCTCTCTCTCTTTCTCTCTCTATGTGTGTCTGTCTTTCTGTCTCTGTCTGTCTGTATGTCTGTCTGTCTCTCTCTCTCAGCATGACCTGTCCTTCACACTCACTTGCTGTCTGTCTCTGCTTGGGCATGACCTGTCCTTGACCCTGACCCTGTGTTGCATGGTAACGGCGCATGCAGAGTCACTTTGTGCGCCATGACACCCCCCACCCCAAGGAGCTGAAGGCCAGGCACACCAAGTTCCTCAAACAGAAAGACCACATCGACGGTCATGTCATCCCCCACAAAGACAAGACCGAAGAGGTGAGTTGCCGGAAGAGAGGGAGGGATTGGGTTTTCTTCTTCATTCTGGGCTGCAACTCCCACGTGCACTTGTATGTACACGAGTGGGCTTTTATGTGTGTGACTGTTTTTACCCTGCCATGTAGGCAGCCATACTCCGTTTTTCAGGGGTGTACATACTGGGTATGTTCTTGTTTTCATAACCTACCTAACACTGACATGGATTACAGGATCTTTAACAGTGCATATTTGATCTTCTGCTTGTGAACACACACGGAGGGGG
The DNA here is from genome assembly GCF_041734735.1 of Babylonia areolata. Classification (NCBI taxonomy): domain Eukaryota; kingdom Metazoa; phylum Mollusca; class Gastropoda; order Neogastropoda; family Buccinidae; genus Babylonia; species Babylonia areolata. The sequence continues at coordinate 10,251,674 of NC_134908.1, forward strand.
TTCAGGCACTGGCAGGTCTGCACATATGTTGACCTGGGAGATTGGAAAAATCTCCACCCTTTACCTACCAGGCGCCGTTACCGAGATTCAAACCCGGGACCCTCAGATTGAAAGTCCAACTCTTTAACCACTCGGCTATTGCGCCTGTTGGATTTGATTTTAACCCTTACATCACCAGCTGTGTTTAAGCCGCTAACAGCTGCTAGCAGGCTAAAGTCAGCTGCAGAGTACAGCTGAAAACCAGCTGTGCAGCAGAGCTGTCGGTGTCACTCATTAGTTCCCTGTCGTGTGGCAGGAACTCTTCTCCACTGTCACTGTCAGCAGCAAAATCATTAAAGATTCATTTTCCGCCAACTGACTTTCAGTTAGGCTTGTAGCTTGCTGTCCCGTATATCGTGGTATAAAGCCAGACTGTTGGTTACAGTCTGAACTGGTTGAAGAACTCGTCATCATTCAAACTAAGTTTAGAAAAGCTGCTGAAAATTGCTCCAAACCACACAAGAGTTGGTTCAACAATGAGAAGGATGTTTTCTGTACATGTGGCAGGAAGTACTGGCTAAGTTTGGTGTTGCGTATTGAAGAGTAGTGCAAGTTTGTTAACTCTAATGCTCAAGTTGCCAGTCGGCACCAGCAGCATTCTCCCTACAAGTTGCTGTGTGGCGACTGTGGTGTTCTGATTGCAAGTCACTGAGCGGTGACTACAGCAACGAAAGGGTCAACCATTGCCAGAAATAAAAAAGTAGAAAGTGGTGTTTCAAGTCATAAATCACTATCAAGACCAGTCATCCAAAAACTGAGAAAATTGTCAGGATACTGTAATGTATTGTATGACTCTTTTTTTGTCACAACAGATTTCTCTGTTTGAAAATCAGGCTGCTCCCCCATGCCTGAAGTTTTTTTTAAATTTGTTTTCCTATCGAAGTGTATTTTTCTACAGAATTTTGCCAGGGAGAACCCTTTTGTTGTTGTGGGTTCTTTTGTGTGCACTAAGTGCATACTGCACACGGGACCTGTGTTTATCATCTCATCTGAATGACTAGCGTCCAAACCACAACTCAGGGTCTAGTGGAGGGGGAGAGAATACTGGCGACTGTGCCGGGATTTGAACCACTGCGCTCAGAGTCTCTCGCAGAGCGTTACCTCTAGGCCATCATTTCACTGTACCACTCTGTTCAGATCAAATGTGTGAATTTTCAGCCTTTCAGAGTTATTTCCCTTCTTTTGATGATGTCATTTGTGACATCATCATGACTGTGAATTTTACGGGCATAGCAGGGAAAGGGTAAAAGAAGATAATGACAAAAAACAACAACAACCTGATCCTGCAGAAACCATTGTTGTCTCATGTATGTAGCAGATGATTCATGAAAAGGGCATAAACTGGCACTCAAAATTAATACCATGTCTTTCCAGTTTCTGGGATCCTGGTGCGACATTTTTAAAGCCTTGGCCTTTTTCTTTTAAAATGAAAAAAAAAGAAAAAAAAAGTGATTAAAAACCTATGTGAATTCTGGGTCCTGTTTACAAAAGTTATGTTATCATTCTCTGCAAACTCTGGTCCCACTGTGCAGTGTGGGAAACTTGTTTTGACACAGTCTGCAAACTCTGGTCATACTATGCAATGTCTGAACCTACTCTGACAAACTCTGGTCCCACTCTGCAGTGTGGGAAACTTGTTTTGACACAGTCTGCAAACTCTCGTCATACTATGCAATGTCTGAACCTACTCTGACATACTCTGGTCCCACTGTGCAGTGTGGGAAACTTGTTTTGACACAGTCTGCAAACTCTGGTCATACTATGCAATGTCTGAACCTACTCTGACATACTCTGCAGAGAGAGAAAATCTGGTGATTGTGGCATTCGATTCTGTACCCTCAGATATTCTCTCACATTCCAGTCGGACGAGTCACTTACCACTAGGCCACCACTCTACATAATGCGTGCTAGGTATGGTCTGTTTTTTTCCCCATAAGACACTGGACACCGATACAGAATATGGGATATTTGTTTTGTGTATCAGGTTTGATCTACACATGCAAAGGGTTAAGGCATTGCTGACTGTCTTTGTTGTTTGTCAACTGAGTGGAGCAAATGAATGTACTACGAGAAGATGAGTTTGGAGTAGGGGAAGGAAGACGGAGAATGAGAGATGGACCCCCCATCCCCAAGCTTCCCCATTATTATTATTACGATTATACCCTTCTCAGGGTTCGTCATTAACATTTTTTCACATGAGCGCCTGCGCTCTAGTTTCAGAATTTTGATGAGCGCAAACTGAAAACTAAGAGCGCACACTAAAAACTTCTTCTTTTCGCCATCCCCTTCACCGTCAGCCTTCCTTTTTGGGATCAAATATTTCAGTATTTTGATTATGCACGGCCACGAAATCGATCGTGTGCTCCACTTTTCTACTCTTCAAGTCTGAAGAGCGCTCTTTTGCATAGCCTCCCCTGATTCACTAGGCCTACTTCCGGTTGAACTAACAAAACGTAAACAGACGGCTTTCAAACTTCGGTAAACGCAAAACGATCGCGCTTTTGACTCTTGTTTGTGATGGACAATGGAATAACAATTTAGATACAGTAGTGTATGCTTATGTCTTTTCAAAATCAAGAGCGCAAGCGCTCTGAGTCAAGGAATTTTCCAGAGCGCAATTTGTTTTTTCAGAGCGTTCCGCTCAGCGCTCCCGTTAGTGACGAACCCTGCCCTTCTACTGTTGTAGTGTCTGCAGAGAATGTAGACTCCGCGGACCCTGCATTATTTATATGCATGCGCTTCTCTGGAACTTTTTTCTTTGGAAGTGTGTAGTGTGGTATTTCATTTATGCTTGGTGGAATGTCTACGTGTTTTAATCACATATCAATCTATTTGTGTAAACAGACATGATGATAAGATTGATTATTGGTAACCTGGACAATCAAGAACCTGTATAATTGTTGACGTTACTGAACGGATGGCATTGAAAGATTGCAGCTCAACGTTGAGTCTGTTATTCTGTTGTATGAATTGAAATAACAGCGACTCTACACTTGGTGCCTACATATGTGTGTATTATCATGTATTATTATTATTGTCATTATATATTGTTATTATATGTTTTGTTTGTTTTTTTTTGGTGGTAAATTTGAGGCTAGGTACTTATCTCTGCACTCACTTTTATTCTTTGCATCAAGTTGATCATGAGTTGTGTGTTGATTATTTCAGGGCATAGTGACTCCACATTGCTCGCAAGAATGATTACAACAGTTGTTCTGAAGTGTTGTTTTTCCCGATCTGAATCGTTGCTCAGTTTAATTCAGAGCACACATTAGTGAAGCATTTAAGTTTGGATATATGTATGTTGCTTAAAAGACTACACAGGAAAGAGCACACAAAAAAGGAAGGAAATAAAGATCATTGTGTAAGAGTTGTTGGAATGAGTCACACAGCTTTTTTGTTTTCCTCATTGTTGATGGTTAAAATATCGAAACGACAAACTGGTTTGGAGTGAGATTCTTGAGATTCTTGAGAGCTGCTCATTTATGCTGTACCAAGTGTGTGAATGTGTATCAGTATCTTTTGAAAGTAAGCTTGTTTGAGTCACTTTTCTCTTTTCTCTGTCATAACATTCTCTACTTTCTCTGTCTTTCAAACTTATCTGTTTCTCCGCTTTGACTTATTTAGGGTTTTTTCCCTTCCTGCCTTTATTTCTTTGTTTTCCCTTTTTCTTTCCAAATCGCCTGTTTTTCCTCTTCATCTTATATTGATTCCTTCTTTCCTTCCAACCTTAATCTTTTCTTCCCCGTTGTCTTTCTGAATTACCTGTTTCTTCTCTTTTGCCGTATTTTCATTTCTTCACAGTCCTGTGCAGTTTAAAAGAATGAACTGTTTCAAGATGTTTTACATTGTTACTTTCAAACATTTTGATAACTCCTGTGTCTGACTGAGTGGGTATCATGTGTAATCTTTGAAGGTCTTGACTGTGGGTTTTAAAAAAAAGAAAGAAAAAAAATTATTTCACGACTGATCACAGGATTTGTTACCTACTTTCAAATCCATATTAACTCTCTCCATATGAACGGCGAAAGAGACGACGTTAACAGCGCTTCACTCCAGTTACCATCATCAAAATATTGCAAGTGGAAGGCTCTTATAATGAAGAGGTGAATGTTGACAAAGATACCACAATTCTGACGACGGAAGCTAAAGGTTGGGTCATTCAGAAACCCACAGGACATCCGAGGGGTATGTGTAGAGGAGAAGAGAGGACTGGCCGTACTGAGTGAGTTAAGAAATTGTACCTGTTGATAGCATTGTTGGTGTTGTTGCTATGGACTGTTGTTGTTGTGGTAGCAGTACCACTTGTTTTTATTATCATTAAACCATTGCTTTCATGGCACATAGCCTTTAACCCCTTGATGGCTGAACCATGGTGAAATGAGATCAGTGTGGCGGGAATGTAAAGGGCAGTTACTAGTTTGTGTGTACTTTTAACCCATTCAACCCAGGGGAGCCATGGCAGGCGTCCATGCCATATTGATGTGGAAAAAACACAGACAGTATGTGTTGTTTTTCCTCCAAATTACCTGTGCACACATCCAGAAATAAATGTAGATTTTAGTTCCCTTATTTTTAGGTTCATGCATGTGTAGGAACGTGAAAACCATTTTAATGAGACAAATTTTGACGCTCAGGCGAAGGCTGGATGAGTTAAGTGAGGTAATTAAGAGTTGCCGAATGAAAGCGATGTATCATCAGGACCAAGAAGTCTCAGTAGAAGGTGATGACTGATGTCCTGGCCTGTGAGGTCTGTCTGAACTCAGTCAGGTGACAGCCCTTCACTGAGCAGCGTACTCAGCACCAGCTTCTTCTTCTTCTTCTTCTTCTGCATTCACTCGTATGCACACGAGTGGGCTTTTACGTGTATGACCGTTTTTACCACGCCATATAGGCAGCCATACTCCGTTTTCGGGGGTGTGCATGCTGGGTATGTTCTTGTTTCCATAACCCACCGAACGCTGACATGGATTACAGGATCTTTAACGTGCGTATTTGATCTTCTGCTTGCATATATATACACACGAAGGGGGTTCAGGCACTAGCAGGTCTGCATATATGTTGACCTGGGAGATCGTAAAAGTCTCCACCCTTAACCCACCAGACGCCGTCACCGTGATTCGAACCCGGGACCCTCAGATTGACAGTCCAACGCTTTAACCACTCGGCTATTGCGCCCATCACTCAGCACCAACAGTCATGGGGTTAATATCCATTCCTGGGTTGGCGTTTGCGGAAAAGATTGAGAAAAAACAATGCTGTGACAGCTTTGACAGGTTTCTGGAACAGACTCTGGAGGGGAACAGTTTACTTTCTTTTTTGTTGTTGGCATTATTATTGTTATTTTGGTAATTAATGTGAAAATTATTATCATTAATGATTTAATCACTGTTATCGTTTCTTCTTCACACAAGCGACAGAGCTGTAGGAATCTGGTGAACAGTTCTGCTGTGCAGCGCACCAGTGATTTTCACAGAGTTCAGAGAATAAGATTGTTATTTAAGCCATCGTTATTTCAATGGGCATTATCATTTTTTATATTGTGTGAGGATTATCATTATTGTTATCTCCATAACCATTGTGTTTGTATTGTGGTTATTATACATACATACATCTATATATATATATATATATATATATATATATATATATATATATATATATATGTGTGTGTGTGTGTGTGTGTGTGTGTATGTATGTTGTGTTTTGTGTGTGTGTGTGTGTGTGTGTGTGTGTGTGTGTGTGTGTTCTGCTCCATTACAACTGCTGTTAAAATGACTAATTTGTTATCATTATTCTACTCACCATTAGCATCATCCAGTAAAGACGATAGCGTTACCATTGTTTACAATGTGGTTGATTATATTAATCCACCTCCATACAACTGCTATTACCGTGATTATTCCTCAGCTACTTTAAGTATTACCATTTTTAACTACATTAGTACATATACTTTACAGTGACCCACTGGTGCAAACTCGGACAGGGGTCTGATTCATTTTCCTATTTTATTCATCATTATCATTATTGTAATCACCATGGTATTACCATTGTTTATATTGAGGTTGATTATATCAGTCTGCCTCCGTTCTTCTGCTATTACCATGACTTTCCCTCAGCTAGTTTAATTCTTACCATTATTATCACCATGAGCATTATTGTAAAGACAGTGGTATCACCATTATTATGATATATCAGTCCACCCCTGTTCTGCTGCTATTACCACAGATTTCCCTTGGCTATTTTGATTATTACCGTTATTTAAATCGCTGTCATCATTACTGGGATCACCATGGAATTACTGTTGTTTATATTGTAATTGATTATATTAGTCTGCCCCCTTACAACTACTATCACCATGCTTATTCCTCAGCTACTTTGATTATCAACACTATATTATTCATCATTATCATTATCATTATTGTGATCACCATGGAATTACCATTGTTATATTTGTTTATATTGCAGTTGATAATATCAGTCCGCCTGCATTCTACTGCAATTACAATGACTGTCCCTCAGCTGATCAAATCATTACCACTATTTCATTGATCATTATCATTATTGTAATCACCATTACCATTGCAGTCGATATGTATGCAGCAGTTGCCTCCTCTGCTGTTCTGATGGTCAGTCGGACGCGATACTGTGTATGTTTGTATTTATGTAAATATTTCCACTCTGGCACTCCTGCTGTTACCGCGATTTTCCCTGGGCCCTGTTGGCACAGGATAAGATGTTCATGCCGGGGCGTGACCCTGATGCATCATGGGAGCGGGAGGAGGCGGTGGCCTCGCCAAAGCACGGTGCGATGGACGAGCGTCGACCATCTCCGGTGCACACGTCCCCACAGGTCCAGCAGCCCCCGCCCCAGCCCCCGCCTCCTGACGTCATCAAAGGTCTGTCATTGGTGGATGGTTTTGTTGTTGTTTTTTCATTTGTTGGTCATGTGATTGGTTGATATTTTTTTTCATTGGTTGGTTGTGTGATTGGTTGATTTTTTCATTGGTCAGTCGAGTGATTGGTTGATTTTTTTAAAGTTTTTTTAAATTTTATTATTGGTTGGTTGAGTACAATACAATACATTACAACACAACACAACACAACACAATACAATACAATACAGTGCAGTGCAGTGCAGGCAACGCAACGCAGCACAGCACAGCACAACACAATGCAGAGCAATGCAATACAATTCGATTCGATACAACATAGTACAGCACAACACAGCATAAGCAAAGCCAATCCAAGCCAAGACAGTGCAACACAGCACAGCACAACACAACAGAACACAACACAACACAACACAACGCAGCACAATACAACACAAAACACTATACGACACCACACCACACGACACCACAGTACAATACAATAAAACAACACAACGCCACACAACACAACGCAGTGCAATGCAATGCAGTGAATTACAATACAGTTCAGTGCAACACAGTACAGTTCAGTGCACTACAGTACAAAACAACACAGTACAGCACAGCATTGAGCCAAGACAAGACAACGCAACAGAACTCGAACGCAATGCAACGCAACACAATACAGGTCAGCACAGCGCAGCACAGCACAGTACAACACAACACAACACATTACAGTACAACACTGTACTTCCAGCGCCAGACCTCCAAGGCGCCACCCCGTCCACCGCCCAGTCGGAATCCTCGGAGGAGGAAGACGACCGCCTCCCGCAGGAGTCGCAGCCCTTGCTGACAGGCAAGACAGTGACCATCGCCGCACCAGCGCCCCCTGTCGCCATCGCCAGCCAGGACGAGGAGGAGGGGGAGCTGGAAGGGGGTGTGGTCGCCGTGGAAACGGGGAAGGAGCGAGGGGGCGACTCGGACTCGGACGACGATCAGGGCTCTGACAGCAACCTGGTGGGTGTTTTGGTGTGCTGGTGTTTCGGGGGGGGTGTTAGGGTGTGGGAGGATGAGAGGGGGGTGGATGGGTAGGTTGGGGGGGGGGGGGTGTGATGGAAGTGTGTTGTTTGGTGGATGGTGTTGGGTTGTGGAGAGGTTTTATGGAGCTTGTTGAGTTGTTGAGGGTGATGGGTTTTGGAAGGTGATGGGTGTTGGGTTGTGGAGGGTGTTGGGTTGTGGAGGGTGTTGGGTTGTGGAGGGTGTTGTGTTGTGGCAGGGTGTTAGGTTGTGGAGGGTGTTGTGTTGTGGCAGGGTGTAGGGTTGTGGCAGGGTATAGGGTTGTGGCAGGGTGTTGTGTTGTGGGAGGGTGTTGTGTTGTGGCAGGGTGTTGGGTTGTAGAGGGATGGGTGTTGGGTTATGGAGGGTGTTGAGATTTGGAGGGTGATAGGTTGTGGGAGGGTGTTGGTAGTGTGTTGGGTTGTGGAGGGATGGGTGTTGGGTTGTGGCAGGGTGTTGGGTTGTGGAGGGTGTTGGGTTGTGGCAGGGTGTTGGGTTGTGGGAGGGTGTTGGGTTGTGGAGGGTGTTGCATTGTGGAGGGTGTTGCATTGTGGAGGGTGTTGAGATGTGGCAGGGTGTTGGGTTGTGGAGGGTGTTGCATTGTGGAGGGTGTTGCGTTGTGGCAGGGTGTTGGGTTGTGGAGGGTGTTGGGTTGTGGAGGGTGTTGTGTTGTGGCAGGGTGTTGGGTTGTGGAGGGTGTTGGGTTGTGGAAGGGTGTTGGGTTGTGGAGGGTGTTGTGTTGTGGCAGGGTGTAGGGTTGTGGCAGGGTGTAGGGTTGTGGAGGGTGTTGTGTTGTGGCAGGGTGTTGGGTTGTGGAGGGTGTTGTGTTGTGGCAGGGTGTAGGGTTGTGGCAGGGTGAAGGGTTGTGGCAGGGTGTTGAGATGTGGAGGGTGTAGGGTTGTGGCAGAGTGTTGTGTTGTGGCAGGGTGTTGGGTTGGGTTGTGGCAGGGTGTTGGGTTGTGGAGGGTGTTGTGTTGTGGCAGGGTGTTGGGTTGTGGAGGGTGTTGTGTTGTGGAGGGTGTTGGGTTGTGGCAGGGTGTTGGGTTGGGTTGTGGCAGGGTGTTGGGTTGTAGAGGGACGGGTGTTGGGTTATGGAGGGTGTTGAGATGTGGAGGGTGATAGGTTGTGGAGGGTGTTGGGTTGTGGAGGGTGTTGGGTTGTGGCAGGGTGTTAGGGTGTTGGGTTGTGGCAGGGTGTTGAGATGTGGAGGGTGATAGGTTGTGGAGGGTGTTGGGTTGTGGCAGGGTGTTGGGTTGTGGCAGGGTGTTAGGGTGTTGGGTTGTGGCAGGGTGTTGAGATGTGGAGGGTGATAGGTTGTGGAGGGTGTTGGGTTGTGGGAGGGTGTTGGGTTGTGGAGGGTTTTGGTTGTGGAGGGTTTTGGTTGTGGAGGGTGTTGGGTTGTGGCAGGGTGTTGAGATGTGGAGGGTGTTGGGTTGTTGAGGGTTTTGGTTGTGGAGGGTGTTGGGTTGTGGAGGGTGTTGGGTTGTGGCAGGGTGTTGGGTTGTGGCAGGGTGTTGGGTTGTGGAGGGTGTTGGATTGTGGCAGGGTGTTGGGTTGTGGCAGGGTGTTGAGATGTGGAGGGTGATAGGTTGTGGAGGGTGTTGGGTTGTGGCAGGGTGTTGGGTTGTGGAGGGTGATGGGTTGTTGAGGGTTTTGGTTGTGGAGGGTGTTGGGTTGTGGAGGGTGTTGGGTTGTGGAGGGTGATGGGTTGTGGCAGGGTGTTGGGTTGTGGCAGGGTGTTGGGTTGTGGAGGGTGTTGGGTTGTGGCAGGGTGTTGGGTTGTGGGAGGGTGTTGGGTTGTAGAGGGTGTTGGGTTGTGGAGGGTTTTGGTTGTGGAGGGTTTTGGTTGTGGAGGGTGATAGGTTGTGGCAGGGTGTTGGGTTGTGGGAGGGTGTTGGGTTGTGGAGGGTGTTGGGTTGTGGAGGGTGTTGGTTGTGGAGGGTGTTGGTTGTGGAGGGTGTTGGGTTGTGGAGGGTGTTGGGTTGTTGAGGGGTGGGTGATGCGATGTGGAGGGTGTTAAGTTGTGGGATGGTGGCTGGGGGCTGGTGTGGAGGGGAGGGTGTTGCTTGGTGCAGGGGTGGGGTGGAAGATGTTGGGTCATGGAGGGTTGGGGTGTAAGTAATACGTTAGGTCATGGAAGGGCAAGGACCGGAAAAGTAAGAGAAAAAAGTAAATTATAGTAAAGGCAATTCAGGGATTTCAGACAGAAACAGGAACAAAAATCTTGATCTCCTCCCCCAGATTTCTCACTCCACAGGATGGGACTTGGTTGCCGAGGAGAAGTAAAAAAAAAAAACAACCAAAAAAACCCCCCAAAAAATCCCAAAAAAGTCTGTGTTATGGGTGGAGCTAATTCAGCGATCCCTAACAGGAACACAAAATTCTTAATCTGCTCTCCGAAATTTCCCACTCCACAGGAAGAGGCTTGGTTGCTGTGTAGAAAAAGAAAAAGAAGAAGAAAAAAAAAGTCAATAGCATGGATGGAGGTAAGATTCCAAACAGAAACAGAAAAATTTATAATCTCCACCCCGAAAATTCCCATTCCACAGGGTGGTGGGGGTGGTGGTGGTGGTTGCTGTGGAGGGTTGGGGGTGGGGGGATTATGGGTGGAGCTAATTCAATGATTCCAAACAGAAAAAAATCTTAAATCTGATCCTCCTGAAATTTAATTTTCCCCACTCGACAGGAGCGAGAACGGAAGGTGGGCTTTGTGCCGGAGATTGACGAAGAGCCGGACAAGGATCACCGCCTGCGTCGTCGCGACACGCCCCACTACCTGAAGAACAAACGCGTCAACAAGGAGGAGGACGCTGAGCAGAAGGTGCGCGAGATCCTCGCCCAGGCGGCCGCTCAGAAAGAGGCTGCCGCCATTTCGCCTGTCGTCAAGGTGAGGGAGGGGGTGGTGGGTGAAGAGGAGTGTGTGTGTGTGTGTGGGTGGGTAGGGGGTGGGGGGTTTGTGTGTGTGTGTGTATTGTGTGGTGTGGTGTGGTGTTGTGTTGTGCATGCATGTGCATACGTTTTATTCATTAATTTTACGTCTTTCTACTTTTAAGTGATATTAGTAATAGTAGTATGTGAGTGAGAAAAAGTTTTGAAGCGTGTGTGTGTGTACATTGTGTGTGTGTGTGTGTGTGTGTGTGTGTGATTGAGTGAAAGTGATCGAATGAGTTTGAGACAGACAGACAGACAGAGACGGTGTTCTGAAGTGTGCGTGTCAGCAGCTGTGTGCTATGTTTTGGCAGAGAAATTGAAAGTAACTGCAGCTAATGACCTTCCTTTGTATATAATTACCTCCCTTCTGCATTCCTATGCAGCGCCCTCTTATTACCACCGCTGTTCTCTTTTCCTGGCCGTGTAGCCACCAGACGACGACACCCTGATGGTGCCCCAGACGCAACCTTTGACCTTGACCGTGGGGCCACAAGAGGAGGAGGCAACAGTGCACATTGTCCGAGAGCCAGGTCAGGGTCTGGGCATCAGCATCGCTGGGGGTCAGGGTTCCACTCCTTACAAAGGCGACGATGAGGTGAGGGCTGAGGCGTTGGGAGAATCTTGGGAAGGTTTTGTTTGTGTGTGTGTGTGTGTGTGTGTGTGTGTGTGTAACTGTCGAGTGAATTTTAGTGTGTGGTGTGTGTGTGTGATTATTAAATGAATTTGTGTGTGTAATTGTGAAGTGAATTTGTGTGTGTGTGTGTGTGTGTATGTGTGTGTGTGATTCGATCCTCTGCGCTCCAATTCTCTCGCTCCCAAGATGGACGTATCACCTTGAGGCCACCACTCCACGTACAGCTACATTCCTAACTCATGTTGTTGTTATTCATTATTGATCAGTGATATTATCATCACGTCTTTCTCTGTCAGAGAGTCAGTGGCACACAGTCTCTCTTTATGCAACGAAGATATCCACGTTTCACTGTTCTTCGGCCAGCAGAGCTCAGCGTGGAAATGCAGCTTTTACTGTTTTGTCTTGCCAGATTTTCTCTTTGTCTTGGTGCCTGGTGATCTGTTCTTGTTATGTGGTTTTCTCTTTCCTTCGCCGTCACCTTTAGGAAGCACAGTCATTAGTGTTTCGTGTTGATTGATAGTTGTTATAGGTGCATTACCACGAGGCCACAATCAGTAGTATTTCATGTTGATTGATAGTTGTTATAGGCACATTACTGTTAGGCCACTATCAGTAGTATTTCGTGTTGGTTGAGAGTTGTTATGGGCGCGTTACTGCTCGGCCACAATCAGTAGTATTTTGTGTTGATTGATAGTTGTTATAGGCGCGTTACCAGTACGCCATAATCAGTAGTATTTCGTGTTGATTGATAGTTGTTATAGGTGCGTTACTCCTAGGCCACTATCAGTAGTATTTCGTGTTGATTAATAGTTGTTATAGGCGCGTTACTGCTAGGCCACTATCAGTAGTATTTCGTGTTGATTGATAGTTGTTATAGGTGTGTTACCACCAGACCACAATCCGTAGTATTTCATTTTGATTGATAGTTGTTACAGGCGCGTTACTGCTCGGCCACAATCAGTAGTATTTCGTGTTGATTGATAGTTGTTATAGGCATGTTACTGCTAGGCCACTATCAGTAGTATTTCGTGTTGATTGATAGTTGTTATAGGTGCATTACTGCTAGGCCACAATCAGTAGTATTTTGTGTTGATTGATAGTTGTTATAGGCGTGTTACTGCTAGGCCACAATCAGTAGTATTTCGTGTTGATTAATAGTTGTTATAGGCGTGTTACTGCTAGGCCACTATCAGTAGTATTTCGTGTTGATTAATAGTTGTTATAGGTGTGTTACTGCTAGGCCACTATCAGTAGTATTTCGTGTTGATTGATAGTTGTTATAGGCGCATTACTGCTAGGCCACAATCAGTAGTATTTTGTGTTGATTGATAGTTGTTATAGGCGCGTTACCAGTACGCCACAATCAGTAGTATTTCGTGTTGATTGATAGTTGTTATAGGCGCGTTACTCCTAGGCCACTATCAGTAGTATTTCGTGTTGATTGATAGCTTTTATAGGCGCGTTACCACTACGCCACAATCAGTAGTATTTCGTGTTGATTGATAGCTGTTACATGCGCGTTACCACTACGCCACAATCAGTAGTATTTCATGTTGATTGATAGTTGTTACAGACATGTTACCACTACGCCACAATCAGTAGTATTTCGTGTTGATTGATAGTTGTTACAGACATGTTACCACTACGCCACAATCAGTAGTATTTTGTGTTGATTGATAGTTGTTACAGACATGTTACCACCAGGCCAACATTCCATCAGTATTTTGTTGTGTTTTTCAGAGCATCTTCTTTTCTCGAGTGACGGAAGGAGGTCCGGCCTCTAAGGCAGGGATCAAAGTGGGGGATAAGCTTCTGAAGGTGTGTGAGAGATTTCTTGTCTGGTACCCACACACACACACACACACGCATGCATGTGCGAGCATGTGCGTACGTGAGTGTGTGTATGCGTTTCTTCTTTTTCTCTCTTTTTCTTTACCCCTCTCTTTCTCTGTGTGTTTGGTGAGTGCGTGTGCGTGTGTGTTTTCTACTGTTGTGATGATGATATGTGTTTACTGGTGTGTTATGGTGTGTGTCACTGTTGTGACAGTTTCTGTGTTTACTGGTGTGTTATGGTGTGTGTAACTGTTGTGACAGTTTCTGTGTTTACAGGTGTGTTATGGTGTGTGTAACTGTTGTGACAGTTTCTGTGTTTACAGGTGTGTTATGGTGTGTGTAACTGTTGTGACAGTTTGTGTGTTTACTGGTGTGTTATGGTGTGTGTAACTGTTGTGACAGTTTGTGTGTTTACTGGTGTGTTATGGTGTGTGTAACTGTTGTGACAGTTTCTGTGTTTACTGGTGTGTTATGGTGTGTGTAACTGTTGTGACAGTTTGTGTGTTTACTGGTGTGTTATGGTGTGTGTAACTGTTGTGACAGTTTCTGTGTTTACAGGTGTGTTATGGTGTGTGTAACTGTTGTGACAGTTTCTGTGTTTACAGGTGTGTTATGGTGTGTGTAACTGTTGTGACAGTTTGTGTGTTTACAGGAGTGATTTGATGTGTGTAACTGTTGTGATGATGATGTGTGCTTACTGGTGTGCAGCAGTGTGTGTAACTGTTGAGACGATGATTTGTGTTTACTGGTGTATAGTGGTGTGTGTAACTGTTGAGACGATGATTTGTGTTTACTGGTGTATAGCGGTGTGTGTAACTGTTGAGACGATGATTTGTGTTTACTGGTGTATAGCGGTGTGTGTAACTGTTGAGACGTCAGTGTGTGTTTTCTGTTGTGTTGCGATGTGTGTAAATGTTACGATGACGATATGCGTTTATTGGTGTGTAGTGGTGTGTGTAACTGTTGAGACGGCAGTGTGTGTTTTCTGTTGTGTTGCGATGTGTGTAAATGTTACGATGACGATATGCGTTTATTGGTGTGTAGTGGTGTGTATAACTGTTGAGATGAAGGAGTGTGTTTACTGGTGTGTAGCAGCGTCTGTAATATTGAGACAACAAGAGTGTGTTTCTTGGTGTGTTGTGGTGTGTGTAAATGTTGCGACGATGATGTGTGTTCCCTGGTGTGCTGCAGTGTGGGTACTTGAATTTGATGACAGTTGTGTGTAGTGGTGTGTAGTTTTTGTGACGACGATGTATGTTTACTAGTGTGTAGTAGTGTGTGTAAATGTTATGACATGTGTTCACTGGTGTGTAGCGGTGTGTTGTAACGACAGTGTGTGTTCACTTCATCTTGTGTGTAGCGGTGTGTTGTGACAACAGTGTCTGTTCACTTGTGTGTAGCAATGTGTGTAACTGTTGTGACAGTGATGTGTGTTTATTGGTGTGTATCGGTACGTGTACTTGTTTTGATGACATTGTGTGTGTAGTGGTGTGTAGTTTTTGTGACAACGATATGTTTACCAGCGTGTGTGTAGCGGTGTGTTGTGACAACAGTGTCTGTTCACTTGTGTGTAGCAATGTGTGTAACTGTTGTGACAATGATGTGTGGTCACTGGACTGAGTGGTGTGTGTAACTATTGTAACAATGATGTGTGTTTATTGGTGTGTATCGGTACGTGTACTTGTTTTGATGACATTGTGTGTGTAGTGGTGTGTAGTTTTTGTGACAACGATATGTTTACCAGCGTGTAGCGGTGTATGTAAATGTTATGATGACATGTGCTCACTGCTGTGTAGCAGTGTGTAGTGATGACAGTGTGTGTTCCACTGGAGTGTAGTGGTGTGTTGTGACGACATGTGTTCCCTGGTGTGTAGCGGTGTGTAGTGATGACAGTGTGTGTACACTGGTGTGTAGCGGTGTGTAGCGACGACAGTGTGTGTTCACTGGAGTGTAGCAGTGTGTTGTGACGACATGTGTTCCCTGGTGTGTAGTGATGTGTTATGACGACAGTGTGTGTTCACTGGAGTGTAGTGGTGTGTTGTGACGACATGTGTTCCCTGGTGTGTAGTGGTGTGTAGTGACAACAGTGTGTGTTCACTGGTGTGTAGTGAAGACAGTGTGTGTTCACTGGAGTGTAGCGGTGTGTTGTGATGACACGTGTTCCCTGGTGTGTAGCGGTGTGTGTAATGAGTGACATCAGGTAGCATGTCGGCCAGGTGAACGACAAGAGTCTGGTGGACGCGGACCATTACTTCGCCGTCGATGTGCTGAAGAACAGCGGCAATGACATCACCATGGTGATCGCCAGGGAGAAGCCGGTACCCGATTCGATGGAACCGGTCAGTGGTGTTGTGTTTTTTAGTTTTTAGTTATTTTTTTGTTTGTGTTTTTTGGGGGGCGTCTTGGGGTGTGGTACGTCAAGTAGCTGTGTTGTGTCACTTGCTTGAGAGTGTTCAGTTTAATGTATATTGTTTTTGATGTTTTGGTCCAACCTTTGACATGGTTTTTTTGGCGTTGGACTAGGCTGTGGGCTGAGATATCGTGTAGGGTGAGTTGTGAGCCACTGGATGCACAATTGATTTCTAGATTGATGAATAGAGATTCATTGTATTTTATTGTAATCATATTGGACTGTGACCATCAGGACGGTGGAGGAGGCAAACTGATGTCTTGACTATTTTAGTTAGAATTTGATAATAGTGGAGAGTGTCTTGCCCAAGTTACATCCCCACTCTCTTGGCCAAGGGGGTTTTAGGACAGTCGGCGTTGGGATGGTTCCCAAAGGCCAATTAACCCCCGAGGCTGCAGCACTGAGAGTCAGTGCAGTCTTGCCTCCTAGTTTGAGAGTCATAGTCCTTCATGAAAGACTAAGTTAAGAATGAATTATTATTGCAAGTGGAGAAACAATTGATAATACAGCTCTCACTATGCTGTTGGCACAGTTGTAAGCTTATGTCAGTCTCTGATATAAAACTTCACATTTAGGCTTGAGTGATGTTAGCAGGTTTAGAAATTTTTCACAATGCTGTTGGCACAGTTGTAAGCTTATGTCAGTCTCTGATATAAACCTTCACATTTAGGCCTGAGTGATGTTAGCAGGTTTAGAAATTTTTCACTATGCTGTTGGCACAGTTGTAAGCTTATGTCAGTCTCTGATATAAACCTTCACATTTAGGCCTGAGTGATGTTAGCAGGTTTAGAAATTTTTCACTATGCTGTTGGCACAGTTGTAAGCTTATGTCAGTCTCTGATATAAACCTTCACATTTAGGCCTGAGTGATGTTAGCAGGTTTAGAAATTTTTCACTATGCTGTTGGCACAGTTGTAAGCTTATGTCAGTCTCTGATATAAACCTTCACATTTAGGCCTGAGTGATGTTAGCAGGTTTAGAAATTTCAAGCTGATTTTCAGTGGTTCTAGGGGGACAAAGAGATAAACACAACAACAAAATGTTTGCCAGTGATTACTACACATATTTCGCTGGAAGAGAATATATTATTTTTAGTATTAAACATTTTGGTTATTTGTTTGCCTTTTGTTACAACAGATGGCGCTGGAAGATAAAGTGGATGAGGCGGCAGCGGTGACGGAGGAAGATGGAACACACACTGGCATCGCCACCGTGTCCTTTGCTACGGAGTCTGAGATGGAGGTGTATGGAGAGGTGAGGGGGTGCTGTGCGGGATGGGAGGGTGTGTGTGCGTGTGAGTGGATGGGTGTGTGCATATGTGGAGAGGTGGAAGGTTGGATGTGTTTGGGTTTAGTTGTGTGTATGCTTGTGTGTGTGGCTGGGTGTGTGTTCGTGTGTAAGCAGGGGAATTGGGGAGGGGTGGTTGTGTATGGATGGGTGAGAGTGGATGTATGTGTGTGTGTGTGTGTGTGGAGGGACATAGGGGGTTGTGTGTGTGTGTGTGTGTGTGTGTGTGACTTTGAATGTGCAAGTACAAGTACTTTACATCCCAAGACTGGGTTGAGGTGTGGGTGTGTGTGTGTGTGTGTGTGTGTGTGTGCAGAGGAATTGCAGGGTTATATGTGTTGCTTGGTGGGTGTGTGAGTATGTGGAGGGGAATTTGGGTGGTTGAGTGTGTGTATATATGTTGAGATGTGTGTATTTGTGTGTGTGTGTGTGTGTGACTGTGTGACTTTGTGAATGTGCAAGTACAAGTACTTTACATCACAAGACTAGGTTGATGTGTGTGTGTGTGTGTGTGTGTGTGTGTGTGTGTGCGTGTGCAGAGGTGGGTGTGTGAGTATGTGGAGGGGAATTTGGGTGGTTGAGTGTGTGTATATATGTTGAGATGTGTGTATTTGTGTGTGTGTGTGTGCATGTGTGTGTGTGTGTGTGTGTGCTTTACCAAGACAAAACAAGACAAGACAAGACATAATACATTACATCTTTATTAATCCATTTTGAAATTACATGTGCATCCATGTTGAGTTTGTGTATGCGTTGGGTTGGCATATGTGAGTGTGTGCACGTTTGATCAAGAAGATAGCGCCATTCGTGCTAAATCAAGGATGTGTTTGTAAATCATTTTTTTTTTCATGTTCGTCATTGATTTATTCACCTGTTTCATCCCCCACGACAGACTCTGACGGTGGATCTGCAAAGGGATCAGTGGGGTCTGGGCTTCAGTATTGCTGGGGGCAGAGGGTCTATACCTGCCAACGACAATGTGAGTATCTCCCTCACTACTTCTTTTTTGTTCGTGGGCTGCAGCTCCTGTGTTTGAGAGGGCTTTCGCTTTCTTCCTTGCATGAGGGAATCCAGACTTTTTGTTTTTTTGGGGGGTATGCATGATGGGTATGTTCATATTTCCGTTTCCCCACCAGGGAGGAAAGTGGCAGATTGGTTAAGACCTTATCTACCAATACGGTGGTCCGTGAGTGTTTGGGTTCAAATCGTGGTCTCACCCTATCTCTCAAGTTTGACTGGAACATCTTATTGGGGGTCTAGTCATTCGGATGAGAAGATAAACGGAGGTCCTGTGTGCAGCATGCACTTCGCGCATTGAAAAAGAACCCATGGCAATGTAAGTGTTGTCCCCTGGCAAAATTCTGTAGAAGAAATCCACTCAGTAAGAAGAAATCCACACACAGATACATGCATGCACTCAAGGCCTGACCATCCTGTTGGGTTATGCTGCTGGTTTGGCATCAGCCAAGCCGATGTGGTGTAGCATGCATGGATTTGTATGAACGCAGTGATGCCTCCTTGAGAAACTGAAAGTCCATAACCCACCGAATGCTGACATGGATTATGTGATCTTTATTGTGGGTATTTGGTCTTCTGCATGCCAAATATATGAAATGGGTTCAGGCATCTGCAGGACCGTGCATCTGTTGAGCTCAGACATTGGAAAATAAATCTTTCCCTCCGCCCCGTTTACCCACCAGGCACCGCGACCTAGCTTTGAACCTGGGGCCCTCAGATTGAAAGTCTGACACTGACCACTCGGCTGTTTTCGCCCATTGATCTCTGTAACTGATTGACCGGCTGAGTGAGTGATGGGTTATACTTGTATGTGTTTGTTCTGCAGTCACCAGTGTGTGTGACAGAACAGTTTGACGTAAGTTCACACGTCAGGACTGTTTGTTCATTTCCATGTCGTTTTGATTGAAAGTGCTCACATTCTGTTTTTTGGGGGGGTGGTTTGATATCATTAAACTGTGAACTTTGTGGCTTTTTATTCATTTTATGCTGATTTGATATCTGGATTGGTGGTGATTGGGTACAGATTGATTTGAACATTTTTCCTTTTATATGTTAGATTTGGCCTGGTGTGGTTGGGTTGCCTTGGTGATAGAAAGTGATGCTTTCCTAGCATTTTTGTAATTTTTTACTTGAGTTTCTTAAAGATCGGCTTTCTTTCTCTTTTTATTTTTTGCTAGTGTTTTTGCTGCTTAATTCCAGTGGTTTTTGTGTGGATTACATAGTTGTAAAATGTTAATCTTTTTGATTGTATAGGTATGTGGAGTGTCAGTTTCATTTACGGATGTTAAATGTCATGTATAGTTGTTTTTAGATGTAGATTTTTTTCTTTGTCAAATGTCAGTCTTGTTCTTTTATTATTTTTTTATATTTATGATATTGAAGATGTTGATCTTCTTTTACTCTTAGCAGTAAAATATTACGTCCTGTTTTTTTGTAGATGTGATTCTTCAGCCTTGGAGTTTTTTGTGTTTTCTTTTAAGATATGAATAGTCATTTTATTCTTTGATGAAACACATTTTGTCTTTTTATTTGTGGATGTGAAATGTTGGTCCTTAAAAAAAGTATACAGATGAAATAGTGGATTGATATGATAAATTGTTTTGGCTGGTTAAGTTGATCATTGAACGATCATGCATTCTGTGGGTATTGATAGGCCTAGGCAAGTCGTCTGCAGTGAATTGTAGTTCTGTGTCACACAGGTTGTGATTGTGGCCAGAATGGCAAAACATTATTGGGAATGTTTCTGGTTTGAAGCCTGATACATGGTGAATTAAGGGGGGTGAAAAAGGAAATGGTGTTTTGTGTTTGATTGATTATTATATTTGTGATACTGTTCACCTAAAGGAAAAAAAGTTTTTCATGGAAGGGAATTTTGAGTTGTTGAAGATTTTTTCAGGTGTTTTTTTTTCTTTTCCTTTTATGATAATATTTTAAGATTTATTTTTTTTTACTGGAACTATTTTTGGTGTATTTTATATAGACATTTTTGAGCATTTGCATTTTAACCCTTGGCTGCTTACTGTCATTTATTTACATTGTCTTGTTATCTCAGCGCAGTGCTTGTTGATGTGCTCTTTACATCACAGACGCAGAAAGTCTTGTTTTTGCAAAAAAAACGATTTTTGTTTGGAAACAAAAGGGGATTGCTTCCTTTGTGCGACGGGCGCAATAGCTGAGTGGTTAAAGCGTTGGACTGTCAATCTGAGGGTCCCGGGTTCGAATCACGGTGACGGCGCCTGGTGGGTAAAGGGTGGAGATTTTTACGATCTCCCAGGTCAACATATGTGCAGACCTGCTAGTGCCTGAACCCCCTTCGTGTGTATATGCAAGCAGAAGATCAAATACGCACGTTAAAGATCCTGTAATCCATGTCAGCGTTCGGTGGGTTATGGAAACAAGAAAACGGAGTATGGCTGCCTACATGGCGGGGTAAAAACGGTCATACACGTAAAAGCCCACTCGTGTGCATACGAGTGAACGCAGAAGAAGAAGAAGAAGCTTCCTTTGTGCCCTCTGTTGGTTTTGAATCAACTTCTACTTCTCCCCGTGGAGGGTCTTTGGGGCGCTCCACAGGACTGTTCACCAGGTTCTTCCAGTTCTGTTGGTGATGTGTCAAACCTGGGTCTGTGGTTTTCACCCAGCAGCACATTTTTTTCACATCCACCCTGATGGAGGTCGATAGGTGGTGCAGTCAGTGTTAACCCAGGCTTCGACCAATCCAGTATGGTCTCTGTAATCTTTTCTTCATGATTCTGTGTGTTTGGGGCAAAGCCCATTCCTCTCCAGTTCGGATTTTTGTGACAGGGTTTACTCCCTACATTGCGGCAGGTAGCACTGGGTTACATGGTTGCCAGAAGCAGATGAGATCCTCTGACCTGACCTGTAGATTGACAGGGCCCTAGTAAATTAGAAACTTTATATATATATTTCTCCATTTTGTGATTGTAGATAGGGTCTTCATGGATTGCATTCAGGTATTGAGGTTAAACAAACAAACAACAACGAAAAGGTAAAGGTCCCATAGCCTTTTATGGGTGTGGAGGCATTGAGTGATTGACTTCTTATTCACTGCTTCAGAATCAGAATAGGAAGGCGGGGCCCAGTCCTCTCTTTCCACCTGACCGAAGTGGACTAATGGCCTAGCGGTAACTCGTTTGCCAAGGAAGTGAGAAAATCTGAGTGCACTGGTTCGAATCATGGCTCAGTCGTCAGTTTTTTCTCCCCCTCCACTAGACCTAGAGTGGTGGTCTGGATGCTAGTCATTCGGATGAGATGATAAACCGAGGCCCCGTGTGCAGCATCACATAGCGCACGTAAAAGAACCCACGGCAACAAAATTGTTGTGCCTGGCAAAATTCTGTATGAAAATCCACTTCGATATGAAAAACAAGCAACAACAACAACAACAAAAACTGCATGCAGGAAAAAATACAAAAAAATGGGTGGCGCTGTCAGTGTAGCGATGCGCTCTCCCTGGGGAGAGCAGCCTGAATATCACACAGAGAAATCTGTCGTGACAAAAAGGATGAATACAAACACAAATGCAAATACAAGTGGGGTATCCATTCACACCTGGGTGGAGTGAGGCAAATGGGAGTCGAGCCCCTTTCCCCAAGGACACAGCACCATGCTGAGACAGGGCCTTGAACCCTGGTCACCGGTGAACTCCGGGCCAGAAGTCCAACTGCAGCAGCATCTTTCTTTACATTTGCCAGTTAGGTATGTGTGAATTTTTTCACTGTTTACCCGACACCAGGAGTGAATCGTATTAGTAGCAAACAGGAGTTTCAATATATGCGCTAGATCTTTCAAAATGAAGAAATACATGAACGTTTTTATTTTATTTTATTTATTTTTATTTTTTAGATGTCTGTTTGTGATTTTGTCTATTTAATTTAGTTGCAACTTTTGAAGAATTCTGTTAACTCAACAAAAAGAAAAAGAAAAAGTATTGTTTGCGTATTGCCGGCACTCTGTCAATACATAGTCTTTCCCCTTCATTTCAGCAGATGTATGAGCTGCTGGAGGTGGGTATACATTGCTTTGGTCACGCATGCCACATTTTGTTGACTTCCGGTAGTGGTTGGTCTTTTTATTTGGATTCCTGGTAGTCGGTGGGAACATGTGGCTGTCTTTCGATCTCTCTGTTGTTTGGTTTTTCGTCGTGGTCTGCATGGATGTCCCTTTCTTCTTCTTCTTGTCATCGTAGGTCCAGAGAAAGGTTTTTTTGGTGTGTATTTGTGTTCTTCTTTTTGTTGTTGTTTTGGATTGTAGGTCCAGAGAGTTTTGTTTGTGTGTGTGTGTGTGTGTGCGTGTGTCAAATTCTAGATTCTTGTTAAAGGTTTTTCCATAACCCCAAGTAGAATTGTGAAGAGAGGATAGATTCGTTGGCAGTAACCCCCTCCTAGATCTGACCCGTCACAGCGCCCTCTATGCATGTTGTCTTCCACCCCTTCCCCTCCTTCCGCCCTCCACCTCAGAGTGAAAGACAAGAGGAGTGTGTGTTCTTCAGTTGATGTATATTTCCTTACTGTGATTTCAAAGTGATGAAGAGGAGTGTCATTCTAAATAGGACTGTTTGAAAGAGTGTTCTCTAGAGTTCAAAGGAAACAGAACATAAAACAGATCTATATTTTTTAAAAAGTATAGATCATAGATTACCTGTTGCTGAAATATGGAGGTTTGGTGCAAACAAGGTGTTGACCTAAAACAAACAAACAAAAAAAAACCCCAAGAAAATCCCACCAAAACTCACACACACACACACACAAAGCTCCAGTAATTTACCTGTGTATGTTTGGTGATGGAGAGGCGCGCGCGCGTGCGCGCGCACACACACACACACACACACACACAGAGAGACACACTGCAGTTTTTGGTCACAGTCAGGACGTGCCATTGTGATTCATTTAAATGTCCCCTTTAAGTTTAATAATTTTTTTCTTGTTGTGAAATCCATTCGCATACTCTTCAGATATTGGTGTCAATTTTCTGCATATCAATTGGCAGAAATTCATTCAGTTGACTGTCATTGTCGTCATGTGATTTTGAGTTTGAGCTTTAGTGCGTTATGGTTTTGCATTTTGGTGTAAATTGTTTTGCATTTTGGTGTAAATTGTTTTACTGCTGTGTTTTTATGTGATGTGCAGTTTTATTGTTATATTATGTTTACTTGTTGCTTTTCATATAATTCTGTTTATTTTTTTTTGTGTGTATACATGTATTTCCAGTTCTGTGAAGTATTATTGTTACTTTTTTTTTCTGTGTGTATGTTTCTGTTAGTTCTCATGCATGAATTTCACTTTTTTGAATTCACCTTTTTTGAGATGTACTTGGGCATGTGTGTGAATGATTAGTCTGAGTAGTGTTTTTATTTATTATTTATTATTATTATTGTTATTATTATTATTTTTTTTAAACTTTAAATTCATCCATGTCAGATGTTTATGTCTGTGTGTGAGTGATCAGTGTCATACGCAGTATGTATGATTTTTATTTTCTTCTGAAAAAGATTTGGTGTTTCATAAATATGATTATTTTTGTTGTCATTGTTTTGAATTCTTGCCCTTGTAGATGTTCTGCTTGTGTTAGCTTCAAATGTGTGGGTTTTTTGTTGTTGTAAACACCAGCATGCATGTACACACACACACACACACACACACACACACACACACACACACACACACACACACACACACACACACACACTGATTGAGGATAAAGACAAAAGAAAACCATTTAACGGATATAGATTAAAAAATGCATTTTTATTTTTTTATTTTTTTTTATTTTTTACCCCTTTGCCTGCTGTTGGATGCACAAGACAGCCTCTGCTTTGAACTGCTGTGTGTATATGCTGGACATTTAATGATATGTATGTATATGATAGTCATGTCTGACTGACCATCAGAACAGCAGAGGAGGCAAACTGATGTCATGGTTATCTGGGCTGAATTTTAATTCTAGTTGAGAGTGTCTTGCCCATGTTACATCCACACCCTTTTGGCCATTAGGGTTTTAGGACAGTCAGTGTTGGGATGGTTCCCAAAGGCCAACTGGCCCCCAAGGCTGCAGCACTAAGAGCCAGTGCAATTACGCCTCCTAGTTTGAGAGTCCAAGTTCTTCACAAAAGACTAAGCTGTAAATGAATTCACATAGCAGTGAAGAAACCGTTGGTCATGCAGCTATACCTTTGCTGTTGGCCCATCGGTTAGCTTACATGCCTTGCTTCAGTCATTCACCTGCAGGAGATAGTGAGATAGTTAACCCCTTGAATGCTGTTGACAAGTATGGTCATCCTTGAAGGGACCGAGCTTACAGGTCAGAGAGTCAGTCACCATGATCTTTTTGACTTTTTCCTCTTGTGACTCACTGACTGCATTGCATCTGGTCAGCAAATCCGGTGATACCTCAAAAAGTAGTAAACACATTTCAGATCACACTGATCCACTTTCAGCTGTCAAGGCATAATAATGGGAAGCAACTGTTCAAGGTTTGATAATGGATTATGTCCCTTGGGTTGTGTTTGTTCTGCAGTCCATGGGTGACAGTCAGAAGGGGGGAAAAACTCCAGGAGTTTTTGCTTTTCTTTGCTGTGTGAGCTGTTGGTTCCAGCATGGACGACTGTCGTACTCATCCTCTTGTGTTCATGTATTAGCATGAATAGATCAATGAATTTCTGGGGTGTGGAAACTGTATTATCATTTCAGGTGTAGCATTTCATGTTTTTGTTTAATGAACATGGCTGCTGTGAGCCTCTGTTGCGTCCTCCACACGTCTATTTTAGATAGTTGATTAAAAAGGTTAAAAGTTCCAGAACCTTTTACGGCTGTCAGGGCAGTGAATTCATGTCCACTGCCAGGGCCAGTCCTGTCTGTCCGCTGTTTTAACCTTCCCCAACCAAAGTCGGGTACCCATTCACACCTGGGTGGAGGGAGGAAAGTCGGGGTAAAGTGCACTAAGTCGGGTACCCATTCACACCTGGGTGGAGGGAGGAAAGTGGGAGTAAAGTGCACTTTCCAAGGACACAGCACAATGCTGAAACAGGGTGTCGAAACCTGATGACTGGTGAACACTCTATCAGAAGTCTGCTGCCTACCGATCCTGCCAACGCTCCCCCTGATATTGTGCAGTGCTGTGCTATGTACGAGGCACATTAGAAAATAACCCATGGCAATGTAAACGATGGACTGTAGCAAAATTCTGTAGAAATCCAATCTGACAGGTGCACAACTGCACTTAAAGGACTCACGAAGCGCGTCGGTTTATGCTGCAGTTCAGGCGTCTGCCTAGCAGATGTGGTGTAGCATATATGGGTTTGTCCGAATGTGCGACGTTTCCTTGAGAAACTGAAAACTAACCCTTTCTCTCCTGTGTTGCAGGCTATTTATGTGTCCAAAATTACCCGTGGGGGTAATGCAGACCGGGATGGACGGCTGAAAGTTGGAGACCGGATTGTGTCGGTAAGTTGAGCTATGCATAGTGTATTGTGTTGTACTGTATTGTATTTATTGTGTTGTGTTGCCTTATGTATTGTGTTTTGCATTGTATTGTAATGCATTGTATTGCATTGCATAACACTGGAACCGTATGTATTTTATTGTAATTTGTGTTGTACTGTCTTGTCTATATGCACGAGTGGCCCGAGCGTTGAGCCTAGCACACCTAGACCCAGGTAACTTTCATAGTTTGAATGTCAGTCATGCAGCTGTCACTTTGCTGTTGGCCCAACTGTAAAGTTATGTCAGTCTCTGATATTACCAGCCGAGCGTTGAGCTTAACATCCAGACCCAGATAACTTTCATAGTCTGCATGTCAGTCATACAACTCTCACTTTGCTGTTGGCCCAACTGTAAGGTTATGTCAGTCTTATAAGCCGAGCATTGAGCTTAGCACACCTTGACCCAGGTAACTTTCATGGTCTTCGTTGTTTTCCAACAGATCAACGGGGTAGACCTGGCGGATGCCCGGCATGACCAGGCTGTGTCACTGCTGACGGGGATTGACCAGACAGTCAGCCTGGTGGTGTACCGAGAGAAGCTGGTGCCCAAGGGCTCCACGCCGCCCCAGTCCTCCGCCACCACCCCCTCCAAGGTGGAGCGCCTTCCACACATCACGCAGCCCGTCATCTCCTGGAACGAAACCTCCCCCGCGCCCGGTAGTGCCAGCCTCACTCTGACCAAGCCCCCGCCTCCCCCCCAGTCGCCTTTGGGGTCACCAGGGGGTGGTGGTGGTGGTGGTATCACCGCTCAGAGTGCTTCCCCTTTGTTTAGTGCAGCTGTCCCCGGTTCGGTGTTGAGTGCGTCCGCACCTAGGCCGGGTGCGCCCGCATCCAGCCCGAGCGAGTCCTACAGTGCAGCTGTACCCACCAGTTACACCCATCTAGGACAGGTGTCCCCAACGGCGGCGGGCGGGAACAGTGCAGCGGTGGTGATGGAGTCGCCCAAGTCGGCGACGATGGCAGCATCAGAAGAACCCTCCTCCTCCCTCTCCTCGGAATGGACAATGCCCCCTAGCGCTGTTCAGCCTCCCAAGTTCGTCTACCCTAACAGCCTGGGTGCCCGCCCCTCCCCCTCCCACCCCCAGGTCACCACCACCAGCACCACCCCGCCCACCACCACCACCCCTCTGTCAGTATTGTCGGCTGCCACACCCACCACCATGTCCACCGTCGCTGGTCACTCGCTCACTTTCGCTTCCTCCTCTTCCTCTCCCTTTGCACGGACTACAACTACTGCTGCTGCTGCTACGGAGAGTAGAGAAACGGTCAGTGAGGTGGCAACTGCCGTCTCCTCCTACTCTCCATCTGTGGACTCTCATGTTGTGGTGGGAGTGAGTGACTCGCCACTGCCGGTGAGCGGTGTGGGCGTGGAGGGGGAGAGGGTGGGGCGGCCGACGGAGTTCAACCACGTGCCGGCAGGGTCGCCCAGCTACAGCGGGGGGTCGGGTTCAGGGGTCGTGGCCTCGTCGTCGTCGTCGTCCTCTCTGGTTTCGCCATTTTCGGACGTGTCGCTGCCTCTGCAGCGGTATCCCATAGAGGTTGGTCGGCTGTTGGGTGTGGGTGTGGGTGTGGGTGGGGGGCTCTGTGGGGGTGGGAGGGGTGGCTGTGTGGGGAGTGCGTGTGTTTGTGTGAGGAGGGGATGGGGTGACGGGAAGGATGACAATCCATATCACTATCAGTGGGTTACAGAAACTGCACAAAAGTACCATGCAGGCACACTCTCTAAAAATGGAATACAGCTACCTACATCAGTACGTGGTGGGGGTGGAGTGGGGATGTGGGGGGTTGGGAGGGAAGGATGACAGTCCATATCAGTGGGTTGCAGACATTGCTACTATGCAGGCACACTCTTGAAAACAAAATACAGCTGCCTACATCAGTGCATGGTGGGACATAAACGGTCACACCTAATCAAAAGCCCTCCAGTACATAATCTGAATGGATATGATGTGAGTTGCTGGTCATGATAGTAGAAGAAAGAAGTATATTCACCTGTGCATTTATTCTAGAATCATCCCACCTGTGTGTGTGTGTGTAAGTATAAGTGTGTGTCTGTGTAACTAAGTGTGTGAATGTGTGTGTGTGTGTGTTTAGACTTAATTATAATTTTATTCTATTTGATTTTTTTTCTTATTTGTTGATGTCTTATAATTGGGTTTTTTTTGTGGTTCCAAGGAAACATGACATTGCCTATTGGCAAATTGGGCTCTGTGTCAAAATGATGACACTGGATTAAAGATCTATTTAGAATTAACCTCCCAAAGTCTGCACTGCCCATAGATGCCTCTACCTTCCTTCGTCCAAAGTGCCGTTTGCTGTCACTCACTGACTCAGTCACATGCCTAATTCAGTAATTGGCAGTGGCTGTGTAGGTTACATGCATGTATACAATAGTTAATAATGAACCAGTGATTATGATGATAATGATAATAAGATGATAATGATGATAATAATAATGATAGTGAAATTGTATATATCATTTTGCGATGATGATAATGATAATAAGATGATAATGATGATAATAATAATGATAGTGATAATGTATATATCATTTTGCGCCCTTTCTCACTTTACATAAAACAGAAAAAGTTGCCAATTAAAAGAACCACTCATGACCTTTTTTTTGTGTGTGGCTCCTCTTCTCTCCCTCTTTTCCTCATCCCCCTTCCCCCTTCTCTCATTCCCCAAACACGCAAAGCAAGTTGGCAGGCACAGGGGGCTGTTGAGCGGTAGGACACTGAGAATGCCATTTTTAGTGAAGAGCAAAAAGCAGAGACAAGAGTCAGAATGGTAAATGGACTTTCAGTTCACTTGTGATCCCTGGGTACATTGGTGCAGTCTTCAATTCAACGCCTTTCCACCTTTGGGCTTTAGTGATATTAGACGAGAAAAAACAATGCAATAACAACAAGAGAGGCAAGGCCTTCAAGACTCACTTGTGATACACTTTAAAAAAAAAAAAAATCTAATCGTTAAAATGTGTTCTGTATTTGTTATTATAAAGCTTCGCGTTAAAAAAAAGAAGTCCTAACCAGATTCGAATTAAGTCCCCTAGCATTAATTACAGAGTAATTTCCCTTTTTTACTATCTGCACCAAAACGTTTGCAAAATAAATAAAACTTCCATGCTTAGCAAAAGAAGTTCCTGTTTGAACAAAAAATGATAATAATGACTGCTCTTGTTGTTGGGTCAGAATATCAGATCAGAGTGCCAAGTTTAGATAATACAAAAAATATAAATATAAGAGTAAATGCAGTTTGCGTATAATTAGGCTTCTTTATTTATTTTTTGTGCCCATCCCAGAGGTGCAATATTGTTTTAAACAAGATGGCTGAAAGAACTGAATTTTTCCTATTTTTATGCCTAATTTGGTGTCAACTGACAAAGTATTTGCAGAGAAAATGTCAGTGTTAAAGTTTACCATGGACACACAGACACACAGCCACACACACACACACACACACAGACAACCGAACACCGGGTTAAAACATAGACTCACTTTGTTTACACAAGTGAGTCAACAAAAAGCAGAGACAGGAGTCAGAATGGTAAGTGGACTTTCAGTTCACTTGTGATCCGTGGGTACATTGGTGCAGTCTTCAGTTCAACGCCTTTCCACCTTTAGTGATATAAGACGAGAAAAAACAATGCAACAACAACAAAAAGCAGAGATGGGGGCAGTGTGTGTTGGATATTTGTGTGTTTGTGTGAACATTGGGGGAGGAAAAAAAAAAAAACAAAAAAAAAAACAGCAAAAATGCTAGGAAAAGCTGACATCAAACAACTATAACAACATTGGTGTATGTGTGTGTCAGGAGGTTCGAATCGTGAAGGCGGGCGGTCCTCTAGGATTGAGCATTGTTGGGGGTATTGACCACTCCAGTCAGCCCTTTGGGGGGGACGAACCGGGCATCTTTGTATCAAAGGTACCGTGGTGTCTGTGTCTGTGTGTGTGTTTGGGGGGGTGTGGGGGGAAGGTCAGAGGGGTTTTGGGGGCGTATGGGAGGGCGGGGATGTCTGTGTGTTACACTGTGAATTGCTCTGTGTGTGTGATTTTGTGAGTGTGTGTGTGTTTGTATACAATGTGTGTAGGGGAGGGAAGGAGTGGGGTGTGGGTGGGGGGGGGATTTGTGTGGTTGTACTGTTACTCTGTGAATTGCTCTGTGTGTGTGTGTGGAGGACGGGGAAGGGGGTGTCTGTGTGTTAGCGTTACTCTGTGTATTGTTGCTGTGTGTGTGTGTTTGTGTAGGAGAGGAGAGGGATGGGGGGTATCTGTGTGTTACTTTGTGTATTGCTCTGTGTGTGTGTGTGAGTGTGGGTGTGTGCGTGTGGCATCACTGATCTTAGCACAGCTTGTGATTGGTTTTTGTTTTTTTACATGCTTGAAAATTGAATGAACAGACACAATTGTGACTGTGTGTGTGTGTGTGTGTGTATGCATGTGTGTGTGTGTGTGTATGCATGCATGTGTGTGTGTGTGTGTGTGCACGCACGCGAAGTTTAATGTGTGAATCATTTATGCATAGACTCCTAGAATCATTCCACATACTTGTGTGTCTCGCTCAAGTGATGTATACAGTATAGAGGGAGAATCATTTTATATTAAACGTATTGCTCATGCATAGTCAGTCTTTTATTATGGTATATGTGTGTATTGCTCAGTCATAGAGAGCTATACTGTATCTATATTATATCTATGTATTTTTTCATGCAACAGATAGTCAAAGATGGAGCTGCAGCCAAAACAAACTTGAGGATAGGTGACCGGATACTAACAGTGAGTATTGTTTTTTTATCCCCCTCCCCCCCCCCACAACCCTCCCTATTCTCCCCCAAACCTCCCACTTACATTATATTTAATTACACATACTTAACTGTGACCCACTAGTGCGGACTCCGGCAGGGGTCTGACATTCCTGTCCTGTGCAAACTTCCCCCCACTTACATTATATGTTGATACATTTGTTGTGACCATTTTTCTTGTGTGTTTATCGTCTTGTATAATTTATTGATTATGTGTACAGTTGTTCAGATTCGTTGTGTTGAAGCAGGGCTGCTGCAGCATGAAGAGCCAGTGCAATCCTGCCTCCTGGTTTGAGAGTCATAGTCCTTGACAAAAAGACTAGGCTGTAAATGAATTCCCAACGCAATGGAGAAACCTTTTGCTATTGACCTAACTGTAAGCTTATGCTAATCTCTGATATAAGACAGAGCACCGAGAGAGGTAAACAGTAAAGATGTGTACATACGTCGACAGGTAGATGGTAAACATGCGTGCATATCTTGACAGGTAAATGGTAAATGTGGTGACTGTTTGGACAGGTAAATGATAAAGATGTGTAAATATGTGGACTGGAAAATGGTATGTGAACATATGTTGACAGGTAAATGGTAAATATGGTGACTGTGTGGACAGATTAACAGTAAAGATGTGTAGATATGCCGACAGGTAAATGGTAAAGATGTGTGCATATGTTGACAGGTAAATCATAAATGTGGTGACTGTGTGGGCAGGTAAATGGTAAAGATGTGTAAATATGTTGACAGGTAAATGATAAAGGTGTGTGCATATGTTGACAGGTAAATGGTAATATGGTGACTGTGGGCAGGTAAATGGTAAAGATGTGTACATATATTAACAGGTACATGGTAAAGATGTGTACACATTTCATCAGGTAAACGGTAAAGACGTGCGGAAATCAACACACCAAGAAGCAGTGATGGCCCTGATAGCACCCACCCATGAGATTCTCCTCCGAGTCAGACGTGACCCACCGCCTCCTGGTCTACAGGTGGGGCAACGCATGTACATGCATGCTCACATGCTCACACGCACACACACATGCACTCATACATGCCTGCGTGTGTGCACGCACACACACAGAGGTGCTTTTTGGTCATAAACATTGATTATCATGTTTGACTTTCAGACCCATTTCTGATTTGATTGAAAATTTTCCAGTACCTAGCATTCAGTGTCTGATGCTTAGATGAATCTCTGAACACACTTTTATAAAAGATATATATGCAGACACATTTTTCTGATGTAATTGAGTTTGATGTGTGTGCCTTTACTATTTCCAAATGATTCATGGAGTGGGATGGATGTTATAATGTTTTACACTAAACCACTTAAAGCATGGATGTTTATGTGTACCATGTGAACAGAGAGTTCGTGTGAACATCCATGCATATGTTTGGATTTGTTTCCTATGGGGCATGGAAAGTTTCAGTTTCAGTTTCTGAAGGAGGCATCACTGCATTGAGACAAATCCATATATGCTTCCCCACATCTGTTAGGCAAATGTCTGACCAGCTGCATAACCCAGCGTGCTAGTCTGGTCTTGAGTGCAGGTATAGTGCAGGTATGTAGTTGTGTACCTATCAGGGTGGATTTCTTCTACAGAAGTTTGCCAGAGGACACCTTGTCCCTCATGTTGCCATGGGTTCCTTTTCAGTGTGCCAAGTGATTGCTGCACACAGGACTTCAGTTTATTGTTTCATCTGATGACCAGATAATAATAATAATAATAATTCATAACTTTTCTATGGCGCGATATCCAGTACTAATGCTGCTCAACCAAACAATAAAAATATCAAGTAAATAATGCTGAGATTAAAAAGAAATACATTCTTTAAAAACACATTTTTTAGACACACATACATGCGTGTGCACACTCACGCTCGCACACACACACACACACACACACATGCACATGCACGTGTGCGCGCCCAGACACATTAAATATATCAACTGCACTAAAACAGGATTACGTGAGTATAAATATCTCTAGTCCATGTGGCGAACAGACTTTGGACTACCCATCGTGCTGAGTACAGAAATGTTTGATTTCCAGTCAAGTTTGGGAGAAAGGGCAAAACCAGGAGTTGAACTCTCATGGGCACTGTATTGGTAGATAAGCATCTTAAACATTCCAGTGTGTGTGTGTGTGTCTGTGTATGTGTGTGTGTGTGTGTGTGTGCAGGAATATGTGATAACGAAGACACCCACGGAGAAGCTGGGCATGAGCATCAAGGGAGGTACTCGAAACCCAGCAGGTGGCGCCATGGATCGCAGCATGGAAGGGATCTTCATTTCTAGGGTAAGGGATCTTCATGAGGGATTTTTTTTTCTCCAGGGTAAGGGGTATTTATTTATAGGGTAAGGGATCAACGATCTCTGTTTCCAGGGTCAGGGATCTTCATGAGGGATCTTTTTTCTGTAAAGGGATCTTCATTTCTAGGGAAAGGGATCTTCATTGGGATTTTTTTTTCTCTAGGTAAGGGATCTTCATTGCTAGGGTAAGGGATCTTTATTTGTAGGGTGAGGGATATTCATTTTTAGGGTAAGGGATCTTCATGAGGGATCATTTTTCTCAAGGTAGTGATAACTGAATGGTTAAAGTGTTGGGCTTTCAGTCTCAGGGTGCTGGGTTCGAATCCCGGTGGCGCCTGGTGGGTAAAGTGTGGAGATTTTTCCGATCTCCCAGGTCAACATATGTGCAGACCTGCCAGTGCCTGAACCCCCTTCGTGGGTATATGCACGCAGAAGATCAAATATGCACATTAAAGATCCAGTAATCCATGTCAGTGTTTGGTGGGTTGTGGAAGCGAGAACATACCCAGCATGCACACCCTCAAAAAAGGGGTATGGCTACCTACATGGTGGGGTAAATAAACAAAATGGTCATGCACATAAAATGTTACATGTTTGTCTGAGTGTGTATATGTGTGTGCCTGAAATCTGACTGAATGACACAAGAAACGAATGATGAGCACCCAAAGGCAGCCGTCAGTTGGCTCTGCCCAGGTAGGCAGCCTGTTGTGTAAATGACCCCGTGTTTGTAAAGCGCTTAGAACTTGGTTTCCAACCGAGGATAGGCGCTATATAAGTATCCATATCAATCAATCTATATTCATTTTTAGGGTATCTCTCTTTTTTGAGTAAGGGATCTTGTTTTAAACAAATTTAATTCCACAGAAACATCAAAGCAGGTGTATTACATATGAGTCACAGCACAACAAGCAACTGTTATTGTCAATGAATTGGCTGCAGTTTAGAAATAAAAGAACATGAACTGGAATGAAATGCAAAAGATAATAAGTAATAAATTAAACGAGTAGAAATAGGGGGGTGGAAGTCAAAATGACGCATTCACTTACGCATTGCAAATTCTGAACTTCTGAACCTCAAGGGAACTTTACAAGTATGCTGTGCCACCAGCTTATATTGATCACATTAATAGCAGTCATGTGTAATTAATTATATATGCATGTATATGTGCACTCACACACACACACACGCATGCACGTACGCACGCACGCACACACACACAGTAAGGGATCTTCATGAGGGATCATTTTTCTCCATGGTAAGGGGTCTTCATTTCTAGGATAAGGAATCTCTTTTTCTCTGGTAGGGGATCACCATTTGTACGATAAGCAGATCTTTATATCTAGGTTAAGGGATCTTCATTAGGGATTTTTTTTTCTCTGGGGTGAGGTTTGTTTGGTAAGATCTTCAGTTCTTGGGAAAGGGATCTTCATTTGTAGGGTAAGGGATCGAAATGTTCATTTCTTGGGTAAGGCAGTTTATTTTTATGATTCTTCATTTCTGCGTAAAAGGATCTTTATATCTATGGTATTGATAGTTTATTTCTAGATTTAGGATGTTTTAAGGATCTTTATTTCTGGGGAAAGTCATCTTTATTTCAGAGATAAGGGATCTGTGTGGAAAGGGATCTTCATAGTGTGGAATCTGGGTTAGGATTTTTTATTTTATGGGTTTTTATTTCTGTGGTGTGGGATCTTTATTTTAAAAAAGAGAGTGCAGGGGATGTGGGTTAGGGAATTTTATTTCATGAACCATTATTTCTAGGGTGAGGGATCTATGTTTCAAAAGTAAATGTTGTGGTTGTTGTTGCTGGAAGTGCAATAAGTTGCAGTGTTGAATGGATCTTCCAGATAAAGGCATCTTTTTCCCCGGGGTGTTTTCTGTTCAGGGGCAAAGATCTATGCCTTGAGTAAGGGTAATTCATTTTTAGGGTACAGGGTCTTTATTACTGTGGTAATTCATATCTAGGGTAAAGGGTTTATATTTTTAGAGAAAGGGATCCCTAGGGTAGTGATGTGTGTTAAGGTCCATGTGTGCGTTCATGTTTGTGCTGATGTCTGTCTGTGTACATGATCATGTTTATGTTTGTGTGTGTGTACGTGTCTGTGTCTGTGTGTGTATATATATATATATACATGAATATGTGTGTTTGCATGTGCCTGTGTGTGAGAGTGTGTGTGTGTGTGTGTGTGTGTGTGTGTGTTGTGCATCCCTGTGTGTTTGTATTTCTGTGTGTGTATGTGTGTTTGTGTGTGTGTGTGTTTAAATGTGTGTATACACATTTGTGTGTGGGTGTGTTTATATCTCTTTGTGTGCGTGTGTGTGTCTGATGTTCATATTTCTCTGTGTTTATATCTCTGTGTGTGCGTGTGTGTGTGTCTGATGTTCATATTTCTCTGTGTTTATATCTGTGTGTGTGTGTGTGTGTGTGTGTGTGTGTCTGATGTTCATATTTCTCTGTGTTTATATCTCTGTGTGTGTGTGTGTCTGATGTTCATATTTCTCTGTGTTTATATCTCTGTGTGTGTGTGTGTGTGTCTGATGTTCATATTTCTCAGTGTTTATATCTGTGTGTGTGTGTCTGATGTTCATATTTCTCTGTGTTTATATCTGTGTGTGTGTGTGTGTGTGTCTGATGTTCATATTTCTCTGTTTATATCTCTGTGTGTGTGTGTGTGTGTCTGATGTTCATATTTCTCTGTGTTTATATCTGTGTGTATGTGTGTGTGTGTCTGATGTTCATATTTCTCTGTGTTTATATCTCTGTGTGTGTGGGTGTGTTTATATCTCTGTGTGTGCGTGCGTGTGTCTGATGTTCATATTTCTCTGTGTTTATATCTGTGTGTGTGCGTGTGTCTGATGTTCATATTTCTCAGTGTTTATATCTGTGTGTGTGCGTGTGTGTGTCTGATGTTCATATTTCTCTGTGTTTATATCTGTGTGTGTGCGTGCGTGTGTCTGATGTTCATATTTCTCAGTGTTTATATCTGTGTGTGTGCGTGTGTCTGATGTTCATATTTCTCAGTGTTTATATCTGTGTGTGTGCGTGTGTGTCTGATGTTCATATTTCTCAGTGTTTATATCTGTGTGTGTGCGTGCGTGTGTCTGATGTTCATATTTCTCAGTGTTTATATCTCTGTGTGTGTGTGTGTGTCTGATGTTCATATTTCTCAGTGTTTATATCTCTGCGTGTGTGTCTGATGTTCATATTTCTCTGTGTTTATATCTCTGTGTGTGCGTGCGTGTGTCTGATGTTTATATTTCTCTGTGTTTATATCTGTGTGTGTGCGTGCGTGTGTCTGATGTTCATATTTCTCAGTGTTTATATCTGTGTGTGTGCGTGCGTGTGTCTGATGTTCATATTTCTCTGTGTTGATATCTCTGTGTGTGCGTGTGTGTGTCTGATGTTCATATTTCTCAGTGTTTATATCTGTTTGTGTGTGTGTGTGTGTGATGTTCATATTTCTCAGTGTTTATATCTGTGTGTGTGTGTCTGATGTTCATATTTCTCTGTTTATATTTCTGTGTGTGCGTGTGTGTGTCTGATGTTCATATTTCTCAGTGTTTATATCTGTGTGTGTGTGTCTGATGTTCATATTTCTCTGTGTTTATATCTCTGTGTGTGCGTGTGTGTGTGTCTGATGTTCATATTTCTCAGTGTTTATATCTGTGTGTGTGCGTGTGTCTGATGTTCATATTTCTCAGTGTTTATATCTGTGTGCGTGCGTGTGTCTGATGTTCATATTTCTCAGTGTTTATATCTGTGTGTGCGTGTGTGTGTGTCTGATGTTCATATTTCTCAGTGTTTATATCTGTGTGTGTGCGTGTGTGTGTGTCTGATGTTCATATTTCTCAGTGTTTATATCTGTGTGTGTGCGTGCGTGTGTCTGATGTTCATATTTCTCAGTGTTTATATCTGTGTGTGTGTGTGTGTCTGATGTTCATATTTCTCAGTGTTCATATCTGTGTGTGTGTGTGTGTCTGATGTTCATATTTCTCAGTGTTTATATCTCTGTGTGTGCATGTGTGTGTGTCTGATGTTCATATTTCTCAGTGTTTATATCTGTGTGTGCGTGTGTGTGTGTGTGTGTGTCTGATGTTCATATTTCTCTTTGTTTATATCTGTGTGTGTGTGTGTGTGTCTGATGTTCATATTTCTCAGTGTTTATATCTCTGTGTGTGCGTGTGTGTGTGTCTGATGTTCATATTTCTCTGTGTTGATATCTCTGTGTGTGCGTGTGTGTGTCTGATGTTCATATTTCTCTGTGATTATATCTCTGTGTGTGTGTGTGTGTCTGATGTCCATATTTCTCAGTGTTTATATCTCAGTGTGTGCGTGTCTGATGTTCATATTTCTCTGTGTTTATATCTGTGTGTGCGTGTGTGTGTCTGATGTTCATATTTCTCTGTGTTTATATCTCTGTGTGCGTGCGTGTGTCTGATGTTCATATTTCTCAGTGTTTATATCTGTGTGTGTGTGTGTGTGTCTGATGTTCATATTTCTCTGTGTTTATATCTGTGTGTGTGCGTGTGTGTGTGTCTGATGTTCATATTTCTCAGTGTTTATATCTGTGTGTGTGTATCTGATGTTCATATTTCTCAGTGTTTATATCTGTGTGTGTGCGTGCGTGTGTCTGATGTTCATATTTCTCAGTGTTTATATCTGTGTGTGTGTGTGTGTCTGATGTTCATATTTCTCAGTGTTCATATCTGTGTGTGTGTGTGTCTGATGTTCATATTTCTCAGTGTTTATATCTGTGTGTGTGTGTCTGATGTTCATATTTCTCTGTGTTTATATCTGTGTGTGTGTGTGTGTGTGTGTGTGTGTGTCTGATGTTCATATTTCTCTGTGTTTATATCTCTGTGTGTGTGTGTGTGTGTCTGATGTTCATATTTCTCAGTGTTTATATCTGTGTGTGTGTGTCTGATGTTCATATTTCTCAGTGTTTATATCTGTGTGTGTGTGTCTGATGTTCATATTTCTCAGTGTTTATATCTGTGTGTGTGTGTCTGATGTTCATATTTCTCAGTGTTTATATCTGTGTGTGTGCGTGTGTGAACAGATCAATGAAGATGGTGCGGTGGCGAGAGACGGCCGGCTGAAAGTGGGTCTCCGTATCTTGGAGGTACGTTCTGCTGTCTCCTCTGCTGTCTGCTCTGCTGTCTGTCTGCTCTGCTGTCTGTTGTCTGTTCTGCTGTCTGCTCTGCTGTCTGTTGTCTGTTCTGCTGTCTGTTCTGTTGTCTGTTCTGCTGTCTGCTGTCTGTTCTGCTGTCTGTTCTGTTGTCTGTTCTGCTGTCTGTTCTGCTGTCTGTTGTCTGTTCTGCTGTCTGTTCTGTTGTCTGTTCTGCTGTCTGTTGTCTGTTCTGCTGTCTGTTCTGTTGTCTGCTGTCTGTTCTGCTGTCTGTTGTCTGCTCTGCTGTCTGTTCTGCTGTCTGCTCTTTGCTCTGCTCTCTGCTCTGCTGTCTGCTCTTTGCTCTGCTGTCTGCTCTTTGCTCTGCTCTCTGTTCTGCTGTCTGCTGTCTGTTCTGTTGTCTGTTCTGCTGTCTGTTGTCTGTTCTGCTGTCTGCTTTCATTGTGTTTAAATTTTTTTTAAAATTTTTTTTTTTACTGCTTACTGATCTCTGCAGATAGAACACACAGCATGGGTGGGAAAATATATCATGAACTGTGCTGTTTTGCAGGGTTTTTTTGTGTGTGTTTTTTTCTTTCTGCTTCCTGATTTCTACAGAAAGAACCCACAATATTGATGGGATATGATGTCATGCACATTCAAACAAACATGCAAATGTGCACACAGTGACACACAGTTGGAGGCACACACACACACGC
Source organism: Babylonia areolata (assembly GCF_041734735.1). Taxonomy (NCBI): domain Eukaryota; kingdom Metazoa; phylum Mollusca; class Gastropoda; order Neogastropoda; family Buccinidae; genus Babylonia; species Babylonia areolata. Next base: position 10,290,199 of record NC_134908.1, read on the forward strand.
ATGCACACGCATGCACATAAACACATGCTCACGCACGCACCCACCCACCCACACCCACCCACCCCAATAATCTGTAGTCCATGCCTACCGCTGTACCGACAAACAAACAAACATATGTACCCCAAAAAAAGAAGACGTGTCTTACCCACTGAGACCTTATTGTGCCCTGCCTGCAGGTCAACGGTCAAAGTTTGCTGGGGGCCACTCACCAGGAGGCGGTGCGAGCGCTGCGCAGCGTGAGCGACCGCATGGTCATCCTGTTCTGTGACGGCGATGCCGGTCTGCCCCCTGCCCCGCCCGTCCTGTCCTCACCAGAGTTGTCTTCCCCTGGTGCTAGCCCCGAGGGCTTCGTTTCGTCCTCGTCCCGGCATGGGTCCGTCTCCAGCATCGACAAGGACGATGACGAGGCCAGGTTGTTGAGAGAGGTCAGTGAGCTTGGGTTGTGATTGCTTGGTTGGTTGGTTGTGCTTGTTGTGTCAGCTCTTGTAGTTGGTGGTTGTTGTTTTTTGTTGTTGTTGTGTCAGCTGTTGTGGTTGGTTGTTGTTTTTTTTGTTGTTGTGTCAGCTGTTGTGGTTGGTTGTTGTTTTTTTTGGTTTGTGTGTATGTGTGTGTGAGTTGTTTGATTCTCTCTCTCTCTCTCTGTGTTGTTTCATGTGTATTTTTGTTTATTTTCATGTTGTTGAGAGACGTGAGTAAGCTTAGATTGGTTGCTTTTGTTGTGTCGGCTGTTTGTTTGTTTGTTTTTGTGGTTGTGTTTTATTGATTTTTTTTTCCTGTTTGTTGAGAGAGGTAAGTGAGTTAAGCTTTTATTAGTTTTTTTTGTTGGGTTTTTTTTTGTTACGTTGGTTGTTTGTTTCTCTCTCTTTCTTTGCCTGATGTCTTTGGTTTTTTAATCTGTCTTTTATTTTCCTGTATGGCCCATCTCTGATGCATGCTGATACAAGCTTAGAGAAAGAGCATGGTCTTGGATTATGTGTCTAGTGCTTGTTGAAAACAGTTGGAGGTGTACACATTCGCGTCTACATGCCGGGGATTTTGGTGAATCTGTATGTATATTATATGTGTATATAGATATTGGTATGTATATATATATATATATATATATACAGGGCAGGGCTTGAAGTTCCCATAGATTATGTGTCTGGCGCATGGTGAAAACACTGGTGAAGGTGTGTACATGTGTCTGCATGCTGGAAGTCTGGGTGAAGATATACATGTAGAAGCCCACTCGTGTACATACAAGTGACCATAGAAGTTGCAGCCCATGTACAAAGAAGAAGAATAAGGCAAGGCTCAAAATACTACCTGTCCTGTTGTCAAAGACGACTAAAATCTTTTGGCAGACAAGTGGAAATTCTCTGTCTACTTGTCAGTTGAGCAACCATTTAAAAATCTTTTTTAATTACGCATACTTAACCGTGGATAAAATGCATCAGTGCAGAAATGATAGATCCGACTGGAAATTATCTGTGGGACTGTTTTATATCATCAGCAACGAGACAGTTGCATCTTCTTTTCCTGTAGAATTTGCTGCTCTTATGATGAATTGTTTCTGCTGACTTGTCATTGCTCTGCTGGTGGTTACTCCCTTCTGATGTCGTTTTTGTGCACTCTCTGTATAAGTAAAATTTCTGATGTCATTTTTGTGCACACTCTGCTTACATTTCTTATGTCATTCTCGTGCGCACTGGATAAACTTCTCATGTCATTTTTGTGCACTCTCTGTGTAAATAAAATTTCTGTCATTTTTGTGTGCACCGGGTAAACTTCTGATGTCATTTTTGTGCACTCTGCATGAATTTCTGATGTCGTTCTCGAGCACACAGGGTAAATTTCTGATGTCATTTTCATGCACACTCTGAATACATTTCTGATGTCATTCTTGTGCACACTGGGTAAACTTCTGATGTCATTTTTGTGCACACTCTGCATAAATTTATTATGTTGTTCTTGTGCACACTGCATAAATTTCTTTTGGCATTTTTGTGGAGGCTGCATACATTTCTGATAGATTTGATTCAATGGTGGGGTTTTTTTTTTGCACTCTCCTGTAAATTTATGAAGTAATTTCTGTGCATTCTCAATATGGTGACAGCAGATGTAATTTTTGGGCACTGTCTGCATACATGTATGATCTAAGTCTTGTGCTTTCTGTATATAGATTTATGATGGAATTTTTGTGCACACTCTGCATAGATTTATGATGTAGTTTTTTTGTATTCTCCCTATAAAATTCTGATAGAATCATCGTGCATGCTCAGCATAGATTTATGATGGAATGTTTGTCCACACTCTGCATAAATTTGTGATGTCATTGTTGTGCACGGTTGGTATAAATCTATGATGGAATGTTTGTTCACACTCTATTTAAAGTTGTCATATATATATATCTGTTGTATCATGTATTGGGAATGGACAAACAGGGTGTGTGATGATCCTTGTTGTAGTGTGTGTGTGTGTGTGTGTGTGTGTCTATGGTGACAGCAGAATTGTCTGTGAACATAAGGCATTTACGTCATGTCTACAGTGACTGAACATATTTATATGGGATGAGAGCTTAGTAGAAGTATCATAAGGCATGTATGTCTTTATCTGTGTTGACTGAACATATCTGTACAGGATGAGAGCAAAGTAGAAGTCGCGTAAGGCATATGTGTCTTTATCGATGTTTACTGAATAACCTATACAGGGTGAGAGTGTCACAGACGTTTTGTCTGCATGGTGGGTGGGTGTATGATGCGAGTCAGAGTGGGTGGGGTGTGGGGAGGGGTGGGAGAGGTGTGTGGAGGGGGGGAGGGGCTGTGTGGGGGGTTGGAGTGGGTGGGAGTGTGGAACATACGGATGAGGGTGTGACATTTGTGAGTGTGGAACAGGAACAGGCCATGATGGCTGAGGCAGAGAGGTGGGAGGAGGAAGAATTAAACCATGCGGTATGACAGGTGTTTTTTTTCTTTTTGCTTTTCTGCTTGTATGTTGTGAAACTAGAAAAGAGGAAGATACTTAGTGAGAGATTGAATAAAAGAAATTCTGTGTGTGTGTGTGTGTGCGTGTGTGTACAAGCATGCTCAAGAGAGAGACAAATTGTTTGCTTGCACTAATATATGGCGTGTGTGTGTGCACGCACATGTGTGTGCATGCATGTGTGTATAACTGTGTGTGTGGGTGTTTTTGGTGCATTATGTGTGTATATGTGTTAATGTTTGTATGTGGTGTGTGTGTGTGTGTGTGTGTGATAGAGAGAGGGAGAGAGTGTGTGCGTAAGTTGAATTAAAACCTAAGTTTTATAAACGTGTGCTTGTGCATGCTTGTGCACGCATGCAGGAGGAAGGTTGAGGGGTGTGGAGTGTGCGTGTAAGTGAACATGTGAGAACTGAGAGCGAGAGAGCGGTTTGTGTGAACACAAACATTTGTGTGATACTGAATGTGTAAACGGGAGAGTCCAAAACTGCATGCATCAGTTTTCGTGCGGCAAACATGTATTCATGTAGATGCTTGTGTGTACACACATACATACATTTATCCATATCTCCTGTGGATGTCAGTGGCATCGCTGTTTCTGTAGCCAGGAATAACCCGTACTGTGTAACCATGGCCACGTAACCTGCATGTTGCTTGTGAAGCTTTCAGTGCTGGTGTACTGTAGTGTGTGCGTTTGAAAGCCATGTAGCTGTTCATATTCCAGGATATAGTTAATGTGCTGCTGCTGCTTCTAATTTATTATTATTATTAATCGTTTATTGTCTGTTGACTGCAAGATGATTTAGACATGTACTTATTCATTCCTTTCAGCGCATGCACGCACACACACACACACACACACACACACACACACACACACACACACACACACACACACACACACACACACACACACACACACACACACACACTCACAAAATGGGTGTGGAGAATGGATGAGGGATTGGATTTGGTCAGGGAGTGGGGATTGCTGGTATGGGGGCAGGGGGGGGGGGTATTTGGAGTGTTACATTCTTTATTTTACTGCACTGTTGCAATAAAGCCACTTGAAAACTTAGAAAACTCAGTGTTTATACCGTACAGTGTATACTCAACATGTATTTATGGAGTAACAATGACATATGCTGCAGGACATAAGTATTGCCTCTAGAGGGGTGTAAGAACTCTTCAGCTTCATTTGCCAAGGAAAATGTCATAGGTGGATTGAAACTAAGCTCACACTCAGAATTTCTGTTTGTGATTTTAGAGTAGCTTTCATTGTTGATGGACCAGCTTTGTAAAGTGTCCAGTCTCCAGTATTCAGTGTGACCCTAGCACACTTGGTAAAATAGACCTATTCTGTTCTGTTCTATTCTACTCTATTCTATTCTGTCCCCTTTTTTTCTTTCTTTCTTTTTGTTTTTTTGTTTTTTGTTTTTGTTTTGTTCTGTTACTTCTATTCTTTTCTATTCTGTTCCATTGTATTCTGTTTCATTCTGTTCAAACCTGTTCCATTCATGCTTCAGTAAACATTTCATTCTGTGTGAGTCTAGCTATGTATTTATTGATTCCTGTCATACTTTCTGTGTTTCTACAATGCTCTGACTCTTGAGATGCTGCCATGCTTTGAGTGTGAAGTGTAGTAGAGCAGTTTCTGTTGTATTCAGACCATTCTTTTAGCTGCTTGCCAGTGCAGTTGTGATAGCACGGTTTCTGTTGCCGCCAGGCAGTTTGAGCTGCATGGGATTGGGAATAAGATCATTACAACTATTTTACTTGCATGCAGCTATAACTGTTTGAATGCAACACAAACAGTACTATGTACTATTAAAAAAAACTATTACACCAGCATTTCAGACAATTTTAGCTGCATGGAAATAAGATTATTACAACCTTTTTTTTTTCATTTTTTTTCATGCAGCTAAAATTGATTGAATACAACATAAGCAGTATGATTACAACTATTACACCAGCATGTAGCTAAAAATTTGATAGCACTGTTTCGGTTTATTCAGACAATTTCAGCTGCATGGAAATAAAATAATTATGACCATTTTATTTGCATGCAGCGAAAACTGTCTGAATATATCAAAAGAAGCAGTACTATTACAACTTTTACACCAGCATGTAGCTGAAATGTAATAGTACTGTAAGTTGTAATAGTACTGCTTCTGTTGATGTATTTGGACAGTTTTCGCTGCATGCTGGTAAAATAGTTGTATTGTATTGGGTGCAAGTTGGGTAGTTACAATTGAGGTGCTGTGAAGCTTCATTTTATTTTTAATGAAAAGGAAAGAAGTGCTGTGCTTTGAAATTGGATTTTTTTGTATGGCTTCAACTGCATCACGTGTGTTTTGTATCAAGAGGGTTACTTATTGTTTTTTCTTGTGGAATGGAGACTTAAATATGTTGTGGAAGAACATCAAGGTGCGTTTTTTTCCTTAAATATTTTGCCAGTGCTCATGGCTTCACAGTATTATGAGTACACTTTGTGTGTGTGTGTGTGTGTGTGTGTTCTTTAGTTTAACATCTTTTCACTGTAAGTGATATTAGACGTGTGTGTGTGTGTGTGTGTGTGCTGTTTTGAAACTGCAGTTTTGTGTGTAAGTTATCTCTTTTCATTCATTCAGCCATTCTCATAAGTTTTGCAAGATAAGGGAGTCAAAATTGGAAGGCGCAAATCACTGACACATTGATGGAATCAGTGCTGAGTGAAGCTCTGAAAGTCGCTTGGTATCCAGCTTTGCATGTGAAAGTGTGTACACAGACACACCAACATTCAACCCTCTGTGAAGGCAGGCGAGTTGTGTTTGATCGGTCCCTTTCAAACAGCAGCTGTGTGTGTTCAGTTACTTGGCTCAGAGAATTAGCATCGAGTGCTTGACATTTACAGTCAAAAAGAGATCTTGGTGTTGAATCATTTGTCTCACAGAATGAGCATTGAGAGCTTTTTTTTTTTTGGACACATGATTTACAGTCAGAAAGAGACCTGGGTCCCTTTTAAATGGCTGGTGTGTGTGTTCAATCATTTGGCTCAGTGAATGAGCATTGAGTGCTTGCACTTTTTAGACATATAATTTACAGTCAGAAAGAGACCTTGATGTGCGTGTTCAGTTACTTGGGTCACAGAATGAGTGTTGAGTGCGTGGTCTTTCCAAACATGCGTAATTAACCAACAGACCCTGACACAACTGGTTATAGCCATTCTGGTACTGCTGCAGTGCTTGTAGCTGAGTAAGTTTTGAGTTTGTTTAGAGTACATGGCTCAGACTGGAAACATGGCTTCAAATTTAGAAGGTGAAAGTTGAGTTCCTTTGCTGACATCAACAGAAAAATTAATGCAGTTGAACTTGATGGTGATGGATTGTGTTCACAAATGATGGTCAGCCTGGACTGTTTTCACACCTTTTAACTCCTGTTGGAGCAGGAAGGATTACAACATTGTTTAACAGACATGTCCAACTCATGAACATATAGCAAAGTTAGAAAAAAGTCTGGAACAAGATTAAACAACTCTTTTTTTTATAAACTTGCTTGGTTTCATCTGTAATAAATTACCATATAGTAAACTGTAGAAATTGAAAACAGATAAGTTGCAACTTACATTTCGGACAATTTTTTAAAAGTATGTAATTCAGCATACTTTAAACATTCCGTAATGAAATGTGTGTGCTTGTATTGTATCTATGTTGTATTGATTTGTATCACTTTCTTGTTAGAACATATTTTAAATGTGTTATCTGCTGTCCTAGGGGTGAACATATCACTGCATTGCATCGTAATCCATCCCCCATTTTTTTAATTTGATTTTTTGTTACTTTATGCATGAGTGTTTGTGTTCCCTATCAAGATGGATTTCTCCAGTAAACATTTTGGGCTCTGCGATACATGCATGCTGCATACAGGACCTTGCTTTTACCATGAGATCTGAAACTAGTGAAAGACTAGCACCCAGTCCAGCACTCAGGGTCTGGTGGTGGAAGGGTGGGATGGAAATCCTGGTTCTTCCTGTGACTTGAACACAGGACCTCTCACTTCCTAAGATGGACATTCTGACCCACTAGGCCACCGCTCAGCTGTGGTACTGGTTGATTGATCAATACAGGCTGGTGTTTCCTTTAACTTGAAGCTTGTGTGACTGTACTGTAGTTTGGTACTACTTGTACAACTGAATCTGGCATAAAAAAAAATCCTCTTGTCGAATTTTCAAATTACAATGGCTTATTCTGATGCAGAAGAAAAGTTTAAAATTGATCACACAGATAATATTTTTAGTCTTACTTTCATAGTTTTTTTTAGAGGTCCTTTTGACCATCAGGGCAGTGAATTCATGACCATTGTATGGAGGAGCTCAGCACAGGTCCATTTGACCATCAGGGCAGTGAATTCATTACCATTGTATGGAGGAGCTCAGCACAGGTCCATTTGACCATCAGGGCAGTGAATTCATTACTATTGTATGGAGGAGGTCAGCACAGGTCCATTTGACCATCAGGGCAGTGAATTCATGACCATTGTATGGAGGAGCTCAGCACAGGTCCATTTGACCATCAGGGCAGTGAATTCATTACTATTGTATGGAGGAGGTCAGCACAGGTCCATTTGACCATCAGGGCAGTGAATTCATGACCATTGTATGGAGGAGCTCAGCACAGGTCCATTTGACCATCAGGGCAGTGAATTCATTACTATTGTATGGAGGAGGTCAGCACAGGTCCATTTGACCATCAGGGCAGTGAATTCATGACCATTGTATGGAGGAGCTCGGCACAGGTCCATTTGACCATCAGGGCAGTGAATTCATTACTATTGTATGGAGGAGGTCAGCACAGGTCCATTTGACCATCAGGGCAATGAATTCATGACCATTGTATGGAGGAGCTCAGCACAGGTCCATTTGACCATCAGGGCAGTGAATTCATTACTATTGTATGGAGGAGGTCAGCACAGGTCCATTTGACCATCAGGGCAATGAATTCATGACCATTGTATGGAGGAGCTCAGCACAGGTCTTTTTGACCATCAGGGCAGTGAATTCATTACCATTGTATGGAGCTCAGCACAGGTCCATTTGACCATCAGGGCAGTGAATTCATGACCATTGTATGGAGGAGCTCAGCACAGGAAGGCTGGGACCAGTCCTCTCCTGCTGTTTCAGCCTCCGCCAGCGGAAGTCGATTGCCCATTCACTGCTGGGTGGAGTGAGGAAAATTGGAGTCGAGTGCTTTTCCCAAAGACATAACGCCATGCCGAAACATGGCACCGACCCCCTGATCGCTTGTGAACAGTTGATCGTAAGTTTAGTGCTAACCAGTTCTGCCACGGTGCCTGTAGACTTGAGCTAAAAGGCCGACAGAACAGTGATCAGAGTCTTTTCTGTCTTGAGGAGAAAAAAGTTTATGCAAGGAAGTAAAAGAAGGATTCATGTTTTAACTCATTCTACCCCACTGCTACATGCCTTCTGCAACTCCCCTGGACCAGCACTATGTGACACCACTGCAGAAAAAACAGGGTGGTTCACTAAAACTGTGAAAATAGATAGAGACCTGTTGATTTAATCCATCAGAAGAAGCTTTGTTTTCATATTTCTGGAATCTTTAAACAGTTCAGTTTAGAATGCCAACTGTACTAAGCAAGAATGAATGAAATCAGAATAGTGTGTTGGTACGAGTATTCTCATACCTGGTCCACAAGAGGAAGTAATCATGGTACGAGTTAATTTGTACCTGAATAGAATGAGTTAGCATCATGTCACACATACTGGTGGTGTAACAAAGCTTTGTTTCATCAGAAAGAAAAGTTATCCCCCCAGTTCCTCACATGACATTTTCTTACCTTTATGTTTCATCTTCTGAAGGCTGTGAGAGGTAGATCTGTGGTGATGGGTGTTCCCAGTTTCCATCAACCTCCCCCCCTCCTACTCCTCCCTCTGTCCCACCTTCCTCCTCCCTCCCTCCTTCTAGGGTCCATGGCTGTGATGGGAGTGTTCATAGCTTTATTGTTATTATTTTTTTTTTTTCACCGCCTTACTCAGGAGCAGTTACGAAAGCAGCGAGAGCAAACGGCACTTCGCCTTAGTAGTGACACGGCCCGTGAGGCGGCCCGCCAGGCGGCCATCTTGAAACAGGAACAGGCCCAGATCAGGGGCAGTGACTCTCCACCTCTCTATGTAAGTGCCTGTAACCCTTGACCTGTAACTCTTGACCCGCTTGTGCGTTGGGTAAAAAAACAAACAAAAGACGCCAGCATATGGGGATTTCCAGCACAGGCAAATATTTGAAGATAATGCTTCAGGTGATGGGCATAACTGCTGAGTTACTAGGAGCATTGGAACATTTTCATCTGAGGGTCCTGGGTTCGATCCCTGTATGATGAGTTAAGGGTAGAGATTGTTTTTTTCCCGATCCTGCAGCTCAAGATATATACAGATCCACAAATGCCTTAGAGTCCCTTGTGCATGTACACTTGCAGATCAGATATGTACATTAAAGATGATGATCATATGGATGAATACTTAAAAAGTACCTGTCCTTGGTCACAGACAAAGCTGTAAGTGCTATACCTACACAGAGTCATTTGTACAGCTGCCATTGGGCGCTCATCATTCGTTGCCTGTGCCATTCAGTCAGGTTTTAGTCACGCACCCATACACACTCATACAGACATGCAACATTTTATGTGCAAGACCATTTGTTTTTTTACCCTGCTATGTATGCAGCCATACTCCATTTTCGGGGGTGTGCAGGTTGGGTATGTTCTTATTTCCATAACCCTCCGAACGCTCACATGGATTACAGGATCTTTAACGTGCATATGTGACCTCCTGCATGTGTATTTACACAAATGGGTTTCAGGCACTAGCAGGTCTGCACATCTGCTGACCTGGGATATCAGATCCTACGATCCACGTGGACACAAGATTGTACATGGCATGCAAGCCTCTGAAAACAAAGTATGGCTGTCCATGTGGCTGGGATTAAATGTTCATACTTATAAAAGCTGTTTCGTTGATACAGATGAACATTGGCATTGCACCTGAAGAAAGTGCTTGAGTTTTTTGGGGTTTTTAAAAAAAACTTTTTCTTTATGTTTTTGGCTCTCCACACAAAACGTTGTCCCCTCAACTGTCTTAGAATAAGATCTTTCCACCCTGGTGTCATCAGTACTCCGAAAGAATAAAGATGATTTTGATGATGATAATAATCATAATGATGATAATGATAGGTTGTCACTGAAGGATGTCATATTGTGATGATAATAATAATCATAATGATAATAATGATAGGTCATCACTGAAGGATGTCATTGTGATGATAATAATAATCATAATGATAATAATAATGATAGGTCGTCACTGAAGGATGTCACCTCACTAAGATAAGAATTGAGTGTGCAGGTCAGGATGCCAGTCACCATTCTTTATTTCATTTATTCTTTCTTTATACCCAGTATTCCTTGTGACCCCGGTACACTTGGTAATAAAGACATATTCTATTCTATTCTATTCTATCTTGGACTTCTTTCTCTTGGGACTGGATTGCTTTTGTTAAGGAAGATCAAATACACCACTTGAAATGTACACAGAAAGTGGTGACTGCACTTAAGACTCATACCACTCGGGTCTTATTTCACCAAAGAAGGGGTTAATCTGCTGGCAGATTTTTGAGAAAAGAAAAGAATTATATGTGTATATATACATATATATATATATATATATATATATATATATATATATGTGTGTGTGTGTGTGTGTGTGTGTGTGTATTTTACTGTCACCATTTCATTGATGTCATCCACATCAGTTTTGCAGTGTCCATGTTAGCTGTGATTGTTGTTTGGGTGCACAGGCCATGGAGCACACACGCACAAGCATGAATGCACACACATGCACACACAGACTCTCTCTCTCACTCTCTCTCTCTCTCTCTCACTCTCTCCCCCCACACCTCTCTCTTTCTCTCTCACACACACACACACACACATACAGACAACACACACGGTTTTTCAAATAATTTGTGACAGCAGCTCACCTCACAGTGTTTAACTGCATACTGGCTGTGTTTTTTCTTTTCTTTTTTTCTTGTATTTATGCATGTTCACGTTCATTGCAAAAATGGGTATCCTGTCAACAGCTCTGTTGCCTGAAAGAAAATGCTGATCACCATTTTTTTGAATGTATGATTATTTTCAGCATGAAAAGACTTGTTCATGAATCAGTAAGCATCACTGTATTGGCTGTATATACACATACATTTGTTGTTGTTGTTTTTGTTGTTGTTGTTGTTTTTGCTGCTGCAGCATTGTGATCTTCTTTTGCTTTAATTGTCGTATCATTGTTGTCTTGTGTTGTAATCTTGGCTCAGAGTTGGCATCGTTCATTTTGCCTGTTGTCTGAGGATGCAAAGTTTTTGCAGTGTGATGGAGATTTCAGAGACAGAACAAACAAGAAAAAGGGTTATTTGACATTGTCAGACTGTTATTTTGGGATATTTTATATACGCACATGAGTTTACCATCAATGATGTCAACAAAGTGATGGACGGAAACTGTTATCAGTGTCTGGTTGATTGTTAGAGCTTAGAATTTTCAATCTGAAGGCCTGAGTTCTGTACTGTTAATGATGCCTGGTTGGTTAATGGTGAAAATTGGATTTCAGGATCTGCAGGTCAATGTATGTGCAGACCTGTGATCTTCTGAACCCCCTTTATGTTTACACACACACAAAACACCACACCGCACCACACCACATACCACATACCACACATACACATAGATACAATCACTCTAACATGCTCACACACACACACACACACACACACACACACACACACACACACACACACACACACAGCAAAGATCTCATAATAATCCACGTCAGTGTTTTGTTGGGCTATGGTAACACAAACACATCAGGATACAGAAAATATGTACCCCTGAAATGGAGTATGGCTGCCAAAGTAGCAGTGAAAATGCATTCCCACATGTAAAATCCTGCTCCTGGACGCATATGAGCACAGGAAAAATGGAAGATGATACCAAACACTCAGACAAAAAGAAAGCACAGACTGTAAAGTAGGGAAAGACGTGAAAACGTTGTTGTGATATATCTGGGTGCAGCATTCATGAATACTGATGAACTGAAGTCAAGTGCCCCAGTTCACTAATAAACACCTGGACAAAAACTGAACACAGTTTTTATGAATAACAGAAAGATGTGACCTGGTTGTTTTGACGTTTCAGAGTGCAGCATCTGTGATGAACAGTAGTCAAGTGCCTCAGACCACTGGCGACAGAAGTCTTGCTGATGCCGCCAAGCCCTCCAGTCCAGGGGTATGTCTTGAGTGGGGGTGGATTTTGTGTTGGCACTGGTCTTGGGGTTTCATTTGTCTTGAGTGGGGGTGGATTTTGTGTCTGCACCAGTCTTAGGGTATGTCTTGAGTGGGGGTGGATTTTGTGTTTGCACCGGTCTTGGGGTATGTCTTGAGTGGGGGTGGATTTTGTGTTTGCACCGGTCTTGGGGTATATGTCTTGAGTGGGGGTGGATTTTGTGTTTGTGCCGGTCCTGGGGTGTGTCTTCAGTGGGGTGGATTTTGTGTTTGCGCCAGTGTTGGGGTATTGTCTTGGATGGAGTGGATTTTGTGTGTGTTGCGGCAGTCTTGGGGTATGTCTTGAGTGGAGGTGGATTTTGTTTTGCATTGGTTCTGGGGTATATTTTGAGGGGGAGGGAGTGGGGGGGAGGGATTTTCCATATGTTGCACTGGTTTAGGGGTATGTCTCAAGCTGGGTGTTTTTATGTTTTTGTTGCACCAGTACTGTGGTGTTTGTTGGGGAGGGAAGGGGGGGGGGGGGTTTGTGTGGGTTGTACATGTATGTCCTTGGGTATTTCTTGTGTGGGGGTGGATTTTGTGTGTGTTGCACTGTTCCTGGGGTGTGTAGAGTGGGGTGGATTTCATGTGTTGCACATGTTGTGGGGTATTTCGTGGGTGGGATGGATTATGTGTGTTTTGCACCAGTATCAGGGCATATCTTGGGCAGGGGGGTACTTGAAATTTGTTGCAACGGTCCTTATACATATTTTTTGTGTCAGTGTGCATGAATTCATGTGTTATATTTTGTTCTGTGTTTATGTTTTTAAAATCTATTTATTGTCACATCATTTGTATCTTTATTTTTGTTCTCACCTTTCCAGGTTTTACTTCTGCTTGCTTTGACACCAGTTAATTAAATGTTCCTTTATTTTTCCAGCGTTTTTCAGTTTTCTTTTTTCGTTTTCTTTTCTTCAGGTGGCAGCCCAACATTGACACCCCCTCTCCCTTCAGTTCCCTCCCACCATCCCAAAACATTACCTACCTTTCCCCCACCTCAGTCCATGCCCCACCCCTTATCTAAGAAAACAAATCTACCTGTATTGTATCATACTCTGGCATTTTTGAGTTCTGGCTGTCTTTATTAATGTGAAGGAAGCTTTCTCAGTACGTGTAGGCTGTTGCTGATGGAAGTAGAGAAAGAACGGAAGAAATGTTACCTCCTCCACCCTTCCTCCATCTCCTCCTGCCCCCACACCCCCTTTCCTCCTCCTTGCATTCCCTCGATCTCATTGTCCTGTGGTGTGGCTTAACGATGGATGTGATGGATTTGGCCTTGTGAATGAATGCATCTTTCTGGTGACGTTACTGACAGCTATTGTTCGTTGTTGTTGTCAATGGGACGAGAGATGTTGGGAGGAAAGTACCTTGTTTGTGTGTGTGTGTGTGTGTGTGTGTGTGTGTGTGTGTGTTAGTTTGTCAAGGTGTTGAATTGCTTGATTTATTTATTTTGGTTGATTTAAAACAGTATTTTGTTTGTTTGAAAGTGTCACAGGACAGATGCAGTGAATTTGACAAGTTACAGATGTGTTAGTTTTTATACAGTTTTCCTTGTTTTTTGTCTTCTGTTTTTTCCGTTTTTCTCCGTTGTTTTATTTATTTGCTTTTATTTTGCTTTATTTATGTGAAGGTCTTGATAGTGTTACACCCCATGAATTTAGTTTATTTAATGAAATATATTTATTTCATTATGTGTTACTGCTTTTTGAATCTTGTATTTATTTACACTATATGCTTTCAAAAGTTAATCTCTGCGGGTTTTTTTGTTTGTTTGTTTTTTTGTGTTTTTTTGTTGTCTGTTCTTTCTGTCATTTTTTTTTTTTTTTTAAGCTTGTGTTTATTTGTACTTGTTTACTTTGTTTTGGGTGGAGCTTGTGTTTGTTTATTTGTACTTGTTTACTTTGTTTTGGGTGGAATGTTTTGTTTTGTCAGGCCTAAAATTTCAGTTCCAATGAACCAAGCTTTAAAAGTGAAACCCCAGTGAATTTCATAGGGTGTGGGTTGGGCCCTGACAGAATGGTGCAGAGTTTTGGTAACATTCACTTAGATATGTGCCCCTGACGCTTTGAAACTCGAAAGGACACATCTCTTGTTCATCAAGCAGGTGCCTGTGATGTTCTAGAAATGTTTAGAATAAACACATATTAATTTTTTTTTTTTTTTTTTTTTTTTTTTAAGTGAAAAATCATGTATCGGAACTTAACCCTCAAAGTGCTGGATATAATAAAACATACTTACAGAAATCATGCTTAAAACAAAGGGATAGTTTGCCTCCGCTACCTGTGCTCTGATTTGGGGCATTTGTATGCTTATCAGTAAGAATAAATAGGTAAACCTATACATTTTTGGAAAGTAGAGTGAATGAAGAATCAGATAAAAGTAAGAAAAAGGCTGTACCTTGTAAATAGTTGGAGATATTCCACAGGATATAAACAACAAATTTTGCAAACTTGTTTTCCAAAAACGTCAAACACAATGTTTATAGGTATTTTCACATCTTTTACAGAGTCAAAATCTCAAAATTGGCATTAAACTGTGCAGAAAATGTTCTGGCTGCAGAATCATGAAATGAATATAACTGAAACAATGAAATTATAAGCACTGTATTATTTGTTTGAGACACACCCACCGACGCCACGCACGCGCACATCTACAATACTTTATGCAATCACAGGCAAAAAAAGAAATAAATGTTTTCTTTTAGCTCATGTTCCTTTCAAAAGCAGCAAGAATGCTTTAAATCAAAATAATTTCCAGTTTTCTAGCTTGATTTGGTCAAGAAATCACAATAGACCCATGCCTAACCCACTTTACCACCCCTCCCCACCCCCATCACCCACCCCCCAGTTTTTGTGGCTGGACACACAAAACTGAATGAACAACAAGCAAGCCAGCATGCCCAAGTGTCAAAATAACAAAGCCGTTTTCACCAGAATCCCTGTCAGCAAATGAATCATCACTAGTGACAAGGTCACTCATTTCCTGAGCTTTGTCAACTTCAGTGTCACTCATTGTTTACAAAAATACGAAGATCTGGACTTATAAATTCGGTCAAAGTTTGTGCAAACACAAGCAGGGAGGCAGTAACACCAGAACGAGGCAGTTTTACGAAGGCTGCCGAGCATAGCCGTACGATGTCGGACCTTATGTAAACAGAGCCACGATCGTGGCCCATCGCACTTTACCGGGAAAGCCACGATCGTGGCTCATCGCGCTCTCCGGGTTAAGTCTGATGCCAGGATCATCTGCTTACAAGTAAGAGTTGTTTCCCTTTTGTAATTTCTTGGTGCAGAAACCTTGACGATAATCAACTAGAAGGCACACCTACCTTTGTAGGAGTGCACCAGCGCATATTTGATTAGAATGTGCAGAGTGAGAGTGATCCTCAGAAGGTGGTTTGGGACCCTGTAGCAGTATGGTGAGAGTGCCAAAGACTCCAAAAGGTGTTGAACTTAACAGGTGCCCTGTGATGGAGTAGTCGAGAACCCAGCTTTCGGAAGCTGTGCGATTTATCGTGTGAACTGTGAATGCCATATTGGTTGCAGTGTCTATAAAAGAATGTAGAATTTACTGAAAGTGTGAACCATTTTTGGCTTCTTCCCACCCCATGAACATTTTAGTATTTGAATATTAGATGGTGTGTATGTCTGTGTGTGGGCATGTGTGATATTAAGCTAAAAAAAAAAAAAAAAAAGAGAAAGAGAAAAAAAAAGATGTGTTGGGGTATGTGTGTGTGTGTTGTGTGTGTCTGTGTTTGTGTTTTATCAAGTTGGAAAGAATATATGTGTGGGTCGGGGGTTGGAGGGGTTGTTTGAAATTCCCTCCATGTGGAAGTAATACCATGCGTGTGTTTGTAAATAATGACTGGAATTTATGACATGGACGGTTGTTTGTTTTTTTTCTTCTTGCTTTTTTTTTTGCCCCCTTTCCTTATCAAAATGATGTGGATCCTGTGTACACGTGTAAATAATGACCGACGTGTGTGGTGTGTTACTCATTGAGTGATGATAATGATTTTGTTTCTCCCCATCTGTTCACCGTTGAGATCAGCAAGCATGTTGTTGGTGATAATGACATATTGGGACTTTGCTGTACGGTTGGAATTTGTATACGTGTATTCGTTTGTGCGTGGGTGGCGTGATGAAACAAAGAAACCAAAAGAAACAAACAAAAACTGCCAGTATGATTGTCTGTTCTTCAGTCTATCGTCTGTTGACGTAGTGTAGTTTTAGACAAAAGCTTCAATTGATGCTGTCAGTTGATAGACAGTGTAGCTATGGTCCTGATAAATTCTGTGTCCTTAGTTCTTGTCACCCTGTGTGTATGTGTGTGTGTGTGGGTGGAAGGATGTTGTAGAGGGGTGGTGGTGGAGTGAGGTAGGCTAGGAAGTATGGTGGGAGGAGTTATGATATTTGGATTGGGTGCATCAGTTTGTGTGAAAATGTATGTGTGAGTGTGTGTGGAGGGGTTTGGGGGTAGGATGGGTGGGTACATGTGTGTGTGTGTTTGAGTGTGTGTGTCTGTGCACATATGTTGTGTCTGTGTGTGTGTGTACGTGTGAATGTGCACTTGAGTGTGTGTATACTATGTGTGTGTGTGTATGCACATGCGCATATCTGTATTTTCTGTGTGGTTTCTTTGTCATGTATGTCTGTTGGTCTGTGTGTGATGGAAGCTGGAAGCATGGTGTCATCTCTGTACACTAACCTGCAGAACAGGCTCTCCACTGTCTCTGACAGCTTTGATTCGTAGTGATGCAGTATCGTTCACTGGATGCTGACCGTCTCAGTTTGCATGACTCAACGCTTTTTTGTCTTGGAATCTTTTTCAAGAGCTGACCTGAACAGAATGTTGTCATTGCTCTCAGCTGCTGCTACGGCATTTTCTTTCTCTTGATGTTCTGTGACAGTGGAGGTAGTTGGTTGGAGCAAGTTTGATTGTCGTTCGTCGTAGCAGACATTTAGATTTTGTTGTTGTCTTTTTTTTTTTTTTCTCTCAAACGTGAGGAAAGGCATTGAAATGCATGAGCAGATTAACAGACACATGTGCAAGCACATGCAACTGTCTACACACAGTTGCACACACACACACACACACACACACACACACAGAGGAAAAAATGCAGATTTGTTCTAAAACAGCAGCACATCCTGAAGCAAAGTTTCACAATGAAACAATAGATACACAAATAAACCGACAAAAGAGCAGTGAAAAGAAAGTTTACATACAATCCAACAAAAAATATAGAATGCTGCTGCTTATGAAAGATTATGTATATAAACAAAATAAAAAAGAAAAAAAAACAACAAAAAACATTGGTTGCTGTCACTTGCTCCAAACACTGTCTCCTTCAACATTCACCATAAAAAAAAAACTAAAAAAAAACCCCAATATTTATTTTTTTTAACAAATGGATTGCAGCTTTGAGTGCACTAACGAGCATTTTCGAGTCATGAGTTCTTTCCACAGGCCAAACAAAGGGACTGCAGCTTTTGAACTGAATGTGTACTAATGAGAATCGAACCTTGAGTCCTTTCCACTCTCACTCACTCTCAGTGCCTTGCTCACATCATCATCATTGTCATCCTCATCCTCATCTGTCTTGTTGCCTGCCTGCCTGTGTGCCTGCCTGTCTGCCTGCGTGCCTGCCTGCCTGCCATGAACTCAGATGGCGAGACGAGGTCCCAAACCCCCAGTGCCCCCAAAACGCATCACTCTCAGCAAACCTCCGAACGTTGCCCCCCCACCTCCAACGACAACAACAACGGCAGCACCAGCATTGCAGCCAGACATTCCCTCCCCTCTGGGAGACGGCATGACCTCCCCTGGCACAGCGGTGCGCAAAAGTGCCAGACTCCCGTCGGGCACTAACATCGGATTGATGAAGGTGGGGTTGGGGTGTGGTGTGGTGTTTGTGTGTGTGTGTTGGTGTGTGTGTGTGTGTTTGATTGTGTTTGTGTGTGTGTGTGTGTGTGTGTGTGTGTGTTTGATTGTGTTTGTGTGTGTGTGTGTTTGTGTGTGTGTGTGTGTGTGTGATTGTGAGTGTGTGTATCCTTTGTTTTGTTTGTGTGTGCGTTGTGCGAGTGTGTATTATGCATGTGTGAGGGCATTCATGTGAATGTGCAGGTGAATGTGAATGGCCATTGTCTTGTGTTGTTCGGTTGCAGGTGTATGAGTAAAGAATGTGATTTTACCAGCAGAATTTTTTATTTTCCTCTGATGCACCCAACAGACACGTTAGAGAACTGGACTTTCTCCTGGGTTTGATCTCAACATAGGTGCTTGGTGGGTGAAAGGTTGGGATTTTTCTGACCTCCTAAGTTAACACATGTACAGGCTTGCTAGTGCCTCAACCTCCATTGTGTGCATGCATGTGCATGTAGAGGATGCGCATTTCAGAGATGTGGTAATCCATGTCAGAATTTGACAGTTTAAGGAAACAAGAATATACCTGGCATGCACATTCTTGAAAACAAAACTAAGGGTGCCAGTGTGGTTGGGTGAATATGGGCTTGAAAGCCACTTTATAGATCTGGGTGAATGTGAATAAGACTGTGCATTTTGCTCAATAGGATAAGGAGAAAGAAAGAAAAAAAAATGTGTTGGAAAATTCACCAGCACCCACGCTTCATTGTTTGTTTCCCCTGACGGTGATGACTGAATGGTTTCCCCTGAATGTGTGTGATGTGTGTGTGTGTGTGACAGAACGCAGATGCCAACGCCAACCTGGATCACCTGTCGTTTCGAGAGAAGATGAAGTTCTTTGAGAAGGAGATCAAGGAGCACACCGTGGAGCCCGCCGGGAGACCACCAGGTAATTGATTGGTCGATTCTCTGCTCGTTAGGTGACAGGTGTCTCTTGATTGGTTCTCAGGTAATTGGTTGGTCGATTCTCTGCTCGTTAGGTGACAGGTGTCTCTTGATTGGTTCTCAGGTAATTGATTGGTCGATTCCCTGCTCGTTAGGTGACAGGTGTCTCTTGATTGGTTCTCAGGTAATTGATTGGTCGATTCTCTGCTCGTTAGGTGACAGCTGTCTCTTGATTGGTTCTCAGGTAATTGGTTGGTTGATTCTCTGCTCGTTAGTGACAGGTGTCTCTTGATTGGTTCTCAGGTAATTGGTTGGTGACAGGTGTCTCTTGATTGGTTCTCAGGTAATTGGTTGGTCAATTCTCTGCTTGTTAGGTGACAGCTGTCTCTTGATTGGTTCTCAGGTAATTGGTTGGTCGATTCTCTGCTCGTTAGTGACAGGTGTCTCTTGATTGGTTCTCAGGTAATTGGTTGGTCGATTCTCTGCTCGTTAGGTGACAGGTGTCTCTTGATTGGTTCTCAGGTAATTGGTTGGTCGATTCTCTGCTCGTTAGGTGACAGGTGTCTCTTGATTGGTTCTCAGGTAATTGGTTGGTCGATTCTCTGCTCGTTAGGTGACAGCTGTCTCTTGATTGGTTCTCAGGTAATTGATTGGTTGATTCTCTGCTCGTTAGTGACAGGTGTCTCTTGATTGGTTCTCAGGTAATTGGTTGGTGACAGGTGTCTCTTGATTGGTTCTCAGGTAATTGGTTGGTCAATTCTCTGCTTGTTAGGTGACAGCTGTCTCTTGATTGGTTCTCAGGTAATTGGTTGGTCGATTCTCTGCTCGTTAGTGACAGGTGTCTCTTGATTGGTTCTCAGGTAATTGATTGGTTGATTCTCTGCTCGTTAGTGACAGGTGTCTCTTGATTGGTTCTCAGGTAATTGGTTGGTGACAGGTGTCTCTTGATTGGTTCTCAGGTAATTGATTGGTCGATTCTCTGCTCGTTAGGTGACAGGTGTCTCTTGATTGGTTCTCAGGTAATTGGTTGGTTGCTTCTCGTTAGTGACAGGTGCTGCTTGATTGGTTCTCAGGTAATTTGGTTGAGCGGTTCTCATGAAAAAGTTGTTGCTTGCTTGATTTTCCTAATTAAAAGGGTGGATTTTAGTGGGTACAGATTTTAAAAGAGTTAACTATTAAAAAGGGTTTTTTTGTGACTGTGTGTGTGTGTGTGTGTGTTGTTAATATATGTTTGATGTGTGTATGAATATAACTGAAAAAGTAATAAAGATTGATAAAGAATCTGGGTTGCACATGTAGATGTCTCTAACAAACTTTACACACACACACGCACGCACGCATGCACGCACGCACGCACGCACGCACGCACGCACGCACGCACACACACACACACACACACTCACTCACTCACACACACACACACACTCACACACACACACACAGAAACACTGTTGTCTAGCTGAGCGAAGACATTTGAAAGCCAGGTGACAGACTGATAGATAATAACTGCTAAGAAAACTGACAAATGTTGACTTTGTTTGTTGGTTGTGTGTTGTTTCCTTAGGCGTTCTAGAAACTAGTATGTCAAATCCCTGCACTCAGCTCCTTCATGCCTGTCCTATAAAAACCTACCTCTATCCAAAATAGCTCCTCACTCCCCTCCCTCTCTCCAAACATAATTCCTCCAGCCTTCTCTATACATGTGTTTATGTGGCTAAGTTCACACTAAGCCCAGCCAGTTGCCGTCAGCCTGGCACAGCAACACACTTCAGTCACACACAGCCAGTTGCCGTCAGCCTGACACAGCAACACACTTCAGTCACACACAGCCAGTTGCCGTCAGCCTGACACAGCAACACACTTCAGTCACAGCCAGTTGCCGTCAGCCTGACACAGCAACATACTTCAGTCACACACAGCCAGTTGCCGTCAGCCTGACACAGCAACACACTTCAGTCACAGCCAGTTGCCGTCAGCCTGACACAGCAACACACTTCAGTCACACACAGGCAGTTGCTGTCAGCCTGACACAGCAACACACTTCAGTCACACACAGCCAGTTGCCGTCAGCCTGACACAGCAACACACTTCAGTCATACACAGCCAGTTGCAGTCAGCCTGACACAGCAACACACTTCAGTCACAGCGAGTTGCCGTCAGCCTGACACAGCAACACACTTCAGTCACACACAGCCAGTTGCCGTCAGCCTGACACAGCAACATACTTCAGTCACACACAGCCAGTTGCCGTCAGCCTGACACAGCAACACTTCAGTCACACACAGCCAGTTGCCGCCAGCCTGACACAGCAACACACTTCAGTCACACACAGCCAGTTGCCGCCAGCCTGACACAGCAACACACTTCAGTCACACACAGCCAGTTGCCGCCAGCCTGACACAGCAACACACTTCAGTCACACACAGCCAGTTGCCGTCAGCCTGACACAGCAACACACCAGTCACACAGCCAGTTGCCTTCAGCTGGGAACAGTACGGCACTCTCCAGACAGAAGTAACGAATATTATTGGGAAATACGCTGCTTATATCATTCAAAGAGTTCCATCCCTTGGATCATTCAGCCATCTGACTTGTGTACAAGAGACAGATCAAACAGCTGGCTGTTTCTGGCTGGTGGCCAGCGGCTGTCAGAAACTGTCTGGGCTCAGTGTGACCATAGCCTGAGTGTTGTCTGTCATTCCTATGGTTCAGAGGTACGCATGTGTGTGAAAGTCGTGAGTGAAAGCGCTTTGATTTGTCTCTGCAACGAGATTCAGCGCTATATAAATACAGTGTTTATTATTGTGATGTTTCTCACACAGGCAAGCGATTCAGCTATCTGGCTGAACATGAAATTGCCAGAATGAAAGTGGAGGAAGGTACCTGCTTGTTCAGTTGTTGTGTGGAACCAGTTCCCAAACCACTCTTTCCTCAACTTGTTGCACGATGCGTGTGCTGCGCATGGCTTGTCTTTACGCACTGTCAGTTTTTCACTGATGTGTTTGTAAACCCCACTCCCCTCGACACTTGATATTCAAAGCTGTTTCCCTTATATACTGGTATACGAACGCATTCCCTTTCATATCACTAACATGCAGAGCCATTTCCCTTTTCCCTGACATGAAAAACATTTCCCTTTTCACTGATGCCTATCCCCATTCCCTTTTACACTGACTTAAAAACCTCATCCCCCTTTACGCTGACTTTACATATATTCATTTTCCTTTACAGTGGCTTACAGGTCCACCATTCCCCTTTACACTAACTTACATATTCATTCCCATTTACAGTGGCTTACAGATTTATTCCCCTTTACACTGACTTAAAAAAACAACCCCCCTTTTCATTGTTTACAGATCCATTCCCCTTTACAGCGACTTACAGATCCATTCCTATTTACACTGACTTACATATCCATACCCCCTTTACACTGACTTAAGCTCCATTCCCCTTTACACTGACTTACAGATCCATTCCTATTTACACTGACTTACAGATCCATACCCCCTTTACACTGACTTAAGCTCCATTCCCCTTTACACTGACTTACAGATCCATTCCTATTTACACTGACGTACATATCCATACTCCCTTTACACTGACTTAAGCTCCATTCCCCTTTTCACTGACTTACAGATCCATTCCTATTTACACTGACTTAATATCCATACCCCCTTTACACTGACTTAAGCTCCATTCCCCTTTACATTGACTTACAGATCCATTCCTATTTACACTGACTTACAGATCCATACCCCCTTTACACCGACTTGCAGATCCATTCTATTTACACTAACTTACATATCCATACCCCCTTTACACTGACTTAAGATCCATTCCCCTTTACACTGACTTACATATCCATACCCCCTGTACACTGACTTAAGATCCATTCCCCTTCACACTGACTTACAAAGCCATTCCCCTTTACACTGACTTACAGATCTATTCCTATTTACACTGACTTACAGATCCATACCCCCTTTACACCGACTTACAGATCCATTCTGTTTACACTGACTTACATATCCATACCCCCTTTACACTGACTTAAGATCCATTTCCCTTTACACTGACTTACAGATCCATTCCCCTTTACACTGACTTACAGATCCATTCCCCTTTACACTGACTTACAGATCCATTCCTCTTTACACTGACTTACAGATCCATTCCTCTTTACACTGACTTACAGATCCATTCCCCTTTACACTGACTTAAGATCCATTTCCCTTTACACTGACTTACAGATCCATTCCCCTTTACACTGACTTACAGATCCATTCCCCTTTACACTGACTTACAGATCCATTCCTCTTTACACTGACTTACAAACCTAGTCAGGTATCCCCCTGGACACTGACACACACCAGTTTTCCGTTACACTTCCCAGCAGATGAAATGGTGTACCTAAAAAAACAACAACACAACTAGGACTGAATAGCAGCACAAAGTTTAAAAGTTTGATCCTCAGATTTTTATGCAGTCACGTCCAAGGATTTTGATTTTTTCCCCTTGAGTTTACCACTGTCGCTAGGTTCCCCACTTTGTGTTGTGGTATGATGGGTGGATTCCTCTCTGAATGTTGTCATGGGATGTTGGAATGGCATCTTCACGTTCTGATTTGCACAGCTTTTCCTGTGTACTGTGCAGTTTTATTCTTTTACTTTTTTTTTTTTATTGTTGTTTTTGTATGTGCATGCCAGTTTGTTTTTTGTACGCATTTTGTTTGTTGATTAGTTTCTGAGCACATTTTGCTTGTCAGTTTGAGAAAAGTGTGTGTGTGTGTGTGTGTTAACCCTTTGAGTGTCAGAATTTTTTGTAATTTTTTCAAAAAACAACAACAGCAACAAAAGACAACCAAACAAAAAAACACGCAAAAAAGTCACTAACCTTAGAAGTCACCAAAAATTATAGCCATGCTCAAAAGTATTTAAATGTATATGTTTTCTTGGAGTAACATGAATGGAGAATATGATCATATATTCACTGTTGACAGGATGACAAAAATCGCAGTCATGGGAGGATAACCAAGATTATAAGTAAGAATACTCAAAATAGTTTAGACCAAAAAAAAAGCAAAGAAGAAAATTCACATGTGTGTATTTTATGGGTAGAAATAGTGCTAAAATATTTGCTAATGTATTAGACGTAACACTCAAGTGCAGTTGTGTTATTTTTCCCCCACTATCTTGTTGTGCTATAATGTAAACACTAAACATAAACACCCACACCCGCCAATGCACACATCCTCCCACCCACGCACCCACAAACGCCATCATGCAATATTGCTACACAAAAGCGCACTGTAAACAATATTTCAGCTTGTAGCTTTGATATGGAGGGTTTCATAGTAAATGAAAACCCCAAAATGAAGGTTTCAAGCTAAAGTATTTAGGTTTTTTCTGCACCCATTTCCAACATGACCCTGTCCCCTTCCTGTCAATGTACTGAGTATCATGCAGTCATCACCAGGATAACCAGAATCATGCTACTAGGCAGTTGCCATCTGCAAGGTAGTAAGAGTACTCACGTGACCAGCTATAATGTTGATAATGCAGTTACCCTAAAGCGCATATGAATCTGCAGTTTGGAGTGAAAAGCTTCTTTAATTAGTAGTAAATTGTCAGGTGATGATGCCATAAGTGATATGAATCACAGCTGTGACCTTTTCTGGTGACCAGGGCACTAGCATTCTGCATGTAGGTGTGTCATCTATATTGTTCTCCCCCCTCCCTCCCCTCTAAAACACATCAACAACAACAACAGACACCAGAAGACAAACAAAAAGAACTTTGGCTTTTGAGATGAACCTTTCCTTTTGTTTATAATTATTTTCATTTTTTTCTTTCTTTCTTTTCTTTGAATATGAGTGTCAGTGGTCATCCTGTGTTCCTGATATATATGCATGTGTGCATGGGTGGTCTGTGTATGGTGCATGACTGGGTGCCAAAAGTGTACCTTTAAAAAAAAAAAAGAAAGGTTTTCATAAGAAATTTCACACTGTGATTGATAGGTGGACTGTTATACTGTTGCTGTTGCCAGTGTGTCACAGTATGGTGCATTACTGGGTGCCAAAAGTGTACTTTTGTTTGTTATTTTTATGTCTTTTGTCAGATGTTTCACCCTGTGACTGGCAAACCGTTGTGCTTTTGCCAAACCACTGCATTTATTTCAAACAGCAAAATTGATACTATGTTGATTAATTTAGGTGTATTTTGTTGTTGTTGTTTAGAAATTGAAATCCCCATTCAGTATATGTGAAACTGATTGATGCAGAAAAAAACTCCAAACATTGCTGCTTTGTCTGTTCATGTGACAATATAGCATGTGTGTGTTACATGGATTTTTTTTAAGCCATACATACAGTAGATTTTTTTTTAAACCTGACCATCTGTGTGTCATTAATGCCAGAGATTTCTCAAATGCACTGGTCAGACACAAGCTGATATGTTTGAAGTCCAGAAACCTAATCCACTAAGACACCATCTGACTCGATGCATCACTAGGCTGTTTATAACAAAAATTGTCATTATCTAACTTGAAATATTTTTATCATTTTTATATTTTTTTCTGAACTATCCTTTACAAATGGACATCGTTAGTCTGTGGTTAAAAGCAGGGGAGAAATTTTTGTGGTAAAAAAAAAAAAAAAAAACAGTGGAGAAAACTGGTAAATGGTAAAAAAAAAAAAAAACAAAAAAAAAAGAGGGTGGTAAAAGACAGGAGAGAACTGGTTAAAAAGATTTAAAAAAAAAAGACAAAAAGAAAAAAGAAAAAAAAGAGCAAAGCAGGGGAGAAAACTAATAGGGCAGAGTCAGTTGAACCTCAGAGTGCTGAACCTTGATAGATGAGATCAGTGCGGCATGATTGAATCTGAAGGGCAGTCACAACTTTCTTGTTTCTTTTCTTTGTTTTATGTGGTGTAATTGTGTTTCCCTGAACAAAAGTTCCCCCCCCCCCCCCCCTGCATCCCCCTAGAAAAAAAGAATGGAGATTGACATCCTGACCTGTGAGCTCTGTTTTATCACAGTGCACTGACAAACTTTTTAATCCACTTACCCCTCTCTGGGAGGTGTATTATATCGTATTGTATTGCTCTATTGTCACAGCAGATTTCTCTGTGTGAAATTCAGGCTGCTGTTCCCAGGGAGAAGATGTCACTGCAGTGAGAGTATCACCTTTTTTTTTGTATTTTTTTCTGTCTGTGAGTATTGTTGTTTTTTTTACCATGTTGGTGAGGGACAACGCTTTTGTTGCCATGGGTTCTTTTACATGCACCAAGTGCATGCTGCTCACAGGACTTTAATTTATCTTATTATCCGAATAACTAGTGTCTACAGACCACTACTCAAGGTCTAGTGGAGGGGAGGAAAATATTAGCATATGTAGAATTTGAACCAGTGCACTCAGATTCTCTCGCTTCCTAGGTGGACGTATTGCCATTAGGCCAACACTCCGTTGACTGAAACACAACTTGAATGTCAAACATGTCATCAGCAGACACAGGGTTAATGTTGTTGCTTTCTGCCTGGCAGCGAACAAGACAGCGCACATGTCGTCAGAGCAGCTACGATCGTATGTGGCGAGTGGTGTGGGTGACCTTCAACCTGACCAAGAACTGGACCACGTCTTGTCGGGGTCAGTGGATAGTCTGTCCGATATGTGTGTGTGTGTGTGTGTGTGTGTGTGTGTGTGTGTGACTGAAGCCTGACTGAATATGTGTGCATGAATAAACACTCTAACACACACACATACACACACAAATATGATCAGACACACATTCATTCTCTCTCTCTCTCTCTCTCTCTCTCTTATTTTGTTGTTGTGGCGAGGGCATGGTTAAAAGAAGCTTGTAGCTTATCCTTTTACCCTCAGTAAAACATTCAAGTTCGAGTTTGAGTTCTCTTTCACACTCACTCTCGTGTCACACACTTGTACACATACACACACGCACGTGCGTAAACAGACATGTGCACACTGCATGCACGCACAAAGATAAAACAAACAAAAACAAAACCCAAGAACCTACCAAAAAACAAAAAACCCTAGAGTTTTGACTCATCGCTTATTAAGCTCTGTGATTGTTTTATGCTGTATGTGGTATCGATAATGACAAGCCTGTGGTAACGTTTGCTTTGTCTCTTTGTTCTTTGCTGGCTGACAGCTTGAATGCAAAGAGGTAACTAAGTGTTTGTACTTTGGGTCTGTTGGATTCGAGTCAATATCAGGGTTCGCACACAGTCGTGAAAGCTTAGGAAAGTCTTGGGAAAATGAGATAACCTTTTCTAATGCTTTAAAAGTCTTGTAGAAATGAGATAACCTTTTAAAGGGCTGGACATTTCTTTTTAGAAATTAGAGAATCAGTTCCAAGGCTGGAAAGGCTAGAAAATGAGAGAACCCTTTCCAATGCTTTAAGTTTTGTAAAAATGAGAAAACCTTTTCTAAGGCTGGAAAGTCTTGAAAAATGAGAGAATCTTTTCCAAGGCTGGAAATGTTTTGTGAAAATGAGAGCACCTTTTCCAAGGCTTTAAAAGTCTTGTAAAAATGAGAGAATCTTTTCCAAATGTGAGAACCTTTTCCAAGGCTTGTCTTTTGAAAATGAGAGAGCCTTTTCCTAAGTCTGGAAAGTCTTGTAAAAATTCGAGAACCTTTTCCAATGCTTAGAATTTTTTTGTAAAAATGAGAGAAGTGTTTCCAGGGCAGGAAAGTCTGGTAGAAATAAGAGAACCTTTTCCAGTGCTTAGAATTGTTTGTAAAAATGAAAGAACCGTTTCCAGGGTACAAAAAACCTTGGAAAAATCAAATTGAAGTTTGCCCCTCAGTGTCTTGGAATTAAGATAAAATCCTCAACCAACACTGCTCAACAAAAAAGGTTAGTAAAAAAAAAAGAAAAAAAAAGAAAACACAAAAGTGATTAAAATCTGAACATCAGTGCTGAGATAGTCACCATTGTTTTTGGTCAGTGATGTAGCAGACAAAATTTTGCTTCAGTTTGGCTTTGAGTTTGGTCTGGAAAATGTTCGGTCTGGTCTGGTAAAAGTATGGAAAAACAAAAAGCATGGTCACATCTGTGTGTGGGAACCCTGTTCTGTGCTGTGCTGTGCTGTGCTGTGCTGTGCAGTGCAGTGCAGTGCTGTGCAATGCTGTGCTGTGCTGTGCTGTGCTGTAGTTTGCATTGCAGTGACGAACCACAGCATGTTGTTCTGTGCTGTGTTTCATGTTGCTGTGACGAAGCAATGGTGATTGCTGTGCTGTGCTGTGGTGTGGTGTGCTGTTACATTTTTTGTAGCTGTGCTGTGCTGTGCTTTGCAGTTTTTTCAAAATTGCCATTCCTAAAGTTATCACCTGTTGCGTACAGTTTCTGCTGTCTTTCTTTTCTTTCTTCCTGTTGCCTTTGTTAACCCTTTCGCTGCCAGGAAAATAAGATTTAAGTGAAATCTATTTGCCAGGGTTTTTTCACAAAAAACGGGTATAAATTTTCCAAAAATTCTGTGCTCTTTGTTATTGGAGAAAGACCCATAAAAGTATATATTTTCTGAAAGGGAAATGAATAAAGAATACAAAACACATGCTGTTTTCCCATTTTATATATTTTTAGTGACATGCTGTTGTTTTGAAATCAGTGTTTTGTTTTTTGTCACATTTTCAACTTGTTCATTACAAACATTAGTCAGGTAATTTGCACAAAAACATAATATTTTCTGGACAAATGGATATCTGCAAACCCAAAATCATACTAGAACAACCACAATACATATATTTTTTTTAAGAGATAGATACACAATACATTGTGACTTCTCCAAGTGATAAGATGGATGTGAGGCCACGCCCCCTCAGTCTCCACCCCCCTCCTCCTCACCCCTCTCACACGGTAACTTGATTCAGTTCTCATCAGACCGCGTTGGCTGCGTGCCAAGACTATCGCTCTGCTGCTAATTCGGTCATCTGTCGTCTGCTAAGATCTGTACAGCCGGCATCACTCACTGACAGTCGCATCGTGGCCACTCTCTTCATTATTCATTTATTTTCTATCAGATCGTCCTATAAATGTTCATCTCTATCTTCTCCTTCGAATTTACACTTCAATTCTTTCTGAGCATCAGCTAAAGAAAGAAATCATGGTTGATTTAGTTCGTCACGATCGCATGTCTTGAGCACGGCGTCAGTCCGACATTTTGTTGAGCGAGCGAGGAGAGAAGTCAGGCAAACACTTGGACAGTGACCCAACCAAAACGTTCAAATAAA
This sequence comes from Babylonia areolata, assembly GCF_041734735.1. Classification (NCBI taxonomy): domain Eukaryota; kingdom Metazoa; phylum Mollusca; class Gastropoda; order Neogastropoda; family Buccinidae; genus Babylonia; species Babylonia areolata. The sequence goes on from NC_134908.1 coordinate 10,319,580, forward strand.
GGACTGCTTCATGACGTAGATGGGGTTTCTAGCTATGAATAGAATCTAGAGAGATTCCCCAGGCTAAAGCTACCACTATTTTTGCCAAGGAAGTGAATGCAAACCAGGGAAAAGTCAGAATATTTCGATGACGAGTTATCTCGTCATGCAGGCAGCGAAGCATACATGCTTGCCATGACGAGTTATCTCGTCATGCAGGCAGCCTAGGGGTTAATTTGTCTGTTTCTGTTATCTTTCTGTATCATTCTCTGTCTCTCTCTATTCCTCTGTCTCTCCCTTTCTCCTTCTCACGTTTGCACGCCCTTACCACCCCCCCCCACCCCCCTTTCTCTCTCTCTCTCTCCCTGTCTCTCCGTCTTCCCCCTCCCCCTCTCTCTCTCCACCCCCTCCTCTCTCTGTCTCTGTCTGTCTCTCTTATCTGCTTCAGAATATCATTGAAGTTGTGAAAGAGTGTTGTCTTAAATTGTTAATGCATTTTCATATTCATTTACTTACTGATTTTTTGATTTTTTTAGTTCTGTTTGTTGTTCTCTTAGAGTGTTAGGAGTTAACATATTTTGAGAAGAGGGTGTTTTGAGTTGGGCGTGTTTTGAGTTGGATGTGTTTTGAGTTGAGCATATTCCAAATTGAGCCTGTTTTGACTTCAGCATGTTTTGAGTTGGGTGTGTTTTGAGGGTGTTTTGAGGTGGATGTGCTTTTAGTTGAGCATGTTTTGTGTTTAGCATGTTTTGAATTGGATGCGTTTTGAGTTGAGCATGTTTCGAGCTTGCTTTTGAGTTGAGCATGTTTCAAGTTGAGTGTGCTTTGAGTTGAAGAAGTTTAGAGTTTGGCATGTTGTGACTTGAGTGAGTTTCCAGGTGAACATAAAGGATTTTCTTCCACACCTTCCCTTCTAACTCTCCCCCATTCCTTGCTGATCTCACGGTGGATATTGCTGCAGGGCAGTGTTATAGGATCAAGTTGACTGTTTTGAGTTGAGTGTGTTTTGAGTTGAGCGTGTTTAGAGTTTTTGGTATATTTTGAGTTGAGCGTATTTTTGAGTTGAGTGTGTTTTGAGTCAATCATGTTTGGAGTTTTTGGTGTATTTTTGAGTTCAGTGTGTTTTCAGTCAGGTGTGTTTAGAGTTTGTGGTGTATTTCGAGTTGAGCATGTTTTGAGTTGAGCATGTCATGTAATGGTGCAGGATCCAGTTGAACGTGTTTTGAGTTGAGTGTGTTTTAGAGTTTTAATGTGTTTCAAGTTGAGCTTAGAGTGTGGGTGATCAGTTAAAGGCAGTGCTAATCTGTCGAGATTCTGCTTAACCCTTGACTGCCACAGGACATAGCACTTACGTCCTAAGTGACATCACTGATGACATCATCAAAAGAAGTGGAAATATGCTTAGAAGGCTGAAAATGCTCAAATTTGATCCAGGGTGGTATATTTCCAGATTGTTTTCACCGTTTTGGGGCTGATTGTTCTGGACATTGATTTATGACTGGAAACTTCTGTTTTTCCCCCTGGCAGTCAGTGGGTTAATACAAATGCTGTCCACGTACTGAAACAGCTCTCTGTGTTCAACACCCTACCCCCTCCTTCCTTCTTTCTCTTGTTCTGTCCCATCCCCCCACCCCACACCCTCCCTGCCCCCCATCGACCCCCCTGCCCCTCTTTTCTCTTTCATGAAAGCCTTATCTTTCCTGAATCGTCGTGGTCTTTGCCATCTGTCTGTCTGTCTCTTTGTGTCTTTCTCTGTCTGTTGCTCTCTTTCTCTCTGTGTCTCTGTCACTCTCTGTCTGTCTGTCTGTCTCTGTGCCTGTCTCTCTGTCTGTGCGTCTTCTGTCTGTCTCTGTCTCTTTCTCTCTCTCTCTCTCTCTCTCTCTCTCACACACACATGTAGTCTATCACTGCCCTGGTCCCCTGCACAGTTGAATAATAATTGTGCACTCATAACCACCACCACCACCACCACCATCTTACTCACTGTAGTCACTGCCTTGCACGGTCACCACTAGTATATATTTGTATTCCACTTTTTTTGCATTGTCAGTTGGTGGGTAATTTCCTATTTTAGTGTCCTAAATTCTGGCTTCTGTTCAGTCGAACATGTTAATGCGTTTGGCAGCGTTGACATGTGAGAAATGATGTGTACCATGCAATCCATTCCTATCATGATTCAGCCTTGAATTAGTTGAAAATGATGTGAGATGACCCACATCATGAACATGATGAAGCGATGCTGGTTGACTCAGACAGCCATGTATTTTGTTTATCTTTGCGACGGGCGCCATAGCCGAATGGTTAAAAGTGTTGGACTTTCGATCTGAGGGTCTTGGGTTCGAATCACGGTGACGGCGCCTGGTGGGTAAAGGGTGGAGATTTTTACGATCTCCCAGGTCAACATATGTGCAGACCTGCCAGTGCCTGAACCCCCTTCGTGTGTATGCGCAAGATCAAATACGCACGTTATAGATCCTGTAATCCGTGTCAGCGTTCAGTGGGTTATGGAAACAAGAACATACGCAGCATGCACACCCCCGAAAACGGAGTATGGCTGCCTACATGGTGGGGTAAAAACGTTCATACACGTAAAAAGCCCACTCGCGTATATACAAGTGAATGTGGGAGTTGAAGCCCACGAATGCAGAAGAAGAAGAAGTTTGCGTGGTTAGGGAGGGGGTTGGTATGGGATGGTGGGAGGGCACAGGGTGGGAGGGGCAGGGTGAGAGAAAGCAGGGTGGGAGGGGCATGGTTAGGGAGGGGGTTGGTATGGGATGGTGGGAGAGCACAGGGTGGGAGGGGCAGGGCCCATAATGATGAACAGGAGTGGCTCACAAAGTGAATGAATGCATCATGGTAGACCATTTTTTGGACTTGGTGAGATGTCTGCACAGTGGTGCAGTGACCGAATCCATGAAAAAAAAAAGAAAAGAAAAAAAAAGTACAATAACCTGCAGAACAGAGTTGAAAACCACAGAAAATGGGTCACAACATTTACTAAGTGATGCTATATTTTGCTGCAACTATGAACTAAAATTGCCGTGGTAAGAGGTCCTTGAAATTTGGATTCTGAATTAGGAAATTACCCAGTGCGTGTGTTGGGGGATGTGGTGTTGATGGGGTGGAGGGGCGAGGGAGTGTTGTTGTTGTTGTGACTCTTCTTTCTCTCTCTGGTCTCTTTATTTTGTCTCTGTCTCTCTGTCTGCCCGCCTCCCTCTGTCTTTCTGTTGGGAGTCTCTCTCTGTTTCTCTCTTGCTTCTCTGTGTGTGTGGAGTGTTTGTGTGTGTAAGTGTGTGTGTGTGTGTGTGTATGTAGTTTCATTTTGGGAAGAATTTATGTTGTTTTTGTTCTTTCACTGTGTTTCAGTTGCTTGCAAATTTTGGGGTGAAGCGATTTTTGGTTTGCATGAAAGGGAGAAGAAATCAATGAAACAGGAATAGCACACACACACACACACACACACACACGCACACACACACACACGCACACACACACACACTTTTTGTGTGTGTTGTATAAATATTTCATAATTTGTAATTGGGTCTGTAAGTAATACCTGAGAAAAACAGACACACAGAAAGGCTCATTTCTGTTAATATAGTACGACACACACATTAAATACATATGCATGCACACGTACACTCATGTGCACCTGTGCTCACACATAGTATGTACACACACACACACACACACACACACACACACACACACACACACACACACACACACACACACTCACACTCACTCATCCTCACTTGAGCAGAGTACACACACACACACATACATGAACGCACGCAGGCATGCACACACACACACACACACACACACACACACACACACACACACAAAAGCCACAAGCCACATTTTACAATGAGCTGTGAAAGATGTGGAACATCTAGATTGGGGGACGTCCATAAGCTCCTGCTTATGTATGTGGCTAGTTGTGCTCAGGGTATGACCGTTGCATTGAACAAAAAGTCACAGAATGCCAGCCAAGAGCTTAGGAGGTGGAGTTGAACGACTTATTGGCAAAAAGCCCTTTGTTACAAGCTGGGTTTAATTACCTGTTGGCAAAAAATCCTTAGTTATAAGTGGAGTTTAATAACCTATTAGCAAAAAGCCCTTAGGTATTAGTAGAGTTTGAATGACCTATTGGCAAAAAGCCCTTTGGAATGAGTTGAATGACCTATTGGCAAAAAGCCCTTAGGTATTAGTAGAGTTTTAATGACCTATTGGCAAAAAGCCCTTAGGTATTAGTAGAGTTTAATGACCAATTGGCAAAAAGCCCTTAGGTATTAGTAGAGTTTGAATGACCTATTGGCAAAAAGCCCTTAGGTATTAGTAGAGTTTAATGACCTATTGGCAAAAAGCCCTTAGGTATTAGTAGAGTTTAATGACCTATTGGCAAAAAGCCCTTAGGTATTAGTAGAGTTTGAATGACCTATTGGCAAAAAGCCCTTAGGTATTAGTAGAGTTTAATGACCTATTGGCAAAAAGCCCTTAGGTATTAGTAGAGTTTGAATGACCTATTGGCAAAAAGCCCTTAGGTATTAGTAGAGTTTGAATGACCTATTAGCAAAAAGCCCTTAGGTATTAGTAGAGTTTAATGACCTATTGGCAAAAAGCCCTTAGGTATTAGTAGAGTTTGAATGACCTATTGGCAAAAAGCCCTTAGGTATTAGTAGAGTTTGAATGACCTATTGGCAAAAAGCCCTTAGGTATTAGTAGAGTTTAATGACCTATTGGCAAAAAGCCCTTAGGTATTAGTAGAGTTTAATGACCAGTTGGCAAAAAGCCCTAATGTACAATTGAAGTAATGACCTATTGGCAAAAAGCCCGTAGGTCTAACTGGAGTTACACAACCTATTGGCAAAAAGCCCTAAGGTACACTTGAAGTGTAACGACCTATTGGCAAAAAGCCCTAAGGTACACTTGAAGTGTAACGACCTATTAGCAAAAAGCCTGAAGGTATAAGTGGAGTTTAATTACCTATTTTCCTCTCTCTCTTTACCTCGTCACCTCTTTACGTCTGTTGTAGTGTTGTTGTTGTTTTTTTACTGTCTCTTCCCTTACTTGAGTCTCGGTCTGTCTATCAGAGGGTATGATTTAAATATTTGTTTATTTCCTCTCCAAGCTTTGATGCTGATGCATGGATTGATCTGTCTGGTGGGAGGCATTTTTCACAGTATTCGGTTTTAACTTTAACAGCAGGGTGAGGATTATTTAACTTCAGCCCTCTGCAGCAAGCCACCAGCTTGGTGTTGACACTGTTTTTTTTGCACGGTGGAACACAGCTGTAATCTGTGTCGCTTGTCTCCCTTCCCAGCTTGTCTCCCTTCCCAGCACCTCTTTCCTTCTCTTCCTGCATGTCATGCTTAAAAAAAAAAAAAAAAATTCTTTAAAGAAATCTGTACAGTTGCATGATCCTGACCCCCCACCCGCCACCCCCCCACCCCCCACCCCCGTCCCCAACACACACACACACACGAGGGAACACTTTTCGCAGGGCGTGCTTTTTTCATTTAGTCTCCAAACTCTACTGTTCCATGTTTATTTCCTCCTTTTATTTTTTGTCTTTTTTTTCTTCTGTTTCCTTTTGTTCTTTTGGAAACTGAAATGTATTTTGTTAATATTGTGTAAGCACAAATCAGACTTGTAAATGATACATAGTATAGCAGAATTTATAATTTTTTGATTATAAACAGTGTATCAAAAGTCTGTATATCATTTGTCATAATTTATATTTCAGTTATAAACAGTATATAATTTTTTTTATTTTTAAGTTGCATCTTTTGTTGTTAGTTTTTCATTTGGTGTATTTTTTTCTCGTTCGTTTTCTCTTCCTTCATTACTTAATTCTTCTTTGTTGTTGTTGTTTTACTATTTCTGTTGCTTTCACTCAGTAGTGAAGCATGGAGTGGTGACAGTGGATGTTTATAAATCTTGTTGCCTGTCATAGGGTGTAGTGAATAGTGTCCCTTGTTGTTCAGGGTTTCTTTGGTCATGAATAGTGTCACTGACCTTTTGGAACAAAACACTGGCTGTAGACATTTTGCTGGTTTTTTTTCCTTCCCTGTCATTATCTTATGTTTTGTCTTGGAACTGCTCCCCCCCCCCCCCCCCCCCCCCCCAATTCTTTGTTGTTGTTTTTCATCTGTTGATTATTGTATGGTGTTTTCAGTAAATTTCACCTGTATATTTTCATAACAGTTTTCTTTCATTTTTCTGCCAGATTGCAGTCAATATTCTTTAAGACTTAAAAAATTGTTTTATTATTATCATTTTTTAAAGATTTAAAAAAGTAACAAACGGAAATGTTAACCACCTACACTAGAGCAAAATGCTGTTAGATTATATATATATATATATATATATATATATATATATATATTTTTTTTTTTTTACAATGCTAGATTGCTGTTTTCTGATGATTAAGTAGTGTGATGGTAAACACTGGAGACTTGCATCATCTGATCATTCTTAGGTATTAGTTGTCAGTTTGGCCTTTTTTGTATTTCTTACTGTTTTTTGTTGTTGTTGCCTTCTTGTATTTTTGGTTGCTTTTTGAAGGTTGAAAATAGATAGACAGATGAATGAATGAATAGATCTATAAATACGTAAAATCTGGAGGTGATAAGTGGAAATGTTAACCACCTGCACTAGTGCATAATGGTGGTGAAAAAAACTGAATTACCAGGATACTTAAAAAAAGGTTATTCAAAAAAGAGTATAGAAAAAGGTTAAACAAAAAGTGAAAGGATGTGTAACAACATCAACAACAACAAAACAACAACAAAAAAAGTGTTGTGGTTGAGACTAAAGGGATGATAAAATAGCATGAACATGAATTCTTGTCAACTGCGGCAACCAAGGAAACACAGGTCTTCTTATAAGACATACATGTGTCCCTGACACTTTGAAAACAGACAGCACACGCAGGGTTCCCTGGGACGCTCTAAACATTCCTAGAACAAAGAAACAAATAAAAAGAATGAAAATCCTGTGTTGGAGCTTCACACTGACCCAAATAATTGTCTGCACAGAAGAAAAATGTTGTTTCCCTTCACCAGCTCTTGGACCAGAGACCAGGACCATGATGACTGAAGGTGTACCCGACTTTGTGTGTGTGCAGCTGTTGATAGAAAATATGCAGAATCAGAGAGATCCTCTGTTGTTAGTCTGGAGCCCCTTAGAACGATGGTTAAAGACTGTCATTGGAACCCACAATTTATTTTTGTTAATTTTTCAGAAGCTCTTGAATCTTTTTCATTTTGGAGAACCATTTCGTAAAACACACACACACACACACACACGCAATAAATAAATAAATAAATAAATGAATAAATAAAAACTTTTTAAAAAAAGAAAAAAAAAGAATTATTTTAAAAATGGCCAAGGATATTTTCGGTGTGGACTGTAAGAAGGAAGGCTAACTTGCAGTAGCAGATTTGCTTTTTTTCTGTTTTGTTTTCGTTGGCGATTTGACAGCTTGCAAAGTGAGTGAGAGGTTCCAACAAAAAATGCTGCAAGCCGTTCTCTTTCAAATGAACAGGGGTTTGTACACTGTCACGGAAGTCTTGAAAAGTCATGGAAAAATGCGAGAACTATTTCCAGGGCCAGAAAGGTCTTGGGAAAATACGCTACACCACATCTGCCTTTTTTATTATTTTAATTTTAGCAGATGTGGTGTAGCGTATATGGATCAGTCCGCACTCTATGCCAACTTTTTGAAACATATGCCAACTTCTTGAAACAAACTGACTTTATTTATTTATATATATATATATTTTTTTCTTTTTGCAATTCCATCATAGTGATAGCGGAGCGGTTCGAACGCGCAAAGCGGAAAATCGCCTACAGCAGGGTCATCTCCCATCACAAGATGGCGACTTGGGGTCGTCAGTCGACCCCCGGGAATGGGAGGCTCAGAAACGAGCGGCTTGGAGAAAAGCCAGGTGTGTGTGTGTGCATGTGTGTGGTTTGTGTGTGTGTGTGTGTGACTGTGAGTGAGTGTGTGACATCATCATTCAGAGATCATACCATTCCCATCATGGTCTGGTGGAGGGGGGTGGGGGAGCGGAGGGTATTGGGGAGGAAGAGTTTGGAGGGTAATAGTTTGATGTAGATATTTGTTTATTGATTTGCCAGTCTGTCTGGACATCTGTCTGTCTGTCTGGACATCTGTGTCTGTCTGGACATCTGTCTGTCTGTCTGGACATCTGTCTGTCTGTCTGGACATCTGTCTGTCTGTCTGGACATCTGTCAGTCTGTCTGGACATCTGTCAGTCTGTCTGGACATCTGTCAGTCTGTCTGGACATCTGTCTGTCTGTCTGGACATCTGTCTGTCTGTCTGGACATCTGTCTGTCTGTCTGGACATCTGTCTGTCTGTCTGGACATCTGTCTGTCTGTCTGGACATCTGTCTGTCTGTCTGGACATCTGTGTCTGTCTGTCTATTTAGTATTCTATCATAAAATACATGCCTTATGTGGCTGTGTTATGAAGACGAGTTATGAGGTTGCTTCGGTACCTGTGTTGTCAGGAGAATTCCTGATTTTTTTCATCTGCACATGCATTTGTATGCATGCTACATATGCACCAATCCACACACTGAAACATGAATCCATTTGCACATACACACACACACACACACACAGATGGACACTCAGATACAGGCACACACTCTCACTCACTCACTCACTCCCTCTCCCTCTCTCTCTCTGTCTCTGTCTCTCTCTCTCTCTCTCTCTCTCTCTCTCTCTGTAACACTAACAGAACACATTCACTCCAACTTATATCAGTTATAGTGCACACATATAGAATTGAAGACTCTCTCTCTCTCTCTCTCTCTCTCTCACACACACACACACACGCACTCACACACACTCCCCCTCTCTCTCTAACACTCTAACACACACTTACACATTAACACCAGCACACTTTGATTTCAGTTCCTCATCACAGTTAAATTGAAGAGCCTGAATCTCAAACTGCTGACCACAGTACATGGCTCCAGCCCTCACACCTCCCCCCCTTCCCACCCAACATACTCTTCTCCCCCCCTTCCCACCCAACATACTCTTCTCCCCCCCCTTCCCCCCCTTTCCCACCCAACATACTCTTCTCCCCCCCTTCCCACCCAACATACTCTTCTCCCCCCCCTTCCCACCCAACATACTCTTCTCCCCCCCTTCCCACCCAACATACTCTTCTCCCCCCCTTCCCACCCAACATACTCTTCTCCCCCCCCTTCCCACCCAACATACTCTTCTCCCCCCCCTTCCCACCCAACATACTCTTCTCCCCCCCCTTCCCACCCAACATACTCTTCTCCCCCCCCCTTCCCACCCAACATACTCTTCTCCCCCCCTTCCCACCCAACATACTCTTCTCCCCCCCTTCCCACCCAACATACTCTTCTCCCCCCCCCCTTCCCACCCAACATACTCTTCTCCCCCCCTTCCCACCCAACATACTCTTCCCCCCTTCCCACCCAACATACTCTTCTCCCCCCCTTCCCACCCAACATACTCTTCTCCCCCCCCCCTTCCCACCCAACATACTCTTCTCCCCCCCTTCCCACCCAACATACTCTTCTCCCCCCCCCCCCCTTCCCACCCAACATACTCTTCTCCCCCCCTTCCCACCCAACATACTCTTCTCCCCCCTTCCCACCCAACATACTCTTCTGCCCCCCCCTTCCCACCCAACATACTCTTCTCCCCCCCCCCCTTCCAACCCAACATACTCTTCTCCCCCCCTTCCCACCCAACATACTCTTCTCCCCCCCTTCCCACCCAACATACTCTTCTGCCCCCCCCTTCCCACCCAACATACTCTTCTCCCCCCCTTCCCACCCAACATACTCTTCTGCCCCCCCCTTCCCACCCAACATACTCTTCTCCCCCCCCCCCCTTCCCACCCAACATACTCTTCTCCCCCCCTTCCCACCCAACATACTCTTCTCCCCCCCTTCCCACCCAACATACTCTTCTCCCCCCCCCCTTCCCACCCAACATACTCTTCTCCCCCCCCTTCCCACCCAACATACTCTTCTCCCCCCCTTCCCACCCAACATACTCTTCTCCCCCCCCTTCCCACCCAACATACTCTTCTCCCCCCCCTTCCCCACCCAACATACTCTTCTCCCCCCCCTTCCCACCCAACATACTCTTCTCCCCCCCTTCCCACCCAACATACTCTTCTCCCCCCCTTCCCACCCAACATACTCTTCTCCCCCCCCTTCCCACCCAACATACTCTTCTCCCCCCCTTCCCACCCAACATACTCTTCTCCCCCCCTTCCCACCCAACATACTCTTCTCCCCCCCCTTCCCACCCAACATACTCTTCTCCCCCCCCTTCCCACCCAACATACTCTTCTCCCCCCCCCCTTCCCACCCAACATACTCTTCTCCCCCCCTTCCCACCCAACATACTCTTCTCCCCCCCTTCCCACCCAACATACTCTTCTCCCCCCCCCTTCCCACCCAACATACTCTTCTCCCCCCCCTTCCCACCCAACATACTCTTCTCCCCCCCTTCCCACCCAACATACTCTTCTCCCCCCCCTTCCCCACCCAACATACTCTTCTCCCCCCCCTTCCCACCCAACATACTCTTCTCCCCCCCTTCCCACCCAACATACTCTTCTCCCCCCCCTTCCCACCCAACATACTCTTCTCCCCCCCCCTTCCCACCCAACATACTCTTCTCCCCCCCTTCCCACCCAACATACTCTTCTCCCCCCCTTCCCACCCAACATACTCTTCTCCCCCCCCTTCCCACCCAACATACTCTTCTCCCCCCCCTTCCCCACCCAACATACTCTTCTCCCCCCCCTTCCCACCCAACATACTCTTCTCCCCCCCTTCCCACCCAACATACTCTTCTCCCCCCCTTCCCACCCAACATACTCTTCTCCCCCCCTTCCCACCCAACATACTCACTCTTGAAGTGACAGCTGAGGTTCCTTACCTTGACAGCTGGCACATTGAAACCCACTTCTGTCTCCAACCCTTCACTCTTTTCTGTTGCTGTGGCAGCGTTGAGGTTGTAGCAGTATTTCCTGTTTGTTGGTCTCTTGCTGTGTTTGTGTGCATGGATTGGGAGGAATGTGTGTGCGCACATGCCCATACACACGTCTACACACAAGCACATGCACGCATGCATGAACACACATATATGTGCGCACATGCACTCATGTAGAGCAGGCATGAGTGTGCACACATTTGTTTGGTTTCACTCGGAGATACATACGTATGTGAGTTTCTTATACAGGCATACACTTACACATTAACACATGTTTGTATGCATGCATGCACACACATTCACTTGCTCACACACACACACACACACACACACACACACACACACACACACAGTCACCATCACCATCACCATCCAGTCCTTGCAGCTATTTAGACACTGGAGTGACAAAAGCATCGTAAGTTTTGTTTTGTCGCTTTATTATCTGACACTGTGTCATGGTTGCCTAATTTAGTTATCTTGCTGTAGTAACGAGTTTGGTTACATCAGCAGAGATGCCAGGGACTTTGAAGGGACAGGGTGAAGGTTATCATCTCTGACATCTTTCCCCACCTCTCTCTCTCTCTCCCTCCCTCCCCCCCTCTCTCTCTCTCTCCCTCCCTCTCCCTCTCTCTCTCTCCCTCTCCCTCTCCCTCTCTCTCTCTCTCTCTCTCTCTCTCTCTCTCTCTCTCTCTCCTCATTCATGATGGTGAACTCTCAGTCACTGTCTTGCCCTCTCTACGCTGCATTAGAAAAAAAACAACTTCTCTCTCGCACTTAAGAGAAGTGGCAAAAACATATTACATCACACACGTTTTTCATGTCTCTTAATTAAAGTCATGTATGTGTGTGAAAGATTGGTGTGTAAACACTTTCATTTGTCTCTGCAGAAGAATTGACACTGTGTGAATGTTTAAAAAAAATAAAATAAAATAAAAAAGAGAGAGATTTTATCATATTTTGGTGTCAGCTGGGGGTGGGGTGGGGGTGGGGGGTTCTATTGTGCAGACATTTGATAGACATGGTTTCTTATTGTGTCAATCTCTGTGTTGTTTTTGTGAAGCTGGCTCTGTGAACACACAACCTGAGTGTTGAAATTTTTATGTGCCCTTTACTTGATCATGTTTATTCATTCATTCATTCATACTCCACCTAACTCCACTGCACCTCTGCAGGTTCCATCTCTCTCCCTCTCTCTCTCTCTCTCCCACACCCTCCCTCTCTTTCCCTTCTCCTCTCTCAGTCAATCTTCCACCTGAAAGCTCTCTTGGTGCATAACTGAAGTAGTGAGATAATTGAAAGATTGACTGGAACTTAACTGCGAGTTGAAGTTTGCTTTGATCAGAGTTCTGCCCTGAGGTAGAAATACCCCGTCCTGGCTTTCAGAATCCAAAAGAATTACAGTGTTAGGTTTTATTTGTTTAGAACTCATAATCAGACTTCAACTTTACAGATAAGTCTCATTGAATCTCTCTCTCCCTCTCTCTCTTTTGTTTTTGTTTTGTGCTGCCCCATCATCTGCACTATTTGAGTGGCATTACTCCCACACCGCTTATTCAAGTCTCTAATGCACAGTGTTTGAACTCTCTGCCCTCTTTGTTGTTGTATTTGTTGTTGTTTTTCCTTCAGCAGATGCGGTGTGTATATGGATCTGTCCACACACTCTGACACTCCTTGAATCTGTAACGTATCGGTTTGTCTGCCCCTGTCCATTATAACTAACCCTGTTTGCCTCCCCTTGTTCCGCAGAATGAAGAGTCTTGAGACGGACGCAGTGCACGCCCAAGCGGTTATCGCCAAGGCGCAGGAGTTGTCGCGTGGACCTTCCCATCATCCCTCTGTCCCTCCCCCACCCTACTCCACCGTCGACATTGCGTTTGCAGGTCAGTGGCTGATGCTTGGATGTGTGTGTGTGCATGTGTGTATGTCTCTGTCTGTGTCTGTGACCGTGTGTTTCTGTGCTGCTGCGAAAATCTGCACTGTTTCAGTGGCATTACTGTATGATCAACGGTTTCTGCAACGGGAAGTCATTTACAGCTTAGCCTTTTGTTAAGGACTGTGACTCTCAGACTAGAAGGCAAGATTTCACTGGCTCAGCTCTTAGTGCTGCAGCCATGGGGGCTAGTTGGCCTTTGGGGAACCATCCCAACACCAACTGTCCTAAAACCCTCTAGGCCAAGACAGTGGGGGTCCAGATATTCGGGACAGCAGTTGCCTCCTCTGCTGTTCTGATGGTCATAGTTAGACACGACTGACTGTCACACATTACTCCCATGCCACTCATTCTGAGTCCCCCATACACAGACACACCCATTTTCATCAGTCACAGTGCTGGATTGTTTGTGTGGGATGTATGGAATGTCACTCTGTTGCGTGTGTGTGAGAACCAAAGTTGAGTCTGTATAATCGCCAGATCTCTTTTGTGTGTGTGTGTGTGTGTGTGTGTGTGTGACAGAGACAGAGAGACTTTAAGACTGGAGTTTTCTTGGCAAGCACAAGTGTTTGAGAAGCCAAACTTGATACAATGTAGAATTTTATAATGAATTACTATTCATTCGAACAAAATTTCCCTTTCACATTAGACATTTCCAGTCATTGCCTTCGTGATGGTGAAGTAAGCAGGGTGAAAGGTCAGGGTCACTACCGAGAGAATATTTTTGGAAATGAGAAAAGAAAAAAGATAATAAAATGCAAGCCTTGCTTTCTGTCCTCAGATGATGATGATCACCATCAGAACCATAACGGCGATTCGCAGGTGGGTGCTTCAGGGTGTGTGAGTGTGTGTGTGTGTATGTGTGCTCACTTTGCTTGTATGTGTGTGTGTCCTTTGTCTGGAATGTTATGGATTTATTTACACGTTTGGTCATTAACTCGCAGACATTGCAAATACTGTATGACTGATTAAGGAGAAGAAAGAAAAGGTTGCTACAGAGTCCTGGAAGTCCTGGAAAATGAGAGAACCTTTTCCAGGGCTGGAAAACGGTATGCCCTTCAGAGTTTGGTAAAGTCTTGGAATTCTGATACACACACACACACACACACACACACACACACACACACACACACACACACACACCATCCTGGGCCAGTACCATTCAGCAAAGATCTTGATGGATTAAAATAAATTAAAAACAACAACACAAAAAACAGCGAACAGCTTAACAAACAAAAGGTGATGGTGATTGAACATCGATACCAGGACATCTACCCCTTTCCTCAGCAGATAAAAGAGAGGGTGTAGCAGACAAAGATTTGCTTCAGTTTGTGTAGTGTTGTGGTACAGGGAATGCAGGGTTCGTCACTAACGGGAGCGCTGAGCGGAACGCTCTGAAAAAACAAATTGCGCTCTGGAAAATTCCTTGACTCAGAGCGCTTGCGCTCTTGATTTTGAAAAGACATAAGCATACACTACTGTATCTAAATTGTTATTCCATTGTCCATCACAAACAAGAGTCAAAAGCGCGATCGTTTTGCATTTACCGAAGTTTGAAAGCCGTCTGTTTACGGTTTGTTAGTTCAACCGGAAGTAGGCCTAGTGAATCAGGGGAGGCTATGCAAAAGAGCGCTCTTCAGACTTGAAGAGTAGAAAAGTGGAGCACACGATCGATTTTGCGGCCGTGCAAAATCAAAATACTGAAATATTTGATCCCAAAAAGGAAGGCTGACGGTGAAGGGGATGGCGAAAAGAAGAAGTTTTTAGTGTGCGCTCTTAGTTTTCAGTTTGCGCTCATCAAAATTATGAAACTAGAGCGCAGGCGCTCATGTGAAAAAATGTTAATGACGAACCCTGGAATGTCTGGTCTGGAAACCACGAGGACAAAGTATGGAATTTGCTTAGGTCACATGTATGGGAACCCTGTGTCGTCATTTTGCACAGTACACAGACACAGCAGACTTGGTCCTTACCTGAGAGTCTGTCCTGAAGTGCATCCTCTGTCCTCATGTTTTGATCATAGACTTTGTTGTTGTTGTTGTTGTGTGTGTAGCACAGACTTTGTCCTTGCTCTGCCATGCTCTTCAAATGTCATCCGCAGTTTCTAACTTGTGTGTGTTTTAATATTCATTCTGATGTTTTTCAGTGTGTTTGAACTCCTGTTCCTTTTTCCTTTTTGCTAGCAACCTTAACATATGCTTAGCCAGTTATGGCTTTTGTCAGCGTTGAATTATTTAACTTTTGTACTATTAATAAGAGTTTGTGCACCCTGTTGTCTTCAGTGCATAAGTAGTAAATGCATATTTTAGAATTGTGAAACAGATACTACTAGTATTAGGCGTAGGGTCCATAAAAATCCCAAGTGCTTCTTAGAAGGAAGAAATGGTAATTCTCACTAAACATCAGTGTCTTGTTTAATTCTCTGGAATGAGCTTTGTTAAACCGTTTCAATCTTTGTGATTTTTATCTCCATTACTTTAATTTGGTTTTCTTTTATAGTGTAACAGTGTTGTTGTTTTTTATAATCTTTTCTATTTTACTTTTTTAAGCTCTTAACAACCATTAGTTAAAGTTTATTTCGAGTTTGACACATGTGATTGTATTGCATTTCTCCACTTCAGCTAACATTGAAATTTGTGCACACACACCTTTGATGTACAAACACTGTGATCAGGATCTGATTTCCTCAGGCTGATTCTCCTCTTATCTTTCCCGAAACAGAACAGCACCAATTCTTTAAAACATTAACAAAAAACAAGAAAAACCACAAAAACCAAAAAGCACCAACAAAAAAACAAAAAAAGCCAAAAAAAACAACAACAAAAACCAAAATAATTGCCAGTCTAACATCCATACATGTGGTTTCTCCCTTTACTGAAAAAGAAAAACAACAACATTTTTAATTACCATTTCATCTTCATATATTGGTGTGTTTTTTCTCATCTTTCACAAAACAGAACAACAACAGCAACATTTCTGGTAACCAGTTTCACACCTTTATGTGTGGTCTCTCCCCACATCTTTTCTCAGAACAGAACAGCAGCAACGTTTTTAACTACATATCCATAAATGTAGTTCCTCCCCCCATCTTTTCCCAAAATAGAACAACAAAATATATTGACAACAATAGCAACATAGGAATAATGACCAATGTCACATCCATGCGTGTGGTTTGTTTGCTAGCCGGGCGATCAGAAACTGAGCGCAGGTAGTCAGACTCACTCTACTCTCGTCCTTCAGTCGTTCCCACCCGTCACTAAAGGTTATAACGAAAATGTCAAAGTGCTGGACGAAAACATCCGCACAGAAACCCGGGAGATCTTTAACGAAAAGACGGGCAAATCGGAATTCCGCACAGTGGAAATCAAGGAGAAAGTGGTGGAACGAGAGGTAGAGTGGGTTTGTTTGGTTTTGTGCCCTCCTCGTTTTTTTTGTGCTTTGCTGTGCTTCGTTCGTTTGGCTGGTAAGGTGTTCTTTTCCTTTCTTCTTTTTTTTTTTTTTTTTCAAGTCTCTCTGCCTACATGGCTTTGGCTGTGTGGTAAAGACTTGGCTTTTTGTCCTGCTGCGATTTCTCCGCCATTTTCTGCTCCTTATTTTGAGCACAATGAAAAGGAGAAGGGTTATTCCAGTTGATAATTCAGTGACATTACGCTTATTTTGCATTGCGGTTTAAAGACGGGTTTGAAGACAGTTTTCAAGAGCACTGAGAAGGGCACTGGGTTTGGATGGCTGGGCTACCTTTTTTTTCTTCTTCCTGTCTTCTTTCTTTTTTCTCTCCTTTTTTCTCCTGATGGGGCTGAAAGAAATGGTCTCCTTTTTCCTTTTTCTTTTTTTTAATCAGTTCTCTTTTCTACCCCAGTCTTACACCATACTCTCGTCTTTCACCATGTCAGGTAGTCTTATCAGCAAGATTCCTTTCTGTCCCAGCCTGTCTTCGCTCATAGCGGTGCTATTAATGAAGTGAATGAAGCATCGTCAAGGGATTTCCTTATTTCACCCTCTCCATTCTCAGTGACAAGGAAATACTTAGAAAGGGAGGGGAAAAAAGACCAAGAAAAAGAAGTTTAAAAACTCACAGAAAATGTGCTGAGCTTGAGCTGCCTTGTTAACAATCAGGTTTGGATGCTGGAAAGCCAAAGAAGTGTTGTTGAAACCTTTATGACCACTGTTCATGATGAATCATAGCTTGCTGCAGTATTGACATCATTTCCTTTCAGTCCACCTTTTCAGCCCTTTTATGTGCATAACAGTAAAATAGATAAATAAAAAAAAAAAATTAAATAAAATACAATACAATAAAAAAAAAAAAAGTGGAAGAATTGAATAGGGAAACAGCGAGCAGATAGACAGGGGTTAGAAAGGAAATCTGGTTTTTTAATGCTTTATGGTTTATCTATTTGTTCATATTTACAGGGTTTTTTTGAGGGGTGGGGATGGTTCTATTCATTTGTGTATGAATATTGATTTTATTACAATTTGTATTTTTTTAAATTTCAAAATCTGTTATATCTTTATCTTCTTGCACATTAATGAGGG
Organism: Babylonia areolata; assembly: GCF_041734735.1. Classification (NCBI taxonomy): domain Eukaryota; kingdom Metazoa; phylum Mollusca; class Gastropoda; order Neogastropoda; family Buccinidae; genus Babylonia; species Babylonia areolata. The sequence goes on from NC_134908.1 coordinate 10,337,055, forward strand.
GTAGCTTTTGCATTTGATTTCTATTCGTTTGTTGTTGTTTTTCTATGATCCAACTTTTCCTCTTTTTTCCATTGCTTCTTATACACCTGGTAAGGTTGGAGGAAAGGAAATAAGATGCTTTGTTGTGTGAACGTTGGGGTCCACTGAGAAGGAATTGTAGTGGTTTCATTTTGTTTGTTTGTTTGGTGGTATTTCTATTTTTATTTTATTTTTTTCGGGTGGGTGGGTGGGGGTGGGGGGTCTATAAACTGGTGGAATTCTTGCACTAAAACATGCCATTTATTTAATTTCATTCCCATGATTGTTGCATGCACTGTTATATGAGATCACATGGGCACACACACACATGCTCTGTCCAGGTATGATTGGTCCAATCTATTTTAGATCAAAGGTTAACAGGAAATGAGTTGATCAGATCTGTTTTAGTTCAAAGGTTTCCTTAACGGGAAACGAGTTGATCAGATCTGTTTTAGTTCAAAGGTTAATAGGAAACGAGTTGATGAGATCTGTTTTAGACTAAAGAAATGAGTTGTATGTAAATCAGTTCTACGAAGCCATTTCTGATTTGTGGAGACAGTGTCAGCAGTACAGAGAGCAAAAAGAGAGTGTGGTGTTATTCTCTTTTTCAGTTTGGTTTTCAGCGTTGGCTTCCCCCTTCCCCACCCCTCACTGTGACGTTACAGGTGCTTTGCTGCTGAATGTCGTTGACATGACCCTTTGCTGCCTTGACCTTGACTTGTTTAGTGTGGAAGATGCTCTGTCGTCATCGTCTTTGTCTTTATTCATGGACTGCAACTCCTGTGGTCACTTCTTCTGTCAGTGCGTGTTTACTTTATATGTGTCACCTTGTTTTTGTTTTGTTTTTTCACTCTCCATGTAGGTAGCCATTATTAATGTTTGGAGCATTGGTGTCTGCTGGGTATGTTCATGTTTCTATAACCAGACAAAAGTTGATTATGGGATCATCAGCGTGCTTTTTGGCTCATCAGCTTGTATGTGTTGGTGTTCAGAAAAAAAGGGTTAGGGCACTAGCACTGGTCTGCATGGCTGTAGATCTGGGTAGTGGAAAAATCCCAACCCTGAACTGACTGCCGTTCTGTTTGGGGTTTGAACCCTGGGTCTCATGGACCCTTAGGAAGAAACCAATGCTCTGACCACTTTGCTGTCATGCCCATCAGTGTTCTGGGAAACGATCTCTGCATTTTGATGGATCGCATTTGTGTGCATGTCTGTTTTTTGTGTGCATGTCCTGTTGTTGTGGTAGTTGTACTTTTCTCCCTGTTTGTATGTTTTCTGTTCATCTCTATGTGCTCGCCTCTCTCATGAATGCACACACGCCTGCAAGCATGCATGTGTACTTGAGCACATGCACAAAAATGGCAAATTCGGTTAAAAAAAAAAAAAAAAAAATCCTAGACCATGTTTTCATCTTCAAATGATTGTTCTTTCAGAGGAGAGAAAAGCCTTTCTTGGGTGACAGACTTTCAGCATACCCCTTGAAATATGCCTCCCCCAGGCCCTTCCTCAATCCCCACCTCTAACCCAGAAAGTTTCTGTAGAAAATCCATTTTGACAAGAGAAAATAGACCAGAAATGAGCAGAACAAGTGTTATAAATCATTAAGTTTTGAAATCAATCCGTTCTCCTTATAGACCACCCAACTGCAGAAGGGCCATTTCAAGGCTGAAAATTGATAAATAAAATGGGTCATGAACAGGCTTGTGACAGCAAAAAGGTCAGTGAATATTAAGGCAGTGCCGTTTCCCTGATTGAGTTGTTAAGAGTAAGAACAAACTTTAGAAATAAGAACAAATTTTGATGAATTCTGCAGGTAAAAAAAAAAGATTATGTTTTCTGTGCACACATGGACAAACTAGAAAAAAAAAAAAGTTTGGGGTTAGGAAGATGTTGTAGTGAGAGTGAGGCCTTCTACGATTCCAGTGGCAAGCAGTGTGAGAATGTCTTCAATGGAATTGAAATTCTTTTTAGATGACTGATGGATGACATCTGTGCCATGAAATCATTATAACAGTACAGTTGCTTTATCTTTTTAATTTTTTTTTGTTTTATGCATTTTTATTTGGGATGGAGCAGTGGGTTTTTATATTCAGACTTTTTTTTTCTCCATTTCTTCCTCCCTTTCTTCAAAAAAAGAAAGAGAAATCATCCTTTTAGAAAATGTAACATTTTCTAATTCTTGATGGTGTCAGATGATTGGGTTTTGTGTGTGATTTAAAGGGTACTTAAAGGGAGGCGTAAAGAGTATTTAAAGGGGACTTAAAGATAAACTGCTAACCATGAAGTTTGTGGTTTAGCGTTTTATATGTCTCATCCTTGTGTTATGTTTGTGCATGCATGTTGTAGTATCCCTCAGTGCCTGTGAACTTACTGATTGAGAGACGGTTGTGTTTGTAAACTGAATTTCTTTATTTAGAGAGAGAAAAGAGAGTTTGTATGTCAAATATCTGCATTGAAAGAGACTGGAGTGACAGTACACTGAATCTTCTTCATCAAGAGAGACAGGAGTATTTGTGAGCTGATTATCATCACTATCACAGTATTTCAGTGTTTATCACTTTATGGATCAGTGCCCATGGACGCAAAGTCTGTGGGTATCGCTGGTTCAGATTTTTTTTTTCTCATGCATCTTGCATTTAGAAAACAAACAAACAAACAAAAACAGCCCAATAGTCAGCTTGAAAGTGAATCAGTTCATACAGTTTTTCATCTTTTCATCTTTTCCCTAATCCCTTCAGTATTTGAATTTGATTTTCCTGTCATTCATTTGACATCAGTTATTCAACATCCAGTCACAAGCAGGTGTTGGACAATTCTGGATGAGAATATACGCAGTTAAGGTCATTGAGATGCAGCAGTTGTGTGTAATGAAGATTTGAAAGTTGCTTCATCAATCTACCATTCATTGTGGGAAAACCATGCTTAAGAATAGATAAACAAACAGATAATGAATAAATGGAATAAAACAAACAACAACAACAACAAAAAATGAACACCTTTTATGTGCACAATTACCAACAATTTACTTTTTTATGTACATAAAACTTTTTTGTACAGATATTTGTATTTAATTTTGTACAATTTACAAAGACAAAAATGATACAGATACAATACCTCACATTAGAATGATGTGTGCAAAAAACAGAAGAAAAGAAAAGAAAAAAAACATTTGACAAACATAAGTTACATGTTGCAGAAAAAGACCCCAAAAATCTGACGGTGTACTCTGTCGTTAGCAGGCAGCATTGTACAACACTATCGATTCTGTGGTTAAAAAAACATTGTTATTACAATATTAGCCATGAGCTGGACCATTCTTAGGTTTCACAATTTTGTGTGTCATAGGCAAAAAAAAAAAAAAGGAAGAATAAATAGATAGGATAAATAAATAAAGTTGTTACTTTTTGATGTTGTTCATTGTGTTTTAAATGTCATGTTGAGTGTGACCAGCAGAGTACATCATTATCAATTCAGCGATTTAAAAAAAAAAGAGAAGATTTTTTTCTTAGGCTTCAGCAAGACCATTTTCAGGTTTCACAGTTTGATATGTCTCGTGCAGAGCAAACAAATTTGTCACTTAATTTTTTTTTATTTTTATCCATTGCGTCTTCAATGTCAGATTGAGTGAGTGATCAATTACACAGTTCCCACAGTCTGAATGAATAATTTTTCATCTGTCTGTTAGAAAGTTTGAATACTGTTTGCTATAAATATATATGTCCAGTTTGACATCTTTAAACAGGTTTTTTTTTTTTTTTGCATGTGTTGTAGTTTTTGTATGTGTAGTTCTAGTATATCGCTCCAGTTTGACACTTTTATACATGTATTTTTTGTATAGTTATATTTCCTTTTTTTTACTCTGTGCATGTGTTTGTAGGCAGAATGTAACTTACAGTACATGATCCATTTTTGACACAGAACTCAACAGCTTCACTTTGCGAAGCCTGTAAAATTTGATGATGCTGATCGTGATATGACTAATCTTTCATTGATAGCAACTTCCCTCAGTCAAAGAAGGGACTTGGTACTTTTCCTTGGTGTATTGTCGATCAACGGTTGGGATCAAGTGGCCGTCAGTTTGCCAGTGACGTTAGCTAATACACATGCACTTATCTGGTCGCTCAAACACATGCACATTTTTAGAAAGTCTTGCAGTTTTGAGAGAGTTTGGGGGGGGAGGGGGGGGAGTCATGGGGGGGGGGGGGGGAAAAAAACATCATTTGCACTTTTGTCAGCAGTTTTTAAGGACATTTAGAGAATGGGGGAAAAAAAAAAAACAATGACAGCTTCTTTTGTGTCGCATTTGACAAAAATGATAATAAAAAATGTTGACAACAAATGATAATCAAAAGTGACATGCAAAGGCCCCACCCCCCACCCCCACCAAAAAAAACCCCAACAAAACAAAGACAAAAAAGAGAAGACAAAAGAAAGTCATTAATGTGATCATCGTACTTATACATCCTAGTACTCATTGTGAAGGCATGCAGTGTAGCAATACTAACCCAACTAACACTTGTGTGTCTGTCTGTATGTCTGTGGACCTGGTTGCTTGTGTAGATAGAGGTAACCACTCAGCGCCTGCTCAAACTCAACTTGCAAGGATCGCAGGTGAAGAAGGTGAGGGTAAAGTAGTCGTCTCAGCTTTCTTTGTCTATTTCTGGTAACTCCTCAGTGCATTACTTACCTTTTAACCCATTTAACCCTGGGGAGTTTATACAGCCTTGACACACTTCCATGCCAAACTGATGCAGAAAAAAATGCAGAAAATGTACTGTTTTTCTTTTACATTTCATATGGACACATCCAGAAATGCTGTAGGAGTTAGTTCCCTTTCATTGTCGTTTTCGTGTAGGAACGTTCTTCCACTGTCATTTTCGTGTAGGAACATGAAAACCGAAACTGCTTTTATGATTTTGAGGCCGACATTGGAGTGTTGGGCTCATTGAGTTAAGCAGATATGTCCCTTTAGCGTCACTCCCCTCTTCTGCTAATGATGGAATATTTAGCATTTCCCTTTAGTGTCTTCCTGCTCTTCCACTGATTGTAGAATCTTTAATTCAGTGCCTTCCTGCTCTTACACTTTGTAGAATCTTTAATTCAGTGCCTTCCTGCTCTTCCACTGATTGTAGAATCTTTAATTCAGTGCCTTCCTGCTCTTCCACTGATTGTAGAATCTTTAATTCAGTGCCTTCCTGCTCTTACACTGATTGTAGAATCTTTAATTCAGTGCCTTCCTGCTCTTCCACTGATTGTAGAATCTTTAATTCAGTGCCTTCCTGCTCTTCCACTGATTGTAGAATCTTTAATTCAGTGCCTCTCTGCTCTTCCACTGATTGTAGAATCTTTAATTCAGTGCCTTCCTGCTCTTCCACTGATTGTAGAATCTTTAATTCAGTGCCTTCCTGCTCTTCCACTGATTGTACAATCTTTGAATCAGTGCCTCTCTGCTCTTCCACTGATTGTAGAATCTTTGAATCAGTGCCTTCCTGCTCTTCCACTGATTGTAGAATCTTTAATTCAGTGCCTTCCTGCTCTTCCACTGATTGTAGAATCTTTAATTCAGTGCCTTCCTGCTCTTACACTTTGTAGAATCTTTTGCATTTCCTGTCAGTGTCACCGTGCTCTTCCACTGATGATAGAATCTTTAGCATTTCCCTTCAGTGTCATTCCACTCTTCCACTGATGATAGAATCTTTAGCATTTCCCTTCAGTGTCATTCCACTCTTCCACTGATGATAGAATCTTTAGCATTTCCCTTCAGTCACTCCACTCTTCCACTGATGATAGAATCTTTAGCATTTCCCTTCAGTGTCATTCCACTCTTCCACTGATGATAGAATCTTTAGCATTTCCCTTCAGTCACTCCACTCTTCCACTGATGATAGAATCTTTAGCATTTTCCTTCAGTGTCATTCCACTCTTCCACTGATGATAGAATCTTTAGCATTTCCCTTCAGTGTAATTCCACTCTTCCACTGATGATAGAATCTTTAGCATTTCCCTTCAGTGTAATTCCACTCTTCCACTGATGATAGAATCTTTAGCATTTCCCTTCAGTGTCATCCCACTCTTCCACTGATGATAGAATCTTTAGCATTTCCCTTCAGTGTAATTCCACTCTTCCACTGATGATAGTATCTTTAGCATTTCCCTTCAGTCACTCCACTCTTCCACTGATGATAGAATCTGTAGCATTTCCCTTCAGTGTCATCCCACTCTTCCGCTGATGATAGTATCTTTAGCATTTCCCTTCAGTCACTCCACTCTTCCACTGATGATAGAATCTTTAGCATTTCCCTTCAGTGTCATTCCACTCTTCCACTGATGATAGAATCTTTAGCATTTCCCTTCAGTGTAATTCCACTCTTCCACTGATGATAGAATCTTTAGCATTTCCCTTCAGTGTCATTCCACTCTTCCACTGATGATAGAATCTTTAGCATTTCCCTTCAGTGTCATCCCACTCTTCCACTGATGATAGAATCTTTAGCATTTCCCTTCAGTGTCATCCCACTCTTCCACTGATGATAGAATCTTTAGCATTTCCCTTCAGTCACTCCACTCTTCCACTGATGATAGAATCTTTAGCATTTCCCTTCAGTCACTCCACTCTTCCACTGATGATAGAATCTTTAGCATTTCCCTTCAGTGTCACTCCACTCTTCCACTGATGATAGAATCTTTAGCATTTCCCTTCAGTGTCACTCCACTCTTCCACTGATGATAGAATCTTTAGCATTTCCCTTCAGTGTCACTCCACTCTTCGCTGATTGATATGAATTCTTTGCATTTTCCTCGTTAATTAAACTCCACTCTCCCAAAGATGATTGGACAATTCTGTAGAATTACCTTCATGTGTGCCATTGTTTATGAGATTGAAAGTATGCTTAGCATTCTACCATTCATTGTAATCCATCTTAAGATGATAACAACATTGATTACCCTGTAATTAAACAACAACTTCCAACTGATGAAAATGAACACCTTTCTTAGTGACAATTACCACTTTACTCTTTATGTAATAAACTTTTTGCATTTTGATTTCATTTTGTACAATCTTCACTGAAGAAAAATCTATAGTACAATCCCATTTAGAGTGTCCAAAATACAGATGAAAATGAAAGAAACTTTGCACATAATTCCATTTGCAGAAAGCTCCAACATTTTGCTCTACTGTGAAGGGGAACTTGTAGCACTATTTCTTCATGTCATCTACAATTTCCATGAGATGGACTTTAGGTTTCCTTTCAGTGTCACTCAAATTCAGATAAAGGAATTTAATTCTCATGATACCTCGCTGATAAATAATCTTTAGCTTTCCTTCTGTACTCCCTTTCCATTGTGTTTTAAATTCATGTTACCATCAGAGTCATCATTCATCTTCACGATGTTAGAAATTTTTAGGCTTCCAGCATGCCATTTCAGTTTCACTGTTGATAGTCTCTAGCCAATTTCCTTAATTTATTCCATCGTCTCAATGATGAGTGAGATCATTTACACATTTCCCTTCAGTCGATATATTTTTCATTGTGTAGAATTTACATTTTAAGTTGTCAATACTTTCACTATGATAGAGCTTTGCATTTTCAATCAGTTGTTTCTCTTTTGCATTGTGTAGATTTTGAGCTTTTCCTTAGTCCTCCAGTTTGCACTTGTATATAGATCTTTTGTAGTATTTCCTTCTCTTACTCCATCTTTTACTGATGATAAATCGTCTGCATTTTACCCTCAGTCACTCCACTTTCACCTGATGATAGATCTTGTAGACATGATATCTTCAGTCAACTCCCTCTCCATGGACTGGTACTTTTCTTTTATTAAAATCACGGTATAGTGGTCTTGATCTGCTTCATGTTATGTAAACGTGCTACTTTTTTAGAAAGTACTTCTTTCGATCTGGAAAAAGTTTCCAAGGGTTTTGGGGGAATTCATATGGGGTGTTTGTGAGTAATGTAATATTGATTGTCACGTTTTGACTTTAGAGTTGGGAGGCTTTTTTGTGTGCTTTATTTTAAAAATGTACAACAAGGATTTTGGATGAAGGAAAAAAAAAAACCAAAACAAAAAACAAGTTTAATGTGATATGTAACTATACCTCTGTTTTTGTGAAGTGCATGTACTAAAATTTGGTGTTGTGTATTTGGGGACTTTGTTTGTGTGGGTCCTGGCTGTTTTGGTTGTGGTAAGTTTGTTTTGTTTTGGTCTTGTGTTTTTTTTTTTTGGGTTTTTTTGAAAAAAGAAGAAAAAAGCATAGAAACAAATGTGACATGTACTACAGGAGAAGGGCAGCCAGGAATTTCACACAGGGAAATGTGTAGTGGCAAAAAGTGAACCAGTACTCTACAATTATGTACAGTACTGTGCTGTACAACACAGTGCAATAATATGCAATACAAAGCAGTATGATACTATACATTTTAATATACAATACTATGTATATGCATATATGATAGTCAGTCATCTTCAACTATGACCATCAGAACAGCAGAGGAGGTAACTGCTGTGCCGGCTATCTGGGCTAGGATTTTATTATAGTGGAGAGTGTCTTGCCCAAGTCACATCCCCACTCTCTTGGCCAAGAGGTTTTTAGGACAGTTGGGATGGTTCCCAAAGGCCAACTAGCCACCAAGGCTACAGGCTGCAATGTTGCCTCCTAGTTTGAGAGTCATAGTCCTTCACAAAAGACTAAGTTGTATATGATTTCCCATTGCCTTGGAGAAACCATAAATACATCTCTCACTTTGCTGTTGGCCCAACTGTAGACTTATGCCAATCTGTGATATAAGCTTACAATACAATACAGTGATTAACAATATCACGCATGACGATGGATGACTCGTTTCTGATTCCAGACTCACTGAGGGCAGGGAGAAAGGAAGGGCACCAGTCACCACCCTCCGAACACCAACAACCCCGGCCAGTTCCTGTCACACTGCCGGCAGAGTGACTGCCCCTCCCCTGCTGTAGAGTGACCTCCCTTGGCTGACAGCGGTGCTCATGCTCAGGGCCATGACCGTCATCCCGTCGATCATTTCCCGCTCAGCCCTCCTCCCCCCCCATCCCCCTCAACCGTCCGTGTTGCATTGTGGGAGAGAAGGGAGAGAAATCCATCCCCCCGCTTCAGAGAATGCATGCGGAGAGTGGCGGTTCTTGACAAAAGAGTGGGGCCAGGGTGTTGGGGGTTGAAAACGTTGAGGTCTTTGCGATGTGACGTATGCAGCCTTTTTGTTCTTCTATTTAATTCTTCCCTCTTCCTCCTCCTCCCCTTTAGACTGGTTTTGAAAGCGTTGAGGTGAGGAAGGTTTTTTTTGTTTATGTGAAGTGATCAAGGATTTATATTGTTTTTTTTGGTTGTTGTTGTTTGTTTTTTAAGAGAAAAAGGCTTTTATTTCTCGTTGATTTTAGGCGCTGTGGGAGTGGGAATTTTTGTTAAGTGGAGAAAATGTGTTGGGTTGAATGTGTTTAGTGACAACATACTGAAAGCTGTTAGTTGTAGACAATTTTTGCTAGATGGGTTGAAAACACCATTTTGTACAGCAGAATTTGTAAATGATTTCCTGGAAAAATTGTTACTGTAAGCAAGTTCTGTCTTTTTGACCTCATTATTCATATCACAAGGTTGCCAAATATTCAGTTTAAAACTGCCAGAACTGGTCGATATTGATCTTACAAAAATAACTATTCTTTTTTAAACAGTTTTTTTTTTTTTTTTAAATGTCAACCAAAAAAAAGTGTTTGCTGTTTTCTCCCACAAGAAATTTTGTACCATTTTATCAGTGGTTGTAAAAACAACAAACATATATCGGTGAATAAACATTTTACTTGTTCTTATTAAAATTGTACAGATATATGTACTAACTTTTACCATTTTATGAATGATCAAAAGCAGCAATTTTTTTTTTTTTTTTTAGAGACTTAGGTAGTGTTAGTGGATATATTAATGAAAGTGAATCATAACAAAGTGTGGATGGTACTAGAGATACAAATGCTGGATAGAGTAGCCATCATCATTTTAACAGATTTTAGTTCTTATTGTAAATAATTTTTATTAAAAACTCATTCTGGAAGAAAACGAAAATCGTCAGTTGAATGTTTTTGTTCCTTTCAAAACAGCAACAGATTTTAACCCCCAGCCCTTCCCCAGTCTTGGTAAGAAGAAAAAGAGAAGAAAAATCTGGGAGGAAAAAAAAAAGAAGAAGAAGAAGCAACGTAAATGAAATATTTTAAAAGAACAAAGAGCAAATTGTGAACAGAAAGCATTGCTCATTGATGCTCCCTTGACCTCCCCCCTTGCCCCCCCCCCCCTCTTCTCCCCCCTTGCCCCCCCACCCTTCTCTCACTGGCCCTCTCCTCCCCCCCTCACCAAACATAAACCCAAGGGGAATCAGTTTTGCAATACCGGAGGAATAAGGAAGGCGTGTGCATCAATCTTTCATTCCACTTGTTTTTTTCACAGCCGTGAGATTCACGGCTAACAGATGGCTTGTGATATGTAACATTTTCCCATCCGGAGAATTCTGTGAACAGACGCGTGTGTGTGTATGTGTGTGAGGGTGTGACATGCTTGTTGATTTTGTCAGCTGTGTTAAGAGCTGTGTGGACTCTAGCAAATGTGAATGCTTGTGAAGGGGACAGTGTTTGTTTCTTGAACATGTAAAAATTTTGAAGCGGAGCTAGGTGTTTTTGTGCACTTGTAAAAAAAAGTGCGAGTGCAAATGTGTGTTACGTGTACATGGTAAAAATATGGAGTGAAAATGTGTGTTATATATACATGTGTGTTATGTATAAGTGTGTGAACAAAAGAAGAAAGAAAAAACAACCCCTGAGCAATTCATGTGATTGATAATAGAGTTCTTTTTGTACTGCGAATCTGCATGTGTTTATCTGGGACATGTTTTTCTGCATGTTTTGTTCTGTCAGGAGGTTTTTTTTGAAAGAGAGGATGAACTTATAAATAAAAAAAAAAATTCATTGTTACAATTAGTTTATGAAAAACAGTGCATGCATGCTCTCACAATTAGCGGCTGTTAATTAGGAGCACATTTTGTTTCTAAATGTGCCTAAGTCCTCTTGATCCAAACACTTCAAATAAACAACAGAATACACACACACACACACACACACACACACACACACACACCTTTTTAAAAAATCAGAACCTGTGACATATTGTCAACTAACTTTTGAGGGGACCATTTTTTAACCATTTAAAAATGGAGGGAAATAAAAGAAAGAAAAAGCAAAACCCCAAAAAACCCAGCTCACACAACTGCTAGTTTTGTTGTTGTTTGTTTTGTTGTTTTTTTTTAGTTTCATTTAACACAGTCCATGGTTTTTTTTTCAAAATTCTCTTTGTTCTCACTTTATTTTTCATCAACATACCATTCTGCTTGAATGGAAAGTCAGGGTTTGCCCATTCAGTCAGGAACAGTGTGGGTGAAATTGAGTGACGATTCCAAAGTCTTTAAATTTTGTGAATCTGACAAATCTGCAATTCAGTAAGGTGGACAGTGTGTTAATTTAGTGGTTGTGTAACCAAGGCCCCCCCACCCCCACCGGGCCAAGAAAAAAAAATTGGAGAAAAAACTTGTGGCTTGTACAAGGCTAGTTTCACAGATGAATACTGACATTGTACTTTCGCTTTTCATGCCGCAAGTTGCTATCCAAGTTTTTTGCTCTTTTTTTTTTTTTTTTTTAGAATGATTACACTTTGCAGGTCATGATACTGATGAATTATTCAATATAATTTTTTTTTTTTCCTAAATGTGTACTGCAAGTGTAACAGTTGTGGCTAAGGCCTGTGAAAAAGACTGAGGGGTATGGTTGGAAATCTGACAGTGTACGTTCTGCCTGTACACTGCAGGAAGAGAGACACAAGGCGGAAGAAATCTTGATGGAAGAGCAGGATGGAATTGACCCCAGTCTGTCAAACTGTTTTCATTAGATTATAATTTTCTATCCTTTTTTTTTTCTCTTTCTTCAACACAGACTAAAAAAAAAAAAAAAATTAGTTTCTTCTAATGACCTAAGTATGGACACAGCTGTTATGGTGAAATCCACTTTGCCTGCATGTAGCTGTTTTCAGGGAAGGAATCGAGGTGTTTACTGTGTTCAGAACTGGCATTGCGCATCTCTGTCTGTACCTGTAGCTAAAAACTGTTGCGGATTTGATGGTAGATGGATTTGGGGGTAGAACAGGGCTTATGATTGACTTTTAAGCCATAGACGATCAGTGCTGCCCCTTGGCTGACACACAGGTAAATGAAGGTTTCTGCATTTTTGGTTTTCTACTTTGTATTTACCTGTATACAGGCGAAGGTGCTATGCTGTGCTGGATTGAAAGAGGATTTTGGGGGGCATCTTAATTTCACACAAAAACGTGTGTTAGTTCAAAGACACCATGGGTTCATACTCGGGTTTGGCATTTGCTTCTTCCTTTTAAAAAGTTTTTGTTTTTTTGTTGTTGTTGTTTTTTACAGCAGATGTGGTGTAGCTTGTGTGGATCAATTCACACACTTGAAACTGAAACTTGTGCGTCCTTGGTTGAAACAGAAGTTGAAGAGTTATTGTTGAATATTCCACTTTCTGGCTCATTCACGCTGGCTCCTGGCCGCAAAACAGTTAATGTTTTAGCGTAAAGACTGGTTATGAAATGGGTTAGGGGGCAAAGAAAATGGTGAGGGGTGTTGATGGGGGAACAAACAGTGGTTGTTTTCAGTGCTGGATGCACTGCTCAGTTCATTGTGCCTTGTGTGGAAGTGGTGATGTCTGTTGACGGCTGTGATTGCCAGCTTGTCCTGTGAGAACAAAATTGTTGTGTGGGTTTGTATGTATGTATATGTTATCTGAGAATGTGGACGGTGATATATGCATTGAGTCTCTGTTCCCATACAGGTACCCCCACCCCCCACCCCTCCTCCACCCTGTCATTCCCCCCCACCCCCGGATGTGTTTTGAGAGGGAAAGGTGGCAGAAAATGCAAGAACAGGATTTTTGTTTGTTTGTTTTTTTAACCTTTTTTTTGATTTACTGTTGGCAAATTTCTTTAAAGAGTTGAAGTGTGAATGTAACAGTTGGTTCATGGCTCGTTAGCAGTACTTGGGAGGTTTGGGTTCAGCAGTGTTTTGTGAATGCAGTCTGCGTTTGATGATTTTCACCATACAAGGCCCCTTGCATGGAGATGAGTTGGTGAAAGAAAAACATGAGTGACTGTTAATGTACTAGTCTTGATAAGTGTGAGTGGTGATGTGAGTGAACGTGCAAGGATTAGTTGAAACCGTTGTTCCATTTCTTGCAGTCCAATCTGTCGAGGGAGGGAAAACATGTTTCATGCAATAATAATTTTCTCAATGCATTTTTCCATTGTTTTTTCGGCATGGCGTAGTGTTTGTTTTACTCTTTGCAAAGTTGATTGCGTTTTCATCATCCATTTAACCAGTCTGTTCAAGTTTCATTTTAAATACTGATGCGTACTCCCCCCAACCCCCACCATCCCCTCTTGTACAGGAATGCTGTTTAAATAACCATGTAGTTTCTATGCCTCTTTTTTTTTCTTCTTCTCTTATTTAATAGAGATGTTATGTTTCTGTTTATTTGGTCATATCATGTTTTATTTGTGTGCCCCCCACTTGCGGGAGTAGTTTTGAAGATAGTCAATTTAACCCTTCACCCCCCTGTTTTTTTTAATACTTTTTTTTCTTTGTTTTTTTCCTTCCTAAATTCCACCACAGGTGATGCATTCTTCCCATGATTTGAAGGGGGAAAGTTTTTCTCAAGGCGTTACAGCCTTCCCAGTTTATCCTCTGTTCTTGTCTGGCAGACACTTACCTTTGTGGCCAAGTGTCTGTCCACAATGGGCGAGTAAGGAGCATGTTCAACATCAACAGCTTTGGAGTTGAATTTATTTTATTATTGAGAATAAACTGAATGAATGCCAAGCGGAACTGACTTGGCATATCATTGGAATGACGTGTAATTTAACATCCTTTGAATGCTCTCATCTTGTTAAGCCATCTCCTTCTGTCTTAACATTATGAAATATCAAAGTTTTTACAATAGCTCCATTTGTGTGCTCTGTCCAGATGCTCATGCAAGGAAAGTGAAGTGTTCAAAAGCCATTGATATATCTAGGCTAGCTGTTCATTTTATTATTATTTTTTTAATAGTCTGTGCTTGTATTTATCTTGGATTTTTATGTACCATTCAAAACTTTAGCAGATTAGAATTTTTCATCTTTTTTTTTTTTTAAATTAATGTGCATCTTTAATGACAAACTTTGAATATATTAAGCACCTTGTCCCTTTTTAATATTTGTAAAAAAAAAATATATTAATGAGTATATATGTGTAACTTTTTTTTTAAAGGAAAAAAGTGCCCTAAGTTCTCTCAGAAGTGGTCAGGTCTGGAGACTTTCTAAACCTAAGGACCCAGAGTCCAGTGCTATTTTATATCAGCTGTACATATAAGTCATGCTCAACAACGGTGTCAGGCAACCAGTTTTTATTATCAATTATTCATTTCTTGTTTTATATATATATATAAACATGTTTCATACATAAGAAGGTAAGCATTGTATTATCAAAATACTTGGATGGGAGAGTTGCATTCAGGTGTGGAATGGGCGCTTCGTATTTGATACAACATTGCAGACGTTGGTTGGTAGCATTGTTTGAACTTCCAGCCAAGCTTTAACCACCTTCAGGCCCCTTCTCCACCCCTCCCCCTTCATTTTCCCCGACAAGTACTATACTACTTCTACCATTACTAATTTAGTGGGTTGTCTGAACTCAACACTGTGGAGAATTTGGTCTTGTGTTGAACAAACTGATTAAATGCTGTTGTTAAATGATGAACAGTTGGTGTTGGTGTGTCCTTTTTGTGTGTAATGTGTTTCATAGACACATCTCTCTCCACTGTCTGATACAGTGCAGACCCGCATCTCAAAATCATGCTCACAGTTGCCACTAAACCTTGTGTCTGGATTAGGTTACAGAACCCCTCTCCCCACTGATAGTGATACAATACAGACCCACATTTCAAAACCATACTCAGTTCCCACTAAACCTTGTGTCTGGTTTAGGTTGAAAATCCCCTTTCCCCATTCTGATACAATACAGACCCACATTTCAAAATCATGCTCTTAGTTGCCACTAAACCTTGCGTCTGGATTAGGTTAAAGATCCCCTCTCCGATACAATACAGACCCACATTTCAAAACCATGTTCATAATTGCCACTAAACCTTGCGTCTGGATTAGGTTAAACACGGCTGTGCCACTTAACTTCCAGCAGAGCTATTTAGTTCCAGAGTTCAGTGAGCGGTCAGGAGCACTGCTGCTGACCTAGATTCCACTGGGATGGGAGGGGGGGAAGGGGAGCGCGCGCCGCGCTCTTTGTGCCTATGTTTCCAGCAGAGAAAGGTGTATTGTTTAAGCGATTTTCATTTCATCATATTCGTGCACAGTCACTTTTGTTTGCTGTCATCTTTGTGTGCATGATTCCAGTGAATGTGAACTTCAAGTGCGTCGTGTGATTTACCAGACACTGTCCGCGTTTTTGTGTTACATCCAGTTATTTGACCTAAGTGTGTGTGTGTGTAAGTGCCGACAAAAATGGAATCTGGTGCTGTGGCGGCAGCTTTGCTGACTGGACAACACACCTTCAGTGAACACTTGAGACGCTTGGATTGTATGTGTTGTGTGTGTGGTGAACGGGTTCTCAGAAGAGATGAAGATAAAGGGTTGAATGCAAGACTTTGTGCCAAGTATTCTTCTGAACTGTTTCGTTTTTTCAGTCTAGATGTTTCGAATGATGAAGAGGGCAAACATCCCACATGCATTTGTATCAAGTGCTACAAAAAACTGATAAAAATGAAACATACTCTTGGAAATTCTCAGTTCAAAACTGCAAATGAAAATGTTCCACTTGACATTGACAGAATGTCAGAAATCTGGACAACTTTCGATCCAGATCTATCTTTGGATCAGTGCACAACATGCTCTTTTCATCACTCAAAAAGTCAACCTGGTCATCCGAAAAAAAGACGATCAGCACCCGTAAAAAAATGCATGGATGACAGTTTTGATCCGTCTGACCTCTGCTTAGATACCGACGACAGTGTGTCAACGTCATTTTGTCAGTCCACATCAACACCAGTCAAAAAACAAGAACGCTGTGCACAAACACATCTCCAATCACACCCAAAACACCTGTCACTGACGCAGCTATATCGCCCATCGCACAATTGAAACGCAAGACGGTGTATGTCGACTCAGAGGATGAGGTTCTCAATAAATCTCTCACTGAAGAAGAAGAAAAGTTATACACACAACTAACACGTAGGAAAATGTTTAAGTCAGGAGGCAAATCAACAGTCAGATGCAAAACTGGAGGTCAGCCAATAGTATTGAAAAAAGTCACACAACCCCGCAAATCATCTGCCATAGCATCATCTCCTCTGAAGAAAAAACGGTCTCAAATTATGCAAAAAATTAGAAAGCACATCTCAGGGAACAGTAAAGAAGCCATTGTAAAACAGCAGGGGTCAGAAATCAAAAGATCAGGTCAGAGCCACAGACAACAGATACTGCAAGCTGCTGGATGTGGCCCAGTGAAAGTGACCAAAAAAACAAGGGTCTGCACTGAGAGATGCCATGGGGTTAAGCTGGGCACAACACAGGATACAAAAGAGGTTTTATGCCAGTATTGGTGTGGAACATGAAGGGGAAAGGAAGGAGAGGGAGGTGCAGAAAGAAGCAATGTTTGGGGAGGTAGAAATAGAAAAGACAAAACTCATCTTTGTTGATAAAGAGGGAAGACAGAGGAGGAAACAAGAGTAGGAAAAATCAAGACATTCCAAAGATGGTAGAAAATCTCTCTCCCCCTGTGTGCGTCTCTCTCTCTCTGTGCGTCTCTCTCTCTCCCTCTCTCTGTGTGCCTCTCCCCTTTCTCTCTCCGTACACGTTCCTCTGTTTCTCAGTATGTCTGTCCCTGCATATCTGTGTCTGTCTGTCTCTCTACCCGTGATGTTGAGAGAAGTGTGAAACTTGGGTGGCTGGCAGCAGTTCTCAGTGGAGCTGACCGTTAAATACTAATTCCGGGGCAGTCTGCCACCTCTAGGTAACAATATTGGCTATGTTTTCCTTCCAGTTGTATTGTGGAGACATGCATGTATATCATGATATAAGTTTTATCTCAAACTAAAGTGATATACACACACAACACGGAGTTGAATTTGAACTACGTTTCGTGTGTGTTCCTCAGTTCAAACAGAATGTTCGTGTGCTCGCTAAGTTTTGTTCCGCTTGTACACTGCCTGTAGGAAATTAAACCTACTCATGTTTGGTATCGTTAAATTTGTCAGAGAATCACACATCCATTCACACCCATAGCGCCCTTCTTGTTGCATTTTGACATAGAGTATTATTTTTTAAAAGCACATAACCCTGTTTCTGACAGTTTATCAGCAGCAGCGAAGCTGTTCACAGCTGTACACACTGCCCGTGTAACATGCGCTCCGAAGAGAATAGCGCGAAGTTAGTGGTGCGGAAGAGCGCTGCCCCATGTACTGCCTGCCTGTCTGTCCAGGCTATCACCTTTCCGTTTCGCGCTCGCTCGCTGTTCATCCCTCTCCCCTCCGCTTCGCGCCAAAACTAAATGGGCTGCCTTGTGCCGCCGTGTAAAGATCCCCTCTCTCCACTCTCCGATACAATACAGACCCACATTTCAAAACCATGTTCATAATTGCCACTCAACCTTGTGTCTGGATTAGGTTAAAAATTCCCTTTCCCCACTCTCCCATACAATCCAGATCCACATTTCAAAATCATGCTCAGCTGCCACTAAACCTTGTGTCTGTCTGAAGATCACATCACCTTTTATGGCCATTAGGGCAGTGAATTCATATTTGTCTAGACTGTCATGAAACAAAGGGTTTTACACAGAACAGATTTCTTCTCTCTCATAACACGTCTTGTGCATGGCAACTGATGTTGTGTACAGCAACTTGGAAACAAGCTGACACGTAAATATAAACGTTTCAAGACCACAGCTTTACCCCCAATTTTTTTTCTCTCACACATGTGCAAGTGCAAAGTGAGTGGTAAACACACACTGACAAGTGAATATAACAAATATAAAGTCATTGTTATTTTATTTGCCAACTCGGTCTCAGAGTACACAGCTGGTGTAGAGTGACTTAACCATACATGTACAAGCAAACATACAAATATAAACATTCATTTTTATATTCACCAGTCAATACATGTACAAGCAAACACACAAATGCTGACATTAATTTTTATTTGCCAGTCAATACATTTCCAACCAAACATACAAATATTAGCAAATATTAACATTCATTTTGTATTCTCAACTGTCACACAATGCTTCTGGTGCATAGGATAAAGACTGGTAAAATGTACCTATACAAGCAAACATAACAGATGTTAACATTCACCTTCAATTTTATTTACCAACCCTGTCGTACAACACTGCCAATGCAGAGCGACTTCATACAATGCACACATACAAACATTGAAGATTCATTTATATATTTACACCACTGTCTTCTGGAGCAGATGCTGATCATATCAACACAGAAACAAACACACAACTTTACATTCTCACAACAGTAACTTCCTTCTTCATGCCAGTCTTCTGAAAATGGAGGACTGGCCTTTCAAATCAAATCACCAACAGCACCACAACATAAAGACTTCAGAGATAAACAGTGTTTTCAGCATAAAAGATTAGATGAACAAGAAACAAATGCTACACATAATACAGACCAGATGAACAAGAAAGAAATCCTACACATAATACACACCACAAAAAGTAAAGGACCACTCCATAAACAGGTATATTTTATCAAATATTTTTCATTGTTTTTTTTCAACCTGAAGATTGTTTAAAAATTAAGCTGCGAATGAACACATGGCTCTCAGACAATGAATATTCCAACAGCTGTTTTGTGAATCCTGATCAACAGCCCTAAAGCTGTGCTAAGAGTGTGTGATGCATACAAAGATCAATGGCACTGTTATATCACACCAAGGGGTGGTGTACAAATGCAAAGTTGTTTCCATAACTCACTGATAGTGCATGCAATTCAATGCACAGTAGTTCCTATATCTCACTGACAGTACATGTAATTCAATGCACAGCAGTTCCTATAACACTGACAGTACATGTAATTCAATGCACAGTAGTTCCTATAACACTGACGGTGCATGTAATTCAATGCACAGCAGTTCCTATAACACTGACAGTACATGTAATTCAATGCACAGTAGTTCCTATAACTCACTGACTGCATGTAATTCAATGCACAGTAGTTCCCATAACTCACTGACAGTGCATGTAATTCAATGCATAGTAGTTCCCATAACTCACTGACGGTACATGTAATTCAATGCAAAGTAGTTCCCATAACTCACTGACGGTACATGTAATTCTATGCGCAGTAGTTCCTATAACACTGACGGTACATGTAATTCAATGCACAGTAGTTCCTATAACACTGAAGGTACATGTAATTCAATGCACAGTAGTTCCTATAACTCACTGACAGTACATGTAATTCAATGCACAGTAGTTCCTATAACACTGACAGTGCATGTAATTCAATGCACAGTAGTTCCTATAACACTGACGGTACATGTAATTCAATGCACAGTAGTTCCTATAACACTGACAGTACATGTAATTCAATGCACAGTAGTTCCTATAACACTGACAGTACATGTAATTCAATGCACAGTAGTTCCTATAACACTGACAGTACATGTAATTCAATGCACAGTAGTTCCTATATCTCACTGACAGTACATGTAATTCAATGCACAGTAGTTCCTATAACACTGACAGTACATGTAATTCAATGCACAGTAGTTCCTATATCTCACTGACAGTGCATGTAATTCAATGCACAGTAGTTCCTGTAACTCACTGACAGTACATGTAATTCAATGCACAGTAGTTCCTATATCTCACTGACAGTACATGTAATTCAATGCACAGTAGTTCCTATATCTCACTGACAGTGCATGTAATTCAATGCACAGTAGTTCCCATAGCTCACTGAGCATGTCATTCGATGTCCAGAAGTTCCCATAGCTCACTGAACACAACCATAAATTCCAAGGTCAGCAGTGGGCAGTGATCTGTATCTGACATGATGCATCCTTACACACAGACATCAAGGCACCAGCAGGTCTGACCTCATGTTGACTCGGGAGACAGAGAACACCACCACCCCTAACCCCCAATGCACAGGCAAGGTTTGATCCTCCAGCCTTACAAACAAACAGGACAATGATGACACACTAACCACTCGACCGCTGTCTTTATCTTCAACAATGCTCCAGCAATATTCAGAGTTGTAGAAACATCTGCACCACCAAATTCAGGGACTCGCACCTTGGCAGACATTTCACACTCCACACACACAATTCCAAAGATGGCCATCACACATGGACCCCTCCATCCCATTTGGGGTTGGAGTGAAAAGGCCCTGACTGTATACGACAATCTTCTCGTAGACAATCTTCTCGTGTCCAATACAACCACTGGAAAAGTAGACTGCTGTCTCAACCATCTGGGCAAGAATTGCATTTCGGTGGGGAGTGTCTTGCCAACAACAAAACTACTAACAGAACTACTGCTCACTCACCACAACCACAGTCTGTGACACAGTGACTGTTCACATCAAGATCGTTGTCCATGCCCCCCCCCCATCAGCACACAACACCACCCACAGGCATGTTCAACAGAACTCCCAACACACAGCATAGAAACCCCCACCCCCCCCCCAACAAACTCACTACCACCAGTCTGTGTGACACAGTGACAGTTCACATCAAGATCGTTCTCCATGCCCTCTCCCCCCCCCCCCCCCCCCCAATCAGCATACAGCACCCACAGTCATGTTCAACAGAACTCCCAACACACAGCATTCCAGACAGAAACCCCCACCCCCCAACAACCTCACCACCACCAGCCCCTCTCTATTTTCCTCTCTCATCCGTGAAGGAGATGGGAAGAAAGTTGCCGGTCCAATCCACTGAACCCTCCTTCACGTATTCTTTGATTGTGCAGCCACCCTCCAAGGCCTCTTGCAAGTCTGGCACTTCCTGTTCCACTCTCCCACACACAATCCAAACATGGGGGAGAGTTACACTGTGCACCTGTGCGGCCTCTCTCTCACACACCCGCATCCATACATTGGTGAGTGTTACACTACATCTGTGCGCTTATTCAGCCTTTCTCTCTCTCACACAATGCATTTATAAACTGTGTTTGTGTACAGATACCATCAGTGGCTTCAATGAACACTGTAAGATCTCAAAAGTCATTCTCAGCTGGTTTTGAGACAAGAGTGAAATATCCAGGAGTCCATTCACAAAAGTGACGGACTGCCATTTACTGAATAATGTGTGTGTGTGTGTGTGTGTGTGTGTGTGTGTGTGTGCGCGTGCATGCATGTGTACTTGTAAATGAATGCAAGGCATGTTGTCAAGTGTTTTTCATTCAAATTTCAATTTATTTAATGTTCCTTTTGTCTTTCCAATGTATTTCTGAGTACACAGGTGAAGAGAGAAAAGGTGGATTGAAGGGTCATCCATTCAGTGAAAGGTGAACTGGATAAGGCAAATCAGAAACAGGTGAACTGGAATGACACAGCAGTGACTGGCGCTCTCTTGATTCACACCGCCATTCACACAGCTGGGGTCAGGACCCCTCCAAACTGATGACACTGTCACCTCCGACCTTTGCCCTTTCCTTTGCCCTTGCCAGAGTCACCTTTACCACCTTTGCCCTTGCCCGAGTCACCTTTGCCCTTTGAACCGCCAGCCTGTGCCTTGCTGCCTTTCTTGACCTGCGTAAGAGGGGACAGTGTTGTTTAATTAGATCTGACCTCCACGTTTCAAACAGGCTTTTAATCACAAAAGTTGACAATCAAAAACAAAAACAAACCTTTAAATCAAAGGCCAAAAATTTAAAACACCAGGAATTCAGATAAATGCAGGACACTTTTAGAGCCACTATTTCAGTCCCAGATTCTTTGTTATCTCAGTCTAATTTCTGTGGGGTGACAGACCTTCAGTGACAAGCGTACACATCAAAGTGGTTAAACTTTGATCTTACCACCACCACCTCCACACTTGTAAACAGCAAAGGGGTTAAACTTTGAAACACCACCCCCACACTAACCACACTCCTGTCAGCAGTAAAAGGGTTAAACTTAGACCTTAAACATACCTCTGCACCAATCAAAAAGACTTTCAGTTTCTCAAGGAAGTGCCATGATACCCCACATCTGCCAGGCAGATGCCTGATCAACAAAATTAATCCATGGGGTATGCATATATATTTGTGTACCTACCAGGGTGGATTTCTTATTCAGAAATTTGCCAGAGGACAACACTTATACTACAACAAGTTCTTTTTCAATGCACCAAGAGCGTGCACATAGGACCTCAGTTCATCATCTCATCCAAATAATCAAGACGCTCAATTTGATTTTCCAATCAGACTTGGGAGGAAGGGCTAGACCAGGATTCGAACCTGGACCCTCACAGACACTGTACTGGCAGAGTAGCATTTCAGCCATTCTGCCACCTTCCTCCTTTAAAGCCAAGGGGGGTTTGGAGGGGGTGTGGGGGAAGACCACAAACGTCTCACCTTAATCATGGTGTCTCTCTCCATGTTGTCCTCCTCCCCCTCGCTCTCCGACACTGGGGGGCCAGCTCCCTCCTCTCCTCCCTCTTCCCCCTCCATCCCATAATCCTCCTCGGTGGTCGTGGCCCCGCGACCTCGCTTCTTTTTGGCCGCAACACCCGTGGCGTAGGGCGTCAGGTGAGTCTCCTTGTTGTACTGCCGTGTGAATGCTGCCTTGGTCTGACCCAACACAAACATCGTAAAGATTATGATACATTTTATATATATATACAGCGCTATCAAACTGTCTCATAATGCTATGCAACGACACGTCAGTCTGACGCAAAGCACATACAGGCACACACATGCACAAAAACATGTGGGGTTGTTTTTCTTCCACAAAAACATGTGGGGTTGTTTTTCTTCCAGTCATCCTGTCCATCAAGCACCACTTCTTTAGAACACAACACCTTCCTCAGGTGCTCTTGTCCACTTGTTACAGTGACACCACACCTCACCACACTACACCATACCACAACACACATACTACACGCTACACTGCACCATACCACACGACATCACACCAAATCATACCTCACTACACAACATACCACACCACACCAAATCATACCACACTACACCACACCACACAACATACCACACTACACCAAATCATACCCCACTACACTACACCACACAACACCTCACTACACCGCACCAAACATCACACTACACAACATACCACACCACACTTCACTACATCACAATGTATCACACTACACACCAAACTACACCACAACATACACTAGTCCGCACCTCTCCACACCACACTGCACCACAACATAATAAACCCCCCCCCCACTCCCCCCCCCTACACACACACACCCCTACCTTGGAGTCCAGGTTAGCCAGAGGGTCTTTACTGCACGGCCACTTCGTGATCTCCAGCACATTGTCATAGTCGTCCTTGATGATGTCATAGTCGTCCATCAGCTGTATCACATGCGGCACGCCCTCTGACCCCTGTTGGGCCAGCGGCTCTGTCAGCCTTGACCTCAGGGCTGGCAGGTAATCCATGTTGAGGCCACGCTTGTCGCACGACACTCTGAGAGGACGGAGGTGAGAAAGGAATGAGGTAATGGTCAGGGATCATACAGTGTCATTCATGGAAGGCTGGTCTTGAAAAAAAAAAAGTTTTGGAAGAATAAAATAATTATTTCCTAGATTTGAAAAAAGTCTTGTAAAAAGGGTGATAATTATTTCCAGGGAGTGGAAAAGTCTTGGAAAAAATGACAGAATTGTTTCCACAGCTGTGAAAGTCTCAGATTTTTGTTTAACTTTTTTTTTTTCAAATAAACCATTTGACCAGTACCATACAACAGCTTATTAGATGTTAAAAAAAAGTAATAAAAATAACAAAAAACAAGAGCTTACTGCATTAAAAAAAATTGTAAACTACATAAAAATGGAAAAACAACCAAAACAAAAATACAGCAAAACCACAAATAAAGTGATGGAAATCAGTTGAACATCAAAACCAGGATAGCCATTAATCTCTTTCGTATACATATTGCAGGGCCATGTGTGTGTGTCAACAGGTTATTTCACAGTATACATACTGCAGGGCCATGTGTGTGTGTTAACAAGTTAATTCACAGTATACATACTGCAGGGCCATGTGTGTTAACAAGTTACTTCACAGTATCTTTACTGCAGGGTCATGTGTGTGTCAACAAGTTATTTCCAGTATACATACTGCAGGGCCATGTGTGTGCTAACAAGTTACTTCACAATTCACAGTATACATACTGCAGAGCCATGTGTGTTTACAAGGTAGTTCACAGTATACATACAGCAGGGCCATGTGGATGTTAACAATTTAATTGCCAGTATACATACTGCAGGGCCATGTGAGTGCTAACAAGTTACTTCACATTATACATACTGCAGGGCCATGTGAGTGCGAAGTTCCTGCAGAATTCTGTCGTTCTTTCCGGTGGTTGAGTTCTTCCCCAGCCAGGCAGGAAACTGGATCATCTGACTGACGGATCCCCGCATGTACTCCCCGGGGATCACACTCGCATACATTGCCTGCACACCAGACATCACATGCACACTGTACTGGATTGAACTGTATCATATTACTGTTTTGTCACAACAGATTTCTCTGTGTGAAATTTGGGCTCGCAAATATTGCCTGCACACCACACATCACATGCACACTGTATTGCATTGTATCATATCAAATTGCACCTTTGTCTTTTGTCACACCAGATTTACCTGTTTTAAATTCAGGCTGCTCTCCCCTGGGAGAACACATCACGACAGTGCAGTGCCACTTTTTTCTTCTCTTCTTGTTTCTGCCTACAAGCATATGTGTTTTCCTATCAAAGTGGACTGGTCCACAGAAATTTGCCAGGGGCAACCCTTTTGTTGCTGTGGGTTCTTTTACAAGCATAAGTGGATGCTACACATGTGATTTCACTTCATCACCTCATCTGAACTGCTAATGTCCAGACCACCACTCCAGGTCCAGAGGTAGGGGTGAAAATACTGCCGAGTATGTGATTCGATCCTGCATGCTCAGATTCTCTCACTTCCTGGGCGGATGCATCACCAATGGGCCACCACAACACCCATGATGTTCAACTTGCAGTCTTTGCACTGATTTTTTTTGGGGGGGTGTGGGGGGTAGGCGTCTTCCTTTATGTCACTAGATCTGTTTTCTCTATTTCTTAAAATAAATATATCTCCTAACATTGTTTCATCTAATGGACTTACCATAACCCACTGATGCTGATTCCAGCAGGGGTCAGATTCCTATACTGTGCTAAATTCCACTCCGCCCAAGTAGAATTAGCCAAAGTTGCTGTGGCTAGTAACCTCCCTTGAGCATATTACCTCCCTTGTTTTCCCACTGGCACTGCAAATCACCACCCACTGACACTTGTTATAACTGTCATACAATCCACACATTGTGACCATCATTTCACTGACATGACAACACTCCAGTCAATGAAATGATCAGAACTTCATGTGATCGAAACACCACTCTGCCTAAGTGGAAAAATCGAAAATAGCTGTGTCTAGTAGCCTCTCTTGATTATATTACCTCCCTTATTTATTTATTTATTTTTTAAACAGGAAATATCTTCTATTTTTCTTCTTCTTTTCTTTTTTTCTTTTTTTATTTATTTACTTATTTTGATCATTTATTTTCCCGCAAGCCCTATCACTGCAAATCACTCCCCACTGACACCAGCTACAACTGTCACATAATCCACACGCTGTGACCATACACGCTTCACTGACATGACAACGCTCCACACACTGAAGCGATCACAACTTCATGTGATCACAGCGATGTGTTGATCAACATACCTGGGTGGGCAGAAGATTCCAGCTGCCGTTGCCACGAACTTGGCGGTCAACCAAGTCTCCCTCACTGATGCTCTCCGCTGTTCTCGCCAGCAAGGACAAGTGTTTCTTTCTGTCTCCCCTGACACATGGACAAAGAAAAAATATACTTCTATAGAGAGAAAATGACTTTTTTTTTCAAAGAGAAAAATCCCCCCCCGCCCCCTCCTTTTTTTTTAGGAAAAAAAATTCCCTTATCAAAACAACTTTCAAAGATGCAGAAAAAAGCATTACATGCAATAATTCATAAAAGCATAAACTGTTTTCAAAAAGAATAGTTAAATGATATCTTATTCCGTATTACCCTACAAATGAGCGAACATTTCTGTTTCCAAATTTCAAGACAGAACAAATACCCTTATAAATCAAAACTAGACATGTTACAGAAGTTTTCTTCTTCTGCATTTATGGGCTGCAACTCCCACGTTCACTCGTATGTACACGAATGGGCTTTTACATTTATATACGTTTTCACCCCACCATGTAGGGAGCCATACTCCGCTTTCCAGGTGTGCATGCTGGGTATGTTCTTGTGTTTCCATAACCCATGGAACGCTGCATGGATTACAGGATCTTTACCGTGCGAATTTGATCTAATGCTTGCGTATACACGCGAAGGGGGTTCAGGCACAAGCAGGTCTGCACATATGTTGACCTGGGAGATCGGAAAAATCTCCACCCTTTACCCACCAGGCGCAGTCACCGAGATTCGAACCCGTGACCCTCAGACTGAAAGTCCAATGCTTTAATCACTCGGCTATTGCGCCCGTCAAAGAAGTCTTATTCAATCTGAGAAAGAAGAAAAGGCTGGTGTTTTTGTTTGTTTTTTTTATTAACATTTTTCTTTCTTTCAGCCACTCCCTTCTCTGAACCAGACACTGCCCAAATCATAGCAACAGTACAAATATACTCTTTTCAAATTTCTCCAAGTGCTTTTCAATAGCAAGTCTGTCAATGCATACAAGAATACACACACGCATGCAAACATGTGTTAAAAAAAAAAGAAAAGAAAAAAAAAAAGAAGAAGTAGATCCACAGATACAAACCTGGAATGGAGTGCCTTAATCACACAGCCTGCTTGAACAGGAATGTTTCTAGATTTGTTTTAAAGGATACGAGTGAGGGACTGTGACTGACTGAAAATGGCTGGGAATTCTAAGTTTGCACAGCTGAAGGACTAAAACTTCTACCATCGTGCTTCTCTGTTGAATTTGGGAGCACAGAAGATTACCATCAGCAGAAGAGTGGAGACACCTTGAAGGTATATACACCTGCTTCAAGGATGAGAAACATACTGAGTTGCAGTTCCAGGAATTAAATGAAAGCAGAGACAGGCGATACAAAAACAACATCAACACTCATTTCCTCAGCAGACACAGTGAAGAGGACCTACTTGGCGCCGTAGGGCGAAACACCGACATAGTTCTCATGGACAAATAAGGGCACAAAGCTGTAGTCTTGGAAGAAAAGGTCTGACTTGTCGTTCAACGTCATCTTCGCCGTCTCCTCTCCGCCAGCAAAGATTTTGCGACTGACGTCAAATATACCCTGCACAAGACAGCAGCGTTTGAAATACCTTAATATTACAGACATTCTATTACATGCCTTCTATTGTATTACTGTTGTGAAAGCGGGAGTGAGTGTGAGAAGTGAGAGTGTGTGAGTGTATGTGTGTGTGTGTGTGTGTGTGTGTGTGTGTGCGCGCGCCCACAATTTTGGAAAAACGCTCCAGGTACAAAAAACACTTTAAGACAAACCCTTTTAGAACAAAGCACACTTTGGACAAACCTCTGAAACAAAAACCCACCTTAGGACAGACACTTTAGGGACACAAACCCTTTGAAAACACTTATAAGTTAGACACTTTAGTGACAAAATCACACTCTGGGACAGAAACACTATTGGAACAAAACCACACTTTGGGACAGAATCACTATTGGGACAAAATCACTTTGGGACAGAAAAAGTATTGAGACAAAATCACATTTTGTGACAGAAACACTATTGGGACAAAACACTTTGGGACAGAATCACTATTGGGACAAAATCACACTTTGGGACAGAAACACTATTGGAACAAAAGCACACTTTGGGACAGATACACTATTGGGACAAAAGCACACTTTGGGACAAAAACACACTTTGGGACAGAAGCACTATGGGACAAAAGCACACTTTGGGACAGAATCACTATGGGACAAAAGCACACTTTGGGACAGAATCACTATATGACAAAAGCACACTTTGGGACAGAATCACTATAGGACAAAAACACACTTTGGGACAGATACACTATAGGACAAAAGCACACTTTGGGACAGAATCACTATATGACAAAAGCACACTTTGGGACAGAATCACTATATGACAAAAGCACACTTTGGGACAGAATCACTATAGGACAAAAACACACTTTGGGACAGAATCACTAGGGGACAAAAGCACACTTTGGGACAGAATCACTATATGACAAAAGCACACTTTGGGACAGAATCACTATATGACAAAAGCACACTTTGGGACAGAATCACTATATGACAAAAGCACACTTTGGGACAGAATCACTATAGGACAAAAGCACACTTTGGGACAGAATCACTAGGGGACAAAAGCACACTTTGGGACAGAAACACTATATGACAAAAGCACACTTTGGGACAGAATCACTATATGACAAAAGCACACTTTGGGACAGAATCACTATATGACAAAAGCACACTTTGGGACAGAATCACTATAGGACAAAAGCACATTTTGGGACAGAAACACTATATGACAAAAGCACACTTTGGGACAGAAACACTATATGACAAAAGCACACTTTGGGACAGAATCACTAGGGGACAAAAGCACACTTTGGGACAGAAACACTATATGACAAAAGCACACTTTGGGACAGAATCACTATAGGACAAAA
This sequence comes from Babylonia areolata, assembly GCF_041734735.1. NCBI lineage: Eukaryota > Metazoa > Mollusca > Gastropoda > Neogastropoda > Buccinidae > Babylonia > Babylonia areolata. The sequence continues at coordinate 10,366,068 of NC_134908.1, forward strand.
GCACACTTTGGGACAGAAACACTATATGACAAAAGCACACTTTGGGACAGAAACACTATATGACAAAAGCACACTTTGGGACAGAAACACTATATGACAAAAGCACACTTTGGGACAGAATCACTATAGGACAAAAACACACTTTGGGACAGAATCACTATGGGACAAAAGCACACTTTGGGACAGAATCACTATATGACAAAAGCACACTTTGGGACAGAAACACTATATGACAAAAGCACACTTTGGGACAGAATCACTAGGGGACAAAAGCACACTTTGGGACAGAATCACTATAGGACAAAAACACACTTTGGGACAGAATCACTATATGACAAAAGCACACTTTGGGACAGAATCACTAGGGGACAAAAGCACACTTTGGGACAGAATCACTATATGACAAAAGCACACTTTGGGACAGAATCACTATATGACAAAAGCACACTTTGGGACAGAAACACTATATGACAAAAGCACACTTTGGGACAGAATCACTAGGGGACAAAAGCACACTTTGGGACAGAATCACTATATGACAAAAGCACACTTTGGGACAGAATCACTATATGACAAAAGCACACTTTGGGACAGAATCACTATAGGACAAAAGCACACTTTGGGACAGAATCACTAGGGGACAAAAGCACACTTTGGGACAGAATCACTATATGACAAAAGCACACTTTGGGACAGAATCACTATAGGACAAAAACACACTTTGGGACAGAATCACTAGGGGACAAAAGCACACTTTGGGACAGAAACACTATATGACAAAAGCACACTTTGGGACAGAATCACTATATGACAAAAGCACACTTTGGGACAGAATCACTATAGGACAAAAGCACACTTTGGGACAGAATCACTATGGGACAAAAGCACACTTTGGGACAGAATCACTATAGGACAAAAGCACACTTTGGGACAGAATCACTATGGGACAAAAGCACACTTTGGGACAGAATCACTATATGACAAAAGCACACTTTGGGACAGAAACACTATATGACAAAAGCACACTTTGGGACAGAATCACTATATGACAAAAGCACACTTTGGGACAGAATCACTATATGACAAAAGCACACTTTGGGACAGAAACACTATATGACAAAAGAACACTTTGGGACAGAATCACTATATGACAAAAGCACACTTTGGGACAGAATCACTATATGACAAAAGCACACTTTGGGACAGAATCACTATAGGACAAAAGCACACTTTGGGACAGAAACACTATATGACAAAAGCACACTTTGGGACAGAAACACTATATGACAAAAGCACACTTTGGGACAGAATCACTATATGACAAAAGCACACTTTGGGACAGAATCACTATATGACAAAAGCACACTTTGGGACAGAATCACTATAGGACAAAAGCACACTTTGGGACAGAAACACTATATGACAAAAGCACACTTTGGGACAGAAACACTATATGACAAAAGCACACTTTGGGACAGAATCACTAGGGGACAAAAGCACACTTTGGGACAGAAACACTATATGACAAAAGCACACTTTGGGACAGAATCACTATAGGACAAAAGCACACTTTGGGACAGAAACACTATATGACAAAAGCACACTTTGGGACAGAAACACTATATGACAAAAGCACATTTTGGGACAGAATCACTATATGACAAAAGCACACTTTGGGACAGAAACACTATATGACAAAAGCACACTTTGGGACAGAAACACTATATGACAAAAGCACACTTTGGGACAGAATCACTATGGGACAAAAACACACTTTGGGACAGAATCACTAGGGGACAAAAGCACACTTTGGGACAGAATCACTATATGACAAAAGCACACTTTGGGACAGATACACTATATGACAAAAGCACACTTTGGGACAGAATCACTAGGGGACAAAAGCACACTTTGGGACAGAATCACTATATGACAAAAGCACACTTTGGGACAGAAACACTATATGACAAAAGCACACTTTGGGACAGAATCACTAGGGGACAAAAGCACACTTTGGGACAGAATCACTATAGGACAAAAACACACTTTGGGACAGAATCACTATATGACAAAAGCACACTTTGGGACAGAATCACTAGGGGACAAAAGCACACTTTGGGACAGAATCACTATATGACAAAAGCACACTTTGGGACAGAATCACTATATGACAAAAGCACACTTTGGGACAGAAACACTATATGACAAAAGCACACTTTGGGACAGAATCACTAGGGGACAAAAGCACACTTTGGGACAGAATCACTATATGACAAAAGCACACTTTGGGACAGAATCACTATATGACAAAAGCACACTTTGGGACAGAATCACTATAGGACAAAAGCACACTTTGGGACAGAATCACTAGGGGACAAAAGCACACTTTGGGACAGAATCACTATATGACAAAAGCACACTTTGGGACAGAATCACTATAGGACAAAAACACACTTTGGGACAGAATCACTAGGGGACAAAAGCACACTCTGGGACAGAAACACTATATGACAAAAGCACACTTTGGGACAGAATCACTATATGACAAAAGCACACTTTGGGACAGAATCACTATGGGACAAAAGCACACTTTGGGACAGAAGCACTATGGGACAAAAGCACACTTTGGGACAGAATCACTATGGGACAAAAGCACACTTTGGGACAGAAACAAACCCACCAGACGAACATCCTTCTGGGCCTGTTTGGCGTCCTGCTTGGCCTGGTCATAGGTCAGCTCTCTGTGGTTGGCTGTCCACATCGACAGGTTGTGGATGCACTGAAATCACACACACACATTGGTCATCCACATCGACAGGTTGTGAATGCACTGAAATCACACACACACATTGGCCGTCCACATCGACAGGTTGTGAATGCACTGAAATCACACACACACACTGGCTGTCCACATCGACAGGTTGTGAATGCACTGAAATCACACGCACACATTGGCTGTCCACATCGACAGGTTGTGAATGCACTGAAATCACACACACACATTGGCCGTCCACATCGACAGGTTGTGAATGCACTGAAATCACACACACACATTGGTCATCCACATCGACAGGTTGTGGATGCACTGAAATCACACACACACATTGGCCGTCCACATCGACAGGTTGTGAATGCACTGAAATCACACACACACATTGGCCGTCCACATCGACAGGTTGTGAATGCACTGAAATCACACACACACATTGGCCGTCCACATCGACATGTTGTGAATGCACTGAAATCACACACACACATTGGCCGTCCACATCGACAGGTTGTGGATGCACTGAAATCACACACACACATTGGCCGTCCACATCGACAGGTTGTGGATGCACTGAAATCACACACACACACATTGGCCGTCCACATCGACATGTTGTGGATGCACTGAAATCACACACACACACATTGGCCGTCCACATCGACATGTTGTGGATGCACTGAAATCACACACACACATTGGCCGTCCACATCGACATGTTGTGGATGCACTGAAATCACACACACATTGGCCGTCCACATTGACATGTTGTGGATGCACTGAAATCACACACACACATTGGCTGTCCACATCGACAGGTTGTGGATGCACTGAAATCACACACACACATTGGCCGTCCACATCGACAGGTTGTGGATGCACTGAAATCACACACACACATTGGCCGTCCACATCGACATGTTGTGGATGCACTGAAATCACACACACACATTGGCCGTCCACATCGACATGTTGTGGATGCACTGAAATCACACACACATTGGTCATCCACATCGACATGTTGTGGATGCACTGAAATCACAAACACACATTGGCCGTCCACATCAACATGTGAATGCACTGAAATCACACACACACATTGGCCATCCACATTGACAGGTTGTGGGTGCACTGAAATCACACACACACACACACACACATTGGCTGTCCACATTGACATGTGAATGCACTGAAATCACACACATTGGCCGTCCACATCAACATGTGAATGCACTGAAATCACACACACACACATTGGCCGTCCACATCTACACATTGTGGATGCACTGAAATCACGCACTCACAGATGCCAACTAGTAATGTACTCTTTCTTTTTATCACAACCTTTTGCCGGCATCTCCTGGGCCCGTATGCACGTCAAACCCGATTAGCTTATTCGCGTTTAGGGCTTAAACGCGGTTAGCTATTCGGAGCTTAAACGCGATTAGCCCCTCTCCGGTTTTGGTATGTACGTCGCCGTATTCGCGATTGAATAGCTCTCCGCGTTTACGGGGCAGAACACAGCGCGCTATTTATAGATTCTTTGGAAAACCGCGGTGCAGCAGGCATTGCTTTCGGTTTAGACATACCCTCCCTCGTGGAACTACCGCTGGTACGTGCTTCGTCGGTTTTCGTCAGTCCCAGTTTTTATTGTTTGTATTACTTGCCATGGAGAATTCAAAGCGCACTAGGAAGCCAAATTTCAGTGCTGATGAAATTCTAGTATTTCTGGAAGAGATGCAGGTGGAACGTGCGCTGTTATTCAGCAGTTTGAATCCGAGTGTAACCAACCCTCAGAAGACAGATACATGGAAAAAGATAGCCGAGAAGGTGAAGGCACCTCGTTTGTCAGCTCCCAAATATGTTGCCGCCTAAACCTGAACTTTCGGAACAGGTCATGGTCATCGTACAGGTCAAACGGGTTCTTTCTGTCACGAAAGATGCGGTTTCTTCGCAATTGCCGTCGCTGTCTCACTTGGAAAAACATCAATGCCGCCATATTTATCCGCGTTTAGGCTCGCTATCTGACCCCCGAGGCACCGATAACTTTATCCGCGTTTAGCCCAGTCGGATAGCTTATGCGTTCTGATGTACATACCAAAATCTGCGGCCTATCCACCCGAATAGGCGCTATTCACGGATAGCCCTCTATCCGGATCGACGTGCATACGGGCCCTGGACAACATACTGGCCCCCTGTACCATGCCTCCTCCATGTGGAGAGCCGACATCTCATTCCTTTTCTGAAACAGCATCCAACAGCTGCCGATGCGAAGTGGTTAACATACCAGACTTGCTGGGAGGATGTGGGTTCATTCCCCACCCGAAGTGCATTACTTTCAGCCTGTGACCAGCTCCAGAGCTGAATATGCTGCGTGCTAAAATGAGAAAACTGGGACCATAGTTCAGGGTCATCCACTTCAAGGAAGCGTCTTAAGGAGTGGTGCTCACATTTCTGGACCAACACTGCAGGTATCTGTATCTCTCAGCCTGGGTGGTGCTGGGTATCTTCATTTCTCTCTCTTTCTCTATATACATACACACACACACGCATATATATGTGCGTGTGTGCCCATATTATTAGAGTACAGCCTTGTCAAGTGTTCTCAAAACTAAATAGATCCCCATAATATCATCTTCAGCACCCCTATCATCATTTATCATCACAAAAAAAAAAGAAGAGAAAACATTCTGGAGCACACACACACACAATCACAACTGCACCATGCTGTCATCTGCCGGTCATTTCTAAACTTTCCCACTTCAACGTTCATGGTTTGCAACTCCAACGTTCACTCCCATCTACAAGTGGGTTTATACACGAATGACCATCTTTACCCCAGCAATTTAGGCAGCCACACTCTGTTTTCTAGGGCATGTCTATGCTGACCTGTCGGATGTCCTGATTGGAGGACAGGATGATTTCCTGCATTGCGGGCGGAGAGATCTTCAGGCCTTCCTTGTAGGCGATGGACATCAGGGCCCCCTGCCCAACACAGACATCAGTGCCACATCACTACAGCACAGTCAATGCTCAAACACTGGGCCTTTTACAGGCTAACCCCCTTTCAGAGCTGAGAAGGGGGAAGAAAAAAAAACCCCAGCAAAAAGTGGTGTTTCAACTCATAAATCAATATCCTGAACAGCCCAAAAGTGAGAAAATGGTCTGGAGATATACCACTCCAGATCGAATGAGATAATTTTCAGCCTCCCAGAGTTATTTCCCATCTTTTGATGACCAGTACAAAGTGGTGTTTCAAGTCTTGAATCAATATCCAGAAAAAAAAAAACCAGCCCAAAACTGAGAAAGTCTAGAGATACACCAATCAAAATTGAATATGAGGATTTTCAGCCTTCCAGAATTATTTCCCTTCTTGTGATGATATTATCAGTATACTGTGAATTCTAAGGGCATGGCAGTCTAGGGGTTTTTGGCAAAAAAAAAAAACAACAACAAAAAAAAAACCCACAACGCTTTAAAGACAAAATTCCTTTGAAGGACAAAAAACATAATTTTGGACAGAAACACTATTGGGGCAAAAACAGTCTCTGGGACAAAAACACCAAGTCATATTTGGGATTTAAAAAACACATCGGGAACAAAAACACACATTCAGGCAAATACAGTTTGGGACAAAAAAACAAATTACAGGGACTACTACTCTCCTCACCTTGGTCATCGAGAGGCTGGGGCGCTATAAATGCACTATAGGGACACTTTAAGGAAACCACACCTAGCACTTCTCTTCCTACCTGGATCTGCTTGAGGCAGGGGCACTGGAAACACACTTTAGGGACAAAACTCACAAACCCCACAAAAACCCAACACTTCAACCACAGCTCTCCCCCAACCTTGATCTGCTCCAGACGGGGCCGCTGGAAGCGGAGGTCGAAGCAGTAGTTGGCCAGGGTGCGCATCTTCATGGAGTTGCGGTCGTTGCAGATGCAGACAATGGGGATGCGTGTGGTCTTGATCAACTGAACCAGCTCCTGCAGCCCCCCCCGGTCCTCGTTGCCTGCCATGCCGTCCACCTCGTCCATGATAAGGCAGTGCTTCTCTCCCTTGGTGCTGCCGATGGCGCTGCTCTCCCCTGGAAGCAAGGATGTCATGTGGTTCAGTTTAGCTACTGAGTTTGTGTGCTTCTGAATGTTTTCAAAACAAAATTACTGGTCTAGCACATAAGTTCCTTTCTCATCCACATGTTGCTTTCTTTTCACAGATAATCTCTCCTCTCTCTCCTAATCAGAAACGTGGGTCTAGGTTTGAATCCTGGTCCAGCCCTTTCTCCCATGTTTTGACTGGAAAATTAAACATCTAGTCATTCAGATGAGACGATAAACAGAGGTCCCATGTGCAGTACACACTTGGTGCACTGAAAATGAAACCACAGCAGTAAAGAGTTGTCCTCTGGCAAAATTCTATCGAAGAAACCCATTCTGATATGTACAGAAATACATATGTGTGCACTCATGGCGCAACTACCGCACTGGGTCATGCTGCTGGTCAGGCATCTGCCTGCAGATGTGGTGAAGTATTTATGGATATGTCTTTGAGAATTTAAACTGAATATCAATAAAATATCACACCATCACCCACAATGGACAGTGTCCATCACCCATGTAGTCAATGAGGATCTGGGTATTTAGGGCACCAATAAAATACCACACACATCACCCACACTGGACAGTGTCCATTACCCATGTAGTCAATGAGGATCTGGGTATTTAGGGCACCAATAAAATACCACACACATCACCCACACTGGACAGTGTCCATTACCCATGTAGTCAATGAGGATCTGGGTATTTAGGGCACCAATAAAATACCACACACATCACCCACACTGGACAGTGTCCATTACCCATGTAGTCGACGAGAGTCTGATTATTCAAGGCCTCCGCCACGTCCTCCTTCAGACTGCGTTTGGAACGTTTGTCTGAAGCGTTCAGTTCCACCGTCGAGAAACCAGCTTCCTGCAACACAACCAATCAACATTCAGAGTAGGAACACATTTTGCAGTACATGCTTTAAGACGTATACTGGGACACACACACATACTCTTTGAATATTGATCTAATATCTAAATGGCCAACTGATGTCCAAACAAGGCAAGACCTATTTGACACAGATCAGCCTGTACATAAAACTTTCCTGCTCTCCAACACCCAACCCAGTTTTTTGATATAGTTTTTAAGGCATGTATAGTTTTTAAGGTATGTATTTAGCATTAAACAGCCAATGTCCACTGCAGATCCAAGCCATAAATTTGCATGAAGGTCTAGAGTCTCCTTTTTCTTCTTCAGTCGTGAGCAGCAACACCAATATTCACTCACATACACAAGTGGGCTTTTTTGTGTATGACCATGCGTATACACATAAAGGGTGTTCAGGCACTTGCCAGTCTGCACACTTGTTGACTTGGAAGATCGTAAAAAATCTCCACCCTTTACCCACCAGTTGCCGTGACCAGGATTTGAACCCAGGACCCTCAGACTGAAAGTCCAACGCTTTAATCACTCGGCTGTTGCGCCCACCTGATGGTCTACAGTCGGACATTATTTTCTAATGCAGTGAGGGGTTGAAGCCTTGAAAAGTTTGACAAAACGAAAAACATAGTACCCTGAGGTCAAGGTCAATCTCTAAGACGAAAAATTCTATTGGTCAATCGTCACATGCATTAATTATCAGCATAACACATTTCATCCCATCTGTCTTTCTCCACCACTGGCTTCAGTTGTTTTGAATCAGTTTCGTGAGCCAACCCACTTCTACATTCTCCACGCTACCTAATGTCTGGTCCACACACTCTCCCTGTTCAAGGGAGAAATGTGTTGTGACAAAAGAGTATTACACAGAGATGCCAAACCCTGTCAAGTGTTTGTAGGAACAATCAGGAAATCTGGCTGGAACATTTTGAATCTGGTAGGAACACTCGTACTGAGCCACATTAGCCAACATACATTTCATCTATAAGACACAGAAACACTTGGGCCTACCTGCAACACAGTTCAACTGCTACAGTTAAGCTTCAATGGAAACATGCACGCAATTATATGAGCATCATCATGTGAAACCTAAGTTAGTAGTGACTACCCTGGCCTTGTGATCGCTAAGTCCAGAGCATCTGGGTAATGTTACAACAGGAAAGCACGTGACCATGCTATGTAGTCTAAAATGAACTCAGAAGAACAATTCAGAAGTTGGCGTAACGTCGGTGCTGCGACCGAGCGTAACAAAACATGGCAAAATCGTTACAGTTGGCATCTCTCAATATCACAAATACTGAAGCACAAAAAAAAAGAAAAGAAAAAAAAAAGTGCCCCTCCCTCACCTTACAGACCAGGACAGCGGTGGTGGTTTTGCCAATGCCGGGGGGCCCTGACAGCAGAGCGGCACGGTGACCCGACCCGTCATCCTGACCGTAGAATCGACCTGCACGTCAACGTTCACACCTGACTTATTTCAACGCCAAGCCACTTTTATTTCTGACGCACTTCACTGTGGTGCATGCCAACATTAATACCTGGTGTATTTTAATACCTGAGAAATTTCAGCAACATTAATGTCAAAATTAGCTAGCACTTGGTGTATTTTAATACCTGATGTATTTCAGCAACCTGCATGTCAACATTAACATCTGGTATATTGTAACACTGGACACAATATCAATGTAAAACACCCACCCAACCCATTACATCCCAATATGATAGGCTCAAAATTCTAAGTGAATTGAACCTTGCACTTTCATTCCATGGGTCCAGGGTTCGAATCCTGTCCTGGTGCTTGGTGGGTTAAGGTGGAGACAAGCTTTGTTGTATATATATTCATGCAGACGATCAAATATGAACGCTGAAGTTCCTGTAATCTGTCAGCATTCTGCAGAAACTGAAAATACCCCCCATGCACACCCCAGAAAACGGAGCCTGGCTGGCTATCAGTGGGGTGCAGTCAGTCATACTTGTAAAAGCCCATTCATACATACAAATGAACCTGGAAGCTGCCACCCATGAGCAAATGAAGGAACAAGATTTTCTTACCAGTGGGTTTGACTCCAGCCGCTCTATTTTTGTGCCATTTCTGTATCCATGACAACAGCTTTTTGGCATTGCTCTTGTCCCCTTGCTGACCTGCAGACAACATAATCACATCATTATAGTAATAACCATCATAAAATAATAATACCATACAATTATGTGACCTGGTTGACGACATAATTTGACAAAAAACAAGAATGCCAGAGAATCGACAGACAGACAGAAAATACAAAAAAACTTAGCCGTATGAAGAGCACAGGAACAGGTGTCGAGATGGCTGCCGGAAAAAGAGGAAGCTAGTCAGGGACACAGAGGGGAGGTAACCTACTTCCGGGAGGTTATTGGCTTAGCTACTTTAGTTTTCTCCGCATAGACAGATAGTAGTTTGCACAGGACAGGAATTGGACTCCCTGCCGGAGTCGGCACTAGTGGGTTACGGTAAAGTATGTGTAGTGAAAATGATATTTATAAAACATTTGTATGACAGTCAGTCATGTCTGACAATGACCATCAGAAGAGCAGAGGCAAATGCTGCCCTTACTACCTGGGCTGGCTTTTGTGGAGAGCATCTTGCCCAAGTTACATCTCCACTCTTTCAGCCAAGAGGACTTTCGGACAGTCGGCTTTGGGATGGTTCCCAAAGACAAACTAGCCCCCCCAAGGCTGCAGCTCTAAGAGCCAGTGCAATCTTGCCCCCCTAGTTTGATAGTCATTGTCCTTCATGAAAGGCTAAGCAGTAAATGAATTCCCATTGCAGTGGAGAAACCAGTGATCATGCAGCTTTCACTTTACTGTTGGCCCAACTGTTGGCTGTACATTATCACATGTAATTGATGTTACCCTTGGAGTGGTGGTGGTCTGCTGGTAATGCACCTAACTAGGAAGTGAGAGAATCTGAAGGTGCGAGATCGAATTCAACACCTGTCAGAATTATCTCCCACTCCACTAAACCTAAGTGGTGGTCTGGAAGCTAGTGAGTCGGAAGAGATGATGAACTGAGGTCCTGTGTGTAGCATGCAAATTTGTGCAACCCATGGCAACTAGAGCTGTCCCCGGCAAAACTTCAGAGCAAAATTCAGAGTGTGTGTGCAAGCGCACATATGTACAAGCGCAAATGTGACTGAGGCTTGACCGAATGACTCAGGAAATTGATGAGCTCCTACAGGCAGCTGTCAGTCAGATCTTATCTGGTATGAAAATGTATGTGTCATCTGTAGTGGTGTGTGGGATGTGTGTGTGTGAGTGACATGTATCATACATGTGCATATATGTGTGAACCCATGTATGTGTATGCGTCTGTGTGGTGATTTATCACTGACGAAAAAAAAAAGAGACAACTTCAAGACCCATTCCTCAACACTTGTCAGTTTGCCACAAAAAGTGCCATGCACCAAACCCCCTCATTACCCAAACGTTAACTAAACCCAGCCTCCACCAACACCCATCTCCCCAACACACACAGACAACATACAAACTCACTCACATACACACACACACACACATGCATGCACACACACTCCCCAACACACAAAGACAAGACACGCGAACACACACACAATCTCCTGAACTCACCGACACACAGAGACAAGACATACACACACACAGACACACACACATTCGCAAACTCACCAATGATGCCTTTCATGGCGGAAGGCTTATGTTTGTCCACCCACATCAAGGACACATCACCATCACTGGACGTTTTGGACTCTGTCTCAGCTAACACTCCAGGATCCGAACCCACGCTCTCAGAGCTGGGGAGTCTGGAGGTGGAAGCCTTCAGTGAAGTGAACTTGGTGCTGCCACTGGCTGACTTCTGCAGTGACTGTTCCTGTATACACACACACACGCAGAACTCAGAACTCAAAACGTTTTTTTTATTCAAGGATTAAGACTGTGGGCATAGCCTATTCTTCCAATCTGTCAAGGACATACAAGCACACCCAGATACACCATACTATAAAACACCACACCATACACACATATACACGCACACACAGATACATGCACACACACACACCACACCACACACACATATAAACACACACAGATACATGCACACACACACACAAACCACACCACACTGACACATCACACACACACACACACACCATACCATACACACCAGCCATAATCAAAGCAGCAAGTACTGTCTAAAACATATCTTTCAAGGACTGCTGAGCAGCTTCTGAAGAAAGCATCATGATTATTATCATCATCATTATCATTTCACCCTTACGATACTGAAGAATACTGACCTTTCTGAGGGACTGCTCCGCCTTTTCCTCAAACTTGGATTTTTTCCCCGGCAGTGTGCGTATCAACTCCAGCAGTCCGTCCTCATCCAGCTGTTTGGTTTTACACTGCTCCGCCTGACAGTCATCACAGATCTCACTGTGTGTGTGTGTGTGTGTGTGTGTGTGTGTGTGTTTTACACTGCTCCGCCTGACAGTCATCACAGATCTCACTGTGTGTGTGTGTTTTACACTGCTCCGCCTGACAGTCATCACAGATCTCACTGTGTGTGTGTGTGTGTGTGTGTGTGTGTGTGTGTGTGTGTGTGTGTGTGTTTTACACTGCTCCGCCTGACAGTCATCACAGATCTCACTGTGTGTGTGTGTGTGTGTGTGTGTGTGTGTGTGTGTGTGTTTTACACTGCTCCGCCTGACAGTCATCACAGATCTCACTGTGTGTGTTGTGTGTGTGTGTTTTACACTGCTCCGCCTGACACAGTCATCACTGATCTCACTGTGTGTGTGTGTGTGTGTGTGTGTGTGTGTGTGTGTGTGTGTGTTTTACACTGCTCCGCCTGACAGTCATCACAGATCTCACTGTGTGTGTGTTGTGTGTGTGTTTTACACTGCTCCGCCTGACACAGTCATCACAGATCTCACTGTGTGTGTGTGTTGTGTGTGTGTTTTACACTGCTCCGCCTGACACAGTCATCACAGATCTCACTGTGTGTGTGTGTGTGTGTGTGTGTGTGTGTGTGTGTGTGTGTGTGTGTGTGTGTGTATGTGTGTGTTTTACACTGCTCCGCCTGACAGTCATCACAGATCTCACTGTGTGTGTGTGTGTGTGTTTTACACTGCTCTGCCTGACAGTCATCACAGATCTCACTGTGTGTGTTGTGTGTGTGTTTTACACTGCTCCGCCTGACACAGTCATCACTGATCTCACTGTGTGTGTGTGTGTGTGTGTGTGTGTTTTACACTGCTCCGCCTGACACAGTCATCACAGATCTCACTGTGTGTGTGTGTGTGTGTGTTTTACACTGCTCCGCCTGACACAGTCATCACTGATCTCACTGTGTGTGTGTGTGTGTGTGTTTTACACTGCTCCGCCTGACACAGTCATCACTGATCTCACTGTGTGTGTGTGTGTGTGTGTTTTACACTGCTCCGCCTGACAGTCATCACAGATCTCACTGTGTGTGTGTGTGTGTGTGTGTGTGTCTGTGTGTTTTACACTGCTCTGCCTGACACAGTCATCACAGATCTCACTGTGTGTGTGTTGTGTGTGTGTTTTACACTGCTCCGCCTGACCAGGCATGCCACCAAGGCAGGAAAAAAAAAGAGGAAAATCAAACAACAAAAAATGCAGCTGAAATTGGAAAAAAAAAGAGGATTTTTTTTTTCTGTGGACTGAACCCACAACAGTGTCAAAAATAAAAGACTAATTAATACAGACATGGATTTTCTCAATTAGTGTAACTGTTTACTCCCCACCCCCCCATCTTTAGAACGAGGCTTAACATGGTACAATCCCCCCCCACCCCCCCAAAAGAAGGGTGGGGAGGGGGGGATCCGGGGGCATGCTCCTCCGGGGAAATTTGACATTTTGAACACGAATTAGCCATATATATATAAAATCAGAGTAAGAACACATAACAACAAAACACATGGAATGGGCTTGCAAGGGTTGCTCCAACTGACTTTTTAGTGTCTATTGATTAGTATATAGTCTATATAGACACTAAAAAGTCAGTTGGAGCAATCCTTGCAAGCCCATTCCATGTGTTAGAATTTACCTGGAAAAATTAGTATTGTTACTGTAAGGGGCAAACTGGGTGTGAGAAAAGCACACAGAACATTACAAAGAAACGCTGTTAGTATGATAAAAAATGATCATGCATGAATTATAGCCTTACCAGACCACCAATCCACAGGTAAATTTATCCAACAGCACCCCCCCCGGAACCAACTGTTTTTCTCCCCCAGGAGGAGGTGGGGGAGGGGGGTCGACCGAGAAGGGAGGAGGGGAAACAGCACTGGGGCCCCTGAGGGCCGTCTCCGTGTGGGGACCCGGGTAACGGCGGGGGGCAGCCTCCCCTTGGGAGTCCGCACCCAGCCGCGAGTTCCCACCACCAAGAGAGGACGTGCTACTCCCCCTTCCACCCGCCTCGCGCTGGGACACTTCGGGAGGTGACGCTCGAATCCCTTTCCCCCCGGTCCCCTTCATGACCGTTTTATCGGGACAAGCGTCCCCTCCGCGATCAGCGTCTGCAGACGCATCGCCGCGGTCCCTATCGGGAGAAATCATGAGCTCCGGGCCTGGGAGAGTCTCTTGGCGAGTATCTCTGCCAGCATCATGATCCCTGCCTTCGTAGGATGGCAAACGAGGCATGGTACCGCGCGTAAGCACCCAGCGAACAATACGATCCCCAACAGAGAAAGGAAAGACAGGATCGACTCAGAGGTAGAAAATACGAAGAAATCGAGGGGGCCGAGTCGAAACGAGTACACAGAATGTAAGCACAATACACATGCAAGCCGCATACAACAAAATAAGGCCAAATGAAAACGCTTAATAGCCAAAAAAAGCGTTAGACGAGACAGAGCGAAAACCTGACAAGATGGCATGGAGAGCCTTGGCCAAAGGAATGATTCAGCGCTTATAGCTGTTAGAGGCGTTTGATTGGCTAAGAGCGGGCCAGACTAAGAGGGGCGTCTTTTCACTGTTAGCCGCGCGAAATTTGGCCAAACAGAGCAAACCATAGGCCTAGTTTGCATCAGTTTGACATGGTACAGTATATGACACCAAAATGTCATTCAGCAAAGTTAAGTCATCCAAACAGGTCTGTCCCAGAAACAGGAAAACTTTTAGTTTTACTCTGGATGTAGTTGTAAAACAGGGGTTTTGCAGGAACATGGAGGAGGCATATGCACGTACAGGACACTCAACAAGATTTCTTTGAGAAGAAGGCTCGGATATCTGCTGATGCCTTCCTTTTTCTGTCCGAGGCCTGGCTGCTATTGCATGCAGAATCCTTGGCAATGGACTGTGGAGAGTCTGGACCAGGTTGTGCAGAGCTTCGGGACTTACTGCCAGAGAGACAGACAACAAAATGGTTTGGTGTCCAAGCACTTTCTGGCAAACTCTTTCCATCCGTTCTTGTCCACATGATGCCAGGCAAATCTGACTCCTTGGAATGACTGCTCACTCTTGGTGAAATGATTCTGTGGAGGTACTGTCGTACATTGTGTCCTCCATAGGAAGGATAAATAGAAAAAATCGGTCTTTGCAAGACACTAGCAACAGCATGTAGTTGCCAGATCCCCATGTATGTTCCTGGAGTGAGAATGTGCAGCACCTCTTTTCTAAAAGTACTGCGAACAGCCTCTGAAGTCAGTTCTGTTGATGTATACTGGTCTGAGAACAAAGCATATGTTTTAAGATGATCTGCAGGTGAAGCAGTTGATCTCAAATTTTCTTCTGTGAGGTAGAAGTCTTCATGCGCAGCCAGTTCAACAGCAATTCTGAGGCGCATTCGAAAGTGATGTTCTTGGACTCCTGTTGCTAGCAGTGATGCGCATCGGGGGAGGCAGTTTCCATCTCCATAAATTTGAATGGGCACCAAACCTGGTGCATAGTCTGGCAGAAGTTCTACAGATTCCTGGTCAGCTAGATAGTGTTTGAGTTTCTGAGTACTGAATGGAACTGGATACTGTTCAAGCATTTTTTTCTCCACTCTCACAGCCAGACTCTTGAAGTCGCGAATAGTGACGAACCCTCGACTGGAATATTTGATTTCGCTGTCGCACACAGTGCAGTACGCATAGCCATCTTTCTCGATCTTCCGTATCACCTCGCCAACTCGCTGATCTTCAACAGTTTTGTCCACCCATTCCCATCTCCATTTGTTCTTTGAATCTCGATCAAAAGAAGATGTTTTAGCTGTCCGTTCAATGAAAACAGGCCTTGGCATTGACAATTTGTGTGAGTCGTTCACTGTAGCCTAGATCTATGTCGCTGTAGCCTAGAGTAAGCCGGTCAACAAACGAGACTTCCCGCGAAGCGGAAGTGAATTCTGGGATAGGCCTACTATGATAATCATTGATTGGAAACCGGTGCAGAGCCAAAAATGACCCCCGCCTTCCAGAATTTATTGAAATGTGTCGCTCCGCGGAAATCAAAGTTTCGTGCGGCGGAATCATCTTCACTGGCGGCGGATCGATATTTTGAACGGCTGATTTGTAATGAACCACGGCGATTTTCCGCCTAACGGCGGAAAAGTATCATGCTTGCTGACACAGTCATCACAGATCTCACTGTGTGTGTGTGTGTGTGTGTGTCTGTGTGTTTTACACTGCTCTGCCTGACACAGTCATCACAGATCTCACTGTGTGTGTGTGTGTGTGTGTCTGTGTGTTTTACACTGCTCCACCTGACACAGTCATCACAGATCTCACTGTGTGTGTGTTGTGTGTGTGTTTTACACTGCTCCGCCTGACACAGTCATCACAGATCTCACTGTCTGTGTGTGCATGTGCATGTGCGTGTGTGTGTGTGTACATCTGGATACCCCCCTCTCCCAAACACACACACACCCTGATACCCCATCCCCCAACAAATAAACCACACACACAGACCATGGTAATTTAGTTCCCCTCTCCCAAACACACACACCCTGCTACCCCACCCCCGTTAAGTACACCTGGATACCCCCTTCCTGCAAACCCAGAACCCCCCAAACCACACACACAGGCCATGGTAATTTAGTTCCCCCTCCCCACCCAATACCTCCCCCCCCCCCCCCCCCCCCCCCCCCGACACCACAGCCCCCAAACAACTACACCCGGATACCCCCACCCCCTCATACTCCATACACCCTAAACGACACCCACCCACCCAACACCCCCCTCAACAACCACACACACACAAACCCACCTTGGTGATTTTGGACTGTCCGGGGTCTCGGCCCACAACCAGGTAGGAGGTGCGGCTGCTGATGTTGGTGGTGACCTTGCCCCCGTACCGCTCCACCAGACTGCGCGTCTCGTCTCGCTCCATCGACTCCAGCACCCCCGTGATGACAAACGTCAGGCCCTCCAGGCAGTTGGCAGCCCCCTGTCACCAACCAACACACAGCGTATGACCAAAACACATTGTCCATACCTTTTTCCAGGACCTTTACTGGACCAGACTGAACATTTTCCATACCAGACAGACAGCTGAACTGTCAATGTTCAACTTTCACTATTTTCTGTTTGTTCATTTTGGTTTTTGAATGCATCAAGCTCTTTGTTGAATGGTACTGGACAAGAGTTTTATCACAACTATGACAGGTGCAACAACCGAGTGGTCAAGGCACTGGACTTTCAATCTGAGGGTCCTGTGTTCGAATCCATGTAATGCTGGTCACTGTGCCTGGTGGGTAAAGAGTGAAGATTTTTCCGATCTCCGAGGTCATCAGATGTGCAGACCAGCTAGTGCCTGAACCCCTTTCGTGTGCATATGCAAGCAGAAGATCAAATATACACTTTAAAGATCCCATAATCCATGGAATTATGGAAACAAGAACATACCAGGCATGCAACCCCCCCCCCCTCCACCCCCAGGAGAATATTCCAGGACAACTTTCCCAGGTCAACTCTTTCACATCACCTGCCCAAAGCACCCAATGCTATTACTTTCACATCACCTGCCCAAAGCCCCAATGTTATTACTTTCACATCACCTGCCCAAAGCACCCAATGTTATTACTTTCACATCACCTGCCCAAAGCACCCAATGTTATTACTTTCACATCACCTGCCCAAAGCACCCAATGTTATTACTTTCACATCACCTGCCCAAAGCACCCAATGTTATTACTTACCTCTGGGATCTCCTTAGAACCGAGGGCTCGAGGTCCCTCACGATTCAGGAAGCTGCGGTACGCCCCCCTGCTCTTGGCTGACCCCTTGTCCCACTCCTCCAGGGGAAAAGCACAAAACAAGACACACTCCATGACAACAATACTGAGACAGGATGCATATAAATATACCAGACTACGCAATACATACATTCATTATCAGTAAATTCTCCAGACCTGCCAACCTGTCAAAAGACTGAGTAGCATTTTCTAGTGTTTGACAGCTGCATCACAAAAACTAGCCCTATTGGCATTCTGAAACGGAAAAAAAAAACAAAACAAAAACAAACACTGACAGGGTTTCCACTTTTCCCATTTTAAACCCCCCAAAACACTTGGTGCAAAAAAAAACACCCGAAACATTCAAACAAACATTGTCTGTTTACTGACAAAAAAAAAAAAAGAAACCCCCCCCCCCCCCCCCCCCAAAAAAAAAAAAAAAGCATAAAAAACAAGTTTATAGAAACAAATTCACAGAACGAAAAAACAACAAAAAACCCCGAAAACTTTGAGAGCATTATTTTATCAGAGCTTACACTTTGCAGAGGTATTCCTGAACACAATCTTCATGGTGTGTGGAGCCCTATACTTTGCTGGTGTATTCATAATTGTCTTCACAGGTTTTGGTGACAAAAAAAACAACAACAAAACAACACAAAAATAAGCCTCATGATTACATCAACCACTGCCATTCTGACTGTGTGGATACATGGTCTCTATGTAAATTATACACAAAATACCTCTACGGTATCACAAAATGAACAGCAATCTACCAACAAATAAAATGTTTTTTTAAACAAAAAACCAGAAACAGACAGAAACATTAACAAAAAGCTCATCTCACCTTGGGTGAAGTTTTCGCAGGGGTTTTCTTCTCAGGTGAAGATTTCTCTGTTGCTTTGGGCGTAGACTTCTCTGCTATGGGCTTGGACGGCGTCTCCTTCTTCGTCACCTCCATCTTCCCCACACCCTTCCCCGGGGAAGTCTTGACACTTTTCTTCGGAGTCTGTGCACAATCATTGACTTACTGGTGAGACAGCAGAACACAAACAGTATTCTGAAGGTTAAAGATCCCAAAGTGTTGAACAGCCATGGGGCCAGTGAATTCATATCCATTGTGTCTAAGGCTTGGAATGGGAAGGGGGGGCAGAATCCCTTCCTTCCATAGTGTTGAACAGTCATGGGGGGCAGTGAATTCATATCCACTGTGTCTAAGGCTTGGAATGGGAAGGGGGGGGCAGAATCCCTTCCTTCCATAGTGTTGAACAGTCATGGGGGGCAGTGAATTCATATCCATTGTCTAAGGCTTGGAATGGGAAGGGGAGGTTGGGGGGGGGGGGGGCAGAATCCCTTCCTTCCATAGTGTTGAACAGTCATGGGGGGCAGTGAATTCATACCCATTGTGTCTAAGGCTTGGAATGGGAAGGGGGGGGGGGGGAGAATCCCTTCCTTCCATAGTGTTGAACAGCCATGGGGGGCAGTGAATTCATATCCATTGTGTCTAAGGCTTGGAATGGGAAGGGGGGGGGGGGGGCAGAATCACTTCCTTCCACTGCTTTAACCTTCCCCAACCTAAGTCAGGTACCTATTCACACAAATATATAACAAATTAAGCATTAACTCTTTCACCGCCACAGGCGACGTTTGTTGAAATCAAGGGGTCATGTTGATAAGACCATTTTCACATTGTAACAAAGCTTGATAGCTGTAGCCAGGTTCCCTCCTACAGAACCCCTGACAGTGTTTGAAGTGAACAAGTCCATTGTGTTGTTTTGACATGAACCGAAGCCTGTGACTGAGAGCATCGTTTCCAAAATATCTGACACTGGGGAGTGTTTTTCACAAAGAAACCTGGCAATGAAAGAGTTAAAATAGGTATGGACTAGAATTACTGTTCATCATTTAGCCAAAGGTAAAATAAAAATTCAACAACAACATCAGTACCTACTTATATCATAACCAGTTACATCAATCATTCTCTGTACCTGCCAGAACAGGTTAACAGCAACAATTATGTCACAGTCTGTAATTACAGCCAATCATAATTATTAATCAATCTGTGTTCCCACCAAACCTGCGGTGAAATAACAACAATAATGTCACAGTCTGAGATGATAACGAATATCAACCAATCTCTGAAAAAAGATGAAATAACAACAAGAAATGTCAGAAGTCTGTAATCATAATCAATCATATCAATCATTCACTGAGTCTGCTATATGAAATAACAACAATAATGTTGTCTAAATCGATGTCACAGTTTGTAATTATAATCAATCATATCAATCATTCTATGTACCTGGACTGATAGTCTGTAAATCAATGTCACAGTTTGTAATTATAATCAATAATATCAATCATTCTATGTACCTGGACTGAACAAAGACCAACAAACAACAATAATATCACAGTCTATAATCAAATGAACAATCATTCACTGCACCAGCCACAACAAAGGTGAAACACACACCGGCTCACCTTTTTGTCGTCTGGAGTGTCAGGCACAATATTGCTGTTGGTGTCACATTTTAGTGGTGATGATTTTGCTGTCGTCGTTGGTACAAGATTTGCTGCCTTCATTCTGGCTGCCAGTTTGCTGGCCTGACTGGGTTCACCAGGTGGGACTGTGTGCACAGGGGGTGGACTCTCAATTCAATGATAATAACAAATGTATTTGTTTTGTGCTAAATCTTGTGCGGAAACAAATGGAACCGTTTTCAAACCTAACTTTCACACGCATACATTACTCAGAAACAAAGGGATGGAAGACAAAACTTTAAACACATACAAAAGGCTAGAAAAACTACAAACAGAAAAGGGAAGGGAATGGAGGAGCTACTTTTGAAAGAGGTAGGACTTAAGGCCTTAAGGCCCACTGCTCTAAAAATACATGGATAGCGCATGCCTTCTTTGAGCCCTTTTGCTTCTTGTGTCAGTCTAGTGTGAAGCGGTGACTTCATATGTGTAGCCAAGCGCTCAGCTGGCTTCACTCAAGCTTTCACTTGCTCGCGGCATCAGTTAAGCTGACATTCCTGTATGTGTCTGCTGCAAGTTTGCGCCACTGGCAGATTTCAATCAAGACACAACATTTGGCTTGGTGTGGGGGCAAGCATAACACAATTTCATCAAAGATACATGGTTACAGTTCAGAAACTACCACCAGTTAGCAGACGACTTGTCAACGGACTGACGGCCAAATACGAGAAACAATATGGCTCCAGCTTTCCTGGTCAATGAGCTATCCCTGTATTTCTAGATCTGTGCTTATGGGCATACTTGAAAGATCAGAGTGCAGGAACGTGATAAAGCGAAAAAGGGAGCTCATTCCACATGCAAGGTCCAGAGAACAGAGAAAGAGTGATGGCTGATTATTTTTTGAGTGTGTGAATTCTTGGAATGTTTGATTTTTTTTTTTTTTTTTGGTGTGTTCAAATTTTGTTTGTGAATATTTGAATTTTGGAACAGGGAAACAGATTGTATCTGAAGCAGATCACAGACAGTGAGTTGGGGTTAAGAGGTGAAGGCAGTCACATATACGATGCCATTACTGTCATATCAGAACAAGTGAATATTTCAGTCACACACACTGTTTTTTGATGTTCTTGTTTTCATTCGTTTTTGTTTGTTTTTTTTTGGTGTAAATGACAAATGACAAAATAAGGTAACTCAAAACAACAAAACTCTAGAAGCTGCAGGATCTTTTACGTTGCACTGGTGTGTGCTTGAATGCGCAAAAGCATTTTGTTTCTTAGTTGCCTTCTTTCTGATTGCATAATTTACCATGAAATGACTCACTGCAATGAGATATTGCAAACATTTTTGAATTATCAAGACTTTGATGATGATCGATAAACAGCATCTGTGTGAGTGATGTGAGTGAGTGAGTGAGTGAGTGGATGAGTGTGTGTATGCGTGAGTGTGATATAGTGACCAATCACCTTTTTCTATTCCTTCGGACCCCTTCGCATGCGTAGATGATGTTTACTCTATCATGTTTCTATCCACATCAGCATGTAAACATTGGCTACATTATCCAGCAAGTATCTTTATGTCGTCTACATTATCATTTATATATATATATATGCTTTACCACGTGGGTGTATGTACCCTACTTCATCATGAACCTGTATATATACAACAGCATGTACCTGTAGACTATAGTGTGTGTGCACCTGTATACATACAACAGCATGTACCTGTAGACTATAGTGCGTGTGCACCTGTATACATACAACAGCATGTACCTGTAGATTATAGTGTGTGTGCACCTGTATACACACAACAGCATGTACCTGTAGACTATAGTGTGTGTGCACCTGTATACATACAACAGCATGTACCTGTAGACTATAGTGTGTCTATATATGCATTGAATACAGACATGCTCAAGCTCTCCTACCTTCTTCCTTGTCAGATTTCTCTTTCTTGGGAGAGATGTCTCTTCTTGGCTGAGGAAGAAAACAAGACTTCAAATTCATACTTCTTACTTTCTTTTTTCTATTGTAAATGAGGAATCTCCCCAACCAATTTTAATAACTGTATTACATTTTTTATACCGTGCATCTCATTTCGAAGTTCCCACTCTCAAAATAGAAAAATACAAGGAATTATTATAAAAATAGCATGCTTGTCATAAGCAATGTACTTCTGGACATTTCTCTTACGCTCAGAGTTTGTTCACATACATACAATCGTGCACACAAACAACAACAGGTTCTGAAAATCCTTATGTTTGACATCCACTGGCTAATCCATCCATCAACAGTAAACCGACTTACCACTGGTCCTGCTACAATGTTCAATCCAACTTTAGCAAATTCCATTTCAATCACACTTCTTTACTCCCTTAATTAACCCCTTCAGTGCTAAACCTATTTCATGTTCCATGTGAACTATTTGCCACAGAGTTTTTGGTCAGACGGTAATAATTAAAAAGAGAAATTCTAGCATGTATTCTGCTGAAAGAAACTGTATATAACTTATACTCTTCCGAAAGGAAAATGAACACACTATTCAGTTATGGCAATTTCTTACGATTTTAATCATTTTGCTATGGGAAAATTCTTGCAATGATGCAGATGGATAATTTTGTTCTGGGGCACTTTTTGGCACACTGGGAAGGGAACAGAAATTTCCATCCTGGGGCACTCAAAGGATTAATCTCTAGGTTCAAGTTACTGACTGAAGTAAAAGGTGACACTCTTAATACAGAAAATTTGGACCTCCTCCCATTCTCCATGCTCTTCAGAAACAAAATATGTATCGCTGGAAATTATTGTCTTTAAACCTCATATCATGTCACTTTTGGTCCAGCTGACCACAAGGGAACATTTCTAGGATGTGGGCATTTAACCAGAGAAGAAAACTGATGGAAAACTTCCCCTGAGGAAAGAAAAGATGTTGGAAGAATTTTCAACTATAATAACTCAAATTTAAAATGATTTACTGAGACGACTAACTGTACAATTTACTCTAAAGACATCCAATTCCTCAGTGAACTAAACCTTGGTAATTACTTCTCCTTTAACACCAGAAAACCTTCATGGAACTGTTTTATCTTCATTAATCAATAAGTGAACTGAAATGAAAAGGAAGCAAATGTAATCACAAAAACAAAATTCAAATAAAAATCAAGTAGCGACGCTATAAGCTTGCCTTCTTCGCTTGCTCTCTATCCAGTTCTTCCAACGTCTGAGCAAAGTCATCATCGTCATGGAACTCTGTATCCACTGTTTCTGACTGAACCACAAGAAGGAAAATAATCATCAGTATACATATAAACTGAACAGAAACACTACAATCAGTAAATCTGCTGGCTGGCATTGTTACAAAACAAAGGAAGGACATTTTGAAGAGAATAACTGAACAAAAGGAAGGACATTTTGAAGAGAATAACTGAACAAAAGGAAGGCAAAAACAATAAATATGCATGACAGAAAGAAAATGTAATAAAAAACCTAAATTCACATTCATGCAAAATCAGACTTCAGAGAATAAACAGATGACAGCTCACTGATAATAAAAATTCAAGGCAATGACTGCTGCTGACAAGTATACTCATCAGTGGAGATGTTTCACCTCACTAAGTTTGAGACTGCAGGTCAGGATGTCAGTCATCATTCTTTATCTGTGAGTCTTCCTCTTGGGACTGGGTTACTTTTGTTCAGTACAATCAAAAACACCACTTAAGAACATAAAAAACAGCAATCACACTTGAGATGCATCCCACATTGATTTCATTTCACCATATTTCAGCAGCCAAAGGGTTAAACAGTCACTGAAACATAACTTTTTTTTAAAACTTCATTTTGCTATCACACTCGCCTAAAAACACACCAGCACAAAGTAAAACAAAACCTATAAACTGCTTTATTTCTTTTCTTTTATTAAAAAATCTAACTATATTCAAACAGGTTTAAAAGATACAGCTGTAAAAATAAAACCATAGTGCATCCAGGCATATGCAGTAAGGTAAACTTATGTTCATACACAAAACTCCAAAGCATGTCTCAGCCCTCCACACACAGAAAAGATAACTGAGAGTGGTGTCAGAACAGACAGCTGGGTCATGATAGAGGAATCAAGAAATTAACCAACCTTATCAACCTTCACACTTTCGCAAATTAAAGCATTATGTCTTTTTGAAAAAACACACACAAAATACCAACGGTATTTCTTTTTGCAGAAAGAAAGGAAGCATGTTCCAACCCGAACCATAATTGAACTTTATAATTATAAACATATCAATTTTCACCAAAAAAACACCATCAGTTAGATAAGTCTGTTTTGTATTTATCGAGAATATATCACAAACAGAAAATTCCAAGGCAAGCTATATCATGTATTCAATTATTTATTTCACTTAACAGATTATTCCAAACTGAACCCTCACAATCATTTCCGCTCATCACTTACAACTTTCCTCTTGGCAGGGGGGGGAGGCGGAGGCCTTTCCGTTCTGTGCACCGTTCCTCCGCCAAAGAAATCGGAAGCACTGATTTCTTGCTTCTTCTTCTTCTCCTCCACAGGTTTCCTGCTCTCTGGTTCCTTCGCTGCCTTGGGGGTATTGTGGGTCACAAAGGCGTCCAGACTTCCTTTACGGGGCTTCCTTTCCTCATCTGTAAGGAGAGATACCACAGTATGGGATTGACATAGGAATTCATGCAGCAGGGTGGTGATACACACACACACATATTGTAACTCCTTGACTGCCGTGCCCGTAGAACTCAGGGTCACGGTGAAATCACTGGTGACATCAAAAGAAGGGAAATAACTGTGGAAGGATGAAATTCACACAAATGATTTAGAGTGGTGTACCTACTGGCTATTTTCTTACTTTTTGGCCGATTGTTCTGGATACTGGTTTATGACTTGACACATCACTTACTGCTTGTTAACTGCCTGGCAATCAAATGGTTAATGAAGTCTCTATTTGCAGCTACTTTTGGTTTCTCTGCATAAGCAGTTAGTTTGCACAAGACAGGAATCAAAACTCCTGCTGGAGTTTGCACCAGTGGGTCATGGTACAGTATGTCTAATTGGAATTCTTTTCTTGAAATTAATGGGCAGTGGTTGTGGGTAGGAAAGCACATAAGTATGTATGTAAGCATGTGAGTGTGTGGCTATATTTGTAGGACAACATCGGTTCCCTTTATTAGACCCATCAAAATGTGAATTAAAGGTCTCAGTTGCTGTGTAATTTGTGTTCATCATTTCAAATGTTAAAAGTGATCACATTATAAATGATATTAAGTTATAACTGATACTGGTCAGTAGACCAAACAAAATTCCTGACACTGGTCAGTAGATTAAACAAAATTCCATACATTTCCCAGATCTTTCCCAGACCAGAATGAAATTTGTCCATACCAAAAACAAAACAAAACTGAGATAAGAAAAAAATATGTCTGCTGCACCACCACAAAAAAGAAAAAAAAGAGGCCGATATCCCAGTTCTGCTGTTAAAATTTCACCACTTTATGTTTTTTTGACTGTTTTTAAAAATGCATTATACTCTTTATTGAAAGGTGTAGGGTAATGGTTTATGAAAAATTTTAAACACTGAAGAGTAAAACATATTTCCCAAGACTTTTCCTGCCTTGGTGACGATTCATTTTTACAAGACTTCTCAAAACTTCAGTGACTCTCTATAAACCCTGAGCATGCATGTGCATGTAATGATGCTTATGTTGGACAATTCCGGTTCCTTATTTAGATATTACTAATATTAGACCCTTCAAAATAAAAACAAAATATAAAATCTCTGTTTAAATGTTGCTGTGTGGCTGTGTTTATCATCACTTTGAATTCGATGAAATTGATCACATTATAACCTCTCTCAATAAATATTATGTCTCAATTGATACTGCTCAACAATAATCAGCAACAGAACAGTAACTGAGCATCACCTGAGTCGTCCACAAAGACCACAGCCTCTTTCTTCTTTCTTCTGCCAGGTTTCTTCTTGGGCAAAGGTTCCTCTTCGTCCGAGTCTAAAAAAAAAAAAAAAAGCCAAAAAACATGTATCAAGTTCGTGTTCCAATAATGCCATCAATATTTAACAAAACTAATGTAATAAAATACAAGAATTCACTTTCACAATGTGAAAATGAAATGTACACATGCATTAACAACACATACCAAGTGCACATAAAACCAACATCATAGCCACTGTTTCACAGACCCACTCCTTTTCTTCTTTATCTCCTTATGTCTCACTGACCTTCCCACATGTATCAACAAATTTATGCACACACAAACTGACAAAGTGTACAGATTTAATATGTACACACACAGAATAGATATAATATGTACACACACAGAATACAGTGATGTGAAAGGGGTGGGGTGATGGTAAGGGGAGTGATGGGATTTATTACCTATCTCAATTCAACTCCCTTGTAAAGCTTTTTTCAACACTAAAAGCAAAGGTTGTTTCAAAATGATTTTATGACTTACATAGATCTTTTTATTCCCCCACACCCCCAATTTCAGCAAACAAGTTTATTACCCTGAATTACTTTGTCAGCACGGGAGTACACACACACATACAAGCACAAAAAAATGTGCAGGAAACAAAATGAAAGTATATGTAACTGATATTTTCAACAACAAAACAGGGACACTTCCCATTTTCCACAGGTTTGACAAGCCTTGTCTTTTGCCACACAATGCCCCCCCCCCCCCCCACTTTACTCTCCAGTAAACAATATTAAAAAGACTTAAATAACAGTATCAATTACCAAGGCACATTTATCAAAACAGACCATATATGATTTCATTTTTAATTACCTGAATCCATAATTCGGTTTCCTTTGGTCTTGGGCTGCACTTCTTCATCAGAGTTCTGAAAGCAACAAGATTCAATTAATCTGGCATGTCTCAGAGTGAAGCTTTCACACATGTCCCACACTACACCAGAACAAGCATATCTGAGTGTCTGACTGGCACCCCACTAACCCCTGAGAAAAAGAGATGGAGAGAAGAGTACTAAAAGAGAGAGAGTGCTCTTACACACTCTGTTAACATGTACTTCTGTACACACACACATACACAGACCCATTATGAACAACAGAACATGCACTAGTTTGCAGTCTCACAGATGGCCTCTATCCACACAAGAACATACCCAGGCCCCATCTTCTATCTACACACAGAGACAATATTTATAATGATATTCACAGGCACTCAGTCATGAATACTTCTTGCAGACACACCCCTAACAAGTCAAATGGTCATCTAAAAATGTGTCAGAATGACAGAGAAGAATAATTACAGACCAAGTGCAGCCAACTCCATAATACTATTAAATGCTAACAGCAATAAATTTTGCAAAGGAGTTGATATAAACTAATAAAGTTCTGTATTTTTCCGTGTCATTCTCTCTCTTTCTAACACATTCCCTTATGCTATCAGATTATGTTCATAACACCTTCAAAAAAAAAAAAAAAAAAAAAGGGTTATTAATTAAAATCTACTACTTTATCATTTCTGTGTGTAATTTTCACATGGTGTGACAAGGCGATATATTACTGGCCTCGTTTTGTTTTGACCTCTGTGATATATCACAGCACTCTCAGTCTTTCCACAGTGAGTCATTCAAATGAGACTGCATGGCATTGGCAGCAGCCCAAATTAGTTTGGTCTGAGTGTGCTTTTTTGTGCTAAATATGAATTAGCATGAGTATGTGCAGTATCATGCTTTTTTTTTTGCTTAAAAAAAAAAAAAAATTAAATAACATCTGATTTCACATTCTAGAGCTATTTTGCATGACGATGTAGTTTAAAACCATGTTTTGGGAACCTCAAGGGTCAATACCTTTTGTATTTCACACTTTGAACTACTACTGGCAGATTGCACATTTGTACAGGCAAGATGTTTGTCCAGAAATTCTCTTTCTTTTCAACGATCCCAATGAAAATGATGACAGCAACCCCTCCAATAGCCTCTGCCTTCCAAATCCAAGAAGAATTGGGGGCAAAAAAGGAAAAGAAAAGTGTTGGTCAGTTTAAAAAGCAATAAACTTCAAAACTCTACAAATGAAACTTTTGCTTCAATTAGTCTGTTTGAAACTGCACTCCTAAACCACTTGCAGACCGACCCTGGCTATGATACAACCAACAGACTTGGAGAAATCCAGTGAACAGATAAGTTTATAAAAACCGTGGGTTGTAAAATAAGACTCACTTTTCATAAAAGGTGTCCAACATTTCACACCATAAGTATGTCTTCACTGACTGTGTTAGATGTCTAACATTTCAGACCATAGGTCTGTATTCAGGGACTGTGTTTGTTGGATTTTCTGACTAACACTGTCCGTAAATATAGACCTGTGGTCTGAAACATTGGACACCTTTTATCAAGAGTGAGTCTTATTTTACAACCCTTTTTTTTTTTTAACTTTATCCATTTGGTGTTCTTATAGACTCAACAGTCAATATTCATATTATCATTATACCTGTGAACAGATGTTCTCTGCAGCTCTCCAATGACTTGAATGAGTTAAGCCAGGGAGAGAAAGAAAACCCACTCCCAATCCCATCTTCCCACCCTCTCTTTTCAGTACTGGTTCATATTTTCCACTTACCTGCTTCTTTCGTTTCGGGCCCCTCTTCAGTGGCTCAACTTTCTCCTCTTCAGAATCACTGAGTTGTTGCACACGCCGTTTAGCCCTGGACGAGGGTGGCCTCTTTATGGGGCTGTCTTCATCCTTGTCAGGTTCACTGTCAATTACTGGAGCTTTGGCTTTCCTGCCTCTGCTTGGTTGTTTCACCACTTCTGTATCAGAGTCACTGTTCAGTGATAATTGGTTTTTGCTCTTCTTCTTCACTTCTGGTGTGATGGATTCAGATTTGGAAACAGGACTGTCAGTCTTCTTGATTTTTTCGTTGGCAGATTTTTTATTCTTTGCAGGCGGCGATTCCTTTCCCTTTGTTTTGCTGACTGGTGCTTCCTTTCCACTGACTTTGCTGACTGATCCATTCTTTCCATTAGTTTTGCCATTTAGTTTCTTGTTTGTAGGCTCCTCGTCAGAGTCGACAATAATCTGCACCTCATCATCATCAGACAGTGGCTGATGGGGTTTGCTTTTCAAAGATGTGGTGGGCTGCTTTTTCACTGGTCGGGAAGCTTTCTTTGGTTTCGTTTCCAGTGGCTTGCTCTTGGCTGGTGAGGCTGCAGGTTTTGTCTCAGTGGGTGGTTTCTTCGACCCTCCGGCTGCATTGAACCACTTTCGAATGTCGTGAGACTGAAACAGAACAATACTATAGCCAATTATATAGGCCTAACGACTATCATGTTAAGTGACATGAGGATAAAACTGAACAGTACAATACTGAACAGTCCAAGTGATTTTTATTGTGTTCACTGGTATGTTCACTTCGTGAAGGGATACAATGTCAAAATTTTCTTGGCGAGGTATTCATTTTAGAGGGATAATAACTTTCATATTTTTGTTGTTGATCATTTGTTGTTTTTGTTTTGTTTTTTGCCAACTATCACATAACAAATTTGCAGTTGAAGGTATGGAAGAAATTGGCAGTGCAGTGTTCATTAAAATTTTGTCTTACAAGGACTTGCCAAAAGTTGTTTTCTTTCTATTTTCTTCTGCTGTATGTATACCAAATGCAATGTGTGAGGTATAGACATGATGTGAGCAAATATGTGGCTTCAACTGGGCTCCGGAATAGTTCTTGAACTCACATTTCATGTGTGAATGCGTATGAATACACTTGCACAAAATTTGATGTACGATGTCTAATATATTTCTATACATCACTACATGTATCAAGAGATTAACACATCACTTGGCACTGAATAGTGTGCGTCAATGCATTCATGTGTGAATCACTTAAGGCTATTTCGACTAAGTTGTCACTGTCCACCTGCTCCTATGCTTTCAATACTGAATGCGGACGTAAGTTAACCCTTTGTTAAAAATTCATGAGCTTGGGTGGAAACAACCTGGGATCCATGGATATTCCTTACATTCAAAATAATATACACGTATTTGTATTCTTTCTCCACCACCAGATGTAGATGCTGCAAAGCGTTCAAGACGGTAATCATTTCATCACTGATCAATGACGTCTTTCGATTAAGATACCAAAAAGTAAGACTACTTAACGACCGAATGTGAGCAATAAAAACAAAACGTCCGGACACACGCACACAGACGAAACCGCAGTTCAACCAGGCTTTAACTTTTAAATGCTACACCACTTTCCATTTACCATTCTGTCTTTTGTCTACTGGTGCCAACAAGAGCACAGGGTACCAGAGATTGCAGTCAAATCGTGTTCTACTGTGCCACCATATTCGCGCCAAATTCGCTTCCACGCATGCGGGATAACCCGGAAAAGAAACACAGTCAAGGCCACACAACATGAAATGACTTCTTGAGGTCACAGCAGACGATATATATCATAAAAACAGCTGTGTCTTTCCTCATCGCATTCTCGGTTGTCCATTTATTTTGTTCCAGTCTTTGCTAAACCATTAACGTATTGACTGTGCGGCTAGTCACAGACCGACATATCCTGATCCCCCACCCCTTCCGCCCGTCCCACATGTTGGAGCGTGTGCATGATAAGAGACTTCATCAGTGAGATCGTCCAGTGTGTGTGTGCCAGTGTTTGTTTGGTGTGTGTGTGTGTGTGTGTGTGTGTGTGTGTGTGTGTGTGTGTGTGTGTGTGTGTGTGTGTGTGCCGCTGCAGTGTGTGTGCGTATGTGTTTGTGTGTGTGTGTGTGTGTGTGTGTGTGTGTGTGTGTGTGTGTACTGAAAATTTTTTAGTCAGCCTATGTCACAGTATTAGATTTTAGCTTAAAAAGTTTTTGAGCTCTTTTGTGCAGTCGACTGATGTGCTTGAGGTTAGTTTCGCTGACATTATCCCACAAGGTGGATGCATTGTTTATGAGAGATAGAATGTGTGCGTGAAAAAATAATTTCCTAGAATGAAGACTGAGAAAATATTTAACCTTGCTAAGTTGGTATATAGTTCTTTTGGAAATTCTTTTTCCTAGATCAGCAATACGATCAGAACATGACAGGTCATTGTCTATTATGACCCCTAATACTTTATGTGATGTAACTTCTTCAATTGTTTTCCCGTGGATGTATAAAGGTGTAAAGGAGGTTTGCCGCATTTTTTTGTCGCTTCTGTCGTGTCGTCACATGCATACATTTAGTTTTGCCTGTATTTCGAGACATGTAGTTCGACTCAGTCCATTTGACCAAACTATCTATAACGTTCTGAAGATCATTTACAAGTTCATTTGGATTATCATTATTTGACTGAAGTGAGGTGTCGTCCGCGAACATGTGCGTGTGCGTGCGTGCGTGCGTGTGTGTGTGTGTGTGTGTGTGTGTGTGTGTGTGTGTGTGTGTGTTTCAGTGTGTTATCTTCAGTTTAACGTCTATTGACTATAAGTGTTTTTAGACGGAAAGGAGAAAAGTAGCGGATAAAGGAAAGGGAATGCATGTGAATATTAGTGTAAAAAAGTGTTCATGTTATGTATCAGAGGAAAGGTATATTATTATAAGAAAAAGTCTAAAGGGATTGTGGTGTGTATTGAATAAGGTGTCATGGGAAGGAGAATATGTATATGCATATCAACAAGTATTAACATACAGCAATGTAAATACAAATAACAACATTAATTATAATACATCAAAGGAGGATACCAACTGGACTGGACTTTAAAATTTCTGAAAACATTATAAGCAATGAATAATCATTCAAAATCTTTTCAGTGGCAAATGAAATATTGGAAGAAAAGTCATCAACTACATCTTTTGGAATTAACGGTCTTATGCTCGGACAATGAATGAGCAGAGGGTTTACAGTTATTTGCTAACCGCATATACATTTGATATTTTTCGAAAATTTTGTACGAAAGGCATTTAAACGAATTCTATACATTAGACATGTAATTTGTCTTGAATGTGCTGCTGGTGTCAAATTTAGAAAATGTTTGGGATTAGCTGCATTCTTTGTGTTTACACAACATTGGTAATATTGATTATTTGAATCTATAAGTAATTTCTGAAATCGATTTCTAGATACATTTTCTATACAACTAATGCATTCATATAGATCTAACTGGATGTTAAGTT